>NC_045447.1:12471369-12538235 GCF_002776525.5 Piliocolobus tephrosceles
TTCACCACATTTGTCACAGCTGGAATGGACCTTGTTGAGGCGTGTGTCTATCTCCCCCACCAGGAGGGAGGGAAACCCAAGAGCGCAGAGATCTGTTTGGTCCACTGCATTAACCCTTCAACAAGAGCAGCGCCTGGCACACAGTAGGTGCTCCACAGGTGAGCAAACGAACATTACCTCTGCACACAGACATAGGTACGGATCTTCAGCCTTTTCTGGTTTTGTTTGTTTTTGAGTCAGAGTCTTGCTCTGTTGCCCAGGCTGAAGTACAGTGGTGCAATCATAACTTATTGGAGCCTTGACTTCCTGGGCTCAAACAATTCTCCTGCCTCAACTTTCCCCACTGCTGGGATTCCAGGTGCACACCACCATGCCCCTGGTTTTTTGTGGATTTTTTTGTTTTGTTTGTAGAGACAAGGTCTCACTATGTTGCCTAGGCTGGTCTCGAACTCCTGGCTTCAAGCGATCCTCCCCTCCAGGCCAGGCTTTTCTTAAAGTAGTGCACTGAGCAAGGCCTGGCACCCACGCCCAATCACTATTTGTTAAAAAATAGGCTCCTTGGGGGCTTTTCCTTAGGCTTTGCCAGATGGGTCAACTACATGCCAAGAACAAGTCAAACGATGATGCCCCACGTGCCAGGCGCCGCTGCGCCATTGACTTTACCACCCACACGACCCACCCTGCTATGACTGGACATTTGATTGAATCTCACACAAACTCACCCTCAGCGCCCAGCACCGCCAGATTCCCGCAGGCACCTCCAGAGGGACCTGTGTCCACCTCCGTCGGCACCAGGGGAGAGGGCCCTTCAGAAGGAGCTGGAATCAATGGGAAGAGTGAATTAACTGTGGTGAGTGACTAATCAGGAAATAATCAGGTTTTACATGTCGCAAAAATGTCTGCGTGCCAGATAGAGAATTGGGATAGAGGTTTCCGGGGAAGACAGAGGCAACAGCTTTGGGGGAGGTTTAGCGTAGCGGTGTGAGAAGGGGGAGCCTGCCCAGTCTCCGAGCCCCCCGCCCCCCACTTTAGTGATGGTGTCTGTGGATCTCATGGGGTTGCTAGAAAATACAATAAGCCCAGTGGTGGGAAATCCTCAGGGCTCCATAATGTTAGCTCTCTATTAATAGAGTCATGAAGACACCCTGCCCCAAGGACCCACTCCTGGGGTCCCCCGTTGCTGTGGCAATCCCTCTGCTGAGCATCCTGCCCCACCCTCGCCCACCTTCTGCAGGCCTGGGGTATGAGCCAGGTAGGTACTATCATTCCCATTTAACAGATGAGGAAACTGAGGCTTAGCGATTGTTCCAAAGTCCCACAGGGGCAGAGGTCCTGGAATCCTGAGCTATCCCTGAAACAATGGGAGGGACAGGGGACAATTCTAAAAGAGTCCAGTTCAGAACTTCCAGCGTCACAGCGGGTCTAGGCAGAGGGCAGCCCAAGGTGGAGAGAATTTGAGTTCAAGGTTGGCCCAGTC
Source organism: Piliocolobus tephrosceles (assembly GCF_002776525.5). Taxonomy (NCBI): domain Eukaryota; kingdom Metazoa; phylum Chordata; class Mammalia; order Primates; family Cercopithecidae; genus Piliocolobus; species Piliocolobus tephrosceles. The sequence goes on from NC_045447.1 coordinate 12,472,847, forward strand.
AAGGGGTAAGTTCTGAGGTTCCAGGCTTCTAGGAGGTCAGTCCACTGGTAGCCAGGACTCGGTGGTTAGTGGGAGCAGGTCAGGATCTGGGGAGTACTAGGAAAACAGGGAAAAACAACGGCTATTCTGTACTGAGCTCTTACTGCACGCAAGGTGGCCGTGCTGGGAGGTTTGTTTACAAGCGGAATCTCACTGGATTCTTGCCACAGCCCGGAGAGGCATTCGCTAGGATCATGCCTCTTTTTACAGAAGAGAACATGGGCTCAGAGAAGTGCAATCACTTACCCAAGTCACACAGCGGATGTCTAGGAAGCAGCAGAGTGGGTTTTGACCCCAGAGCTATGGCCTCCAGCGTCGCGTGATGCCACACCCCAGCCCAGGAAATGACTTTCCTATGGTCTTGCGCATGTCAGTTCCTAGGTCTGAAGGTCCAGGTTGACTTTGTGGGTTCAGGAGCCCTTACACTGTGGGATGTTCATCACAGTAACGGTTGTCAAACATCAAACATAGTAGGCACTCAAAAATGTCTTTATTTCCATTCTCTTTTTTTCTTTCCTTGTACCCCCACCCAATCTAAGCCAGAGTCAGTTCCAGGTTCTAACCCCAGTGGAAGGAGGCCAGGCAGGGAAACTGAGATAAGTGGCAGCTGTTGCATGGGCAGAGTCCGTCTGTCTAGATTAAGAGGTGGGCTGGGCATAGAGCCGACCGACATTTCCTCTGTCCTTCCTCCACCGCTGACCCTGTGGGGTCGGGGAGGCCTGTGTGCCTGCTGCTCTATCAGACCTCACCTCTCAAATTCATTCTTCCTCCTGCCACCTCAGTGCCTGGCCCCGGGCTGCACACGGGGGACACAGGAGAGTCAGACCCAGATCTCCAGCTGGAGGAGACCACAGCCTAGGGGAGAGGCAGCCTGGAACCTGGGCAGTTCTAATCCAGACTGGCCATGAGAGCCCAGGGAGAATCGAGATGTCTGCCTGAGCCCAGCGAGGGGTTCGTCACTGCCATCACTGCCAAGGGGCATGGTGGGTACAGGGGCAGGCTCAAATCCCAGCTCTTCCACTGAGAAGCTGTGTGACCTTGGGTATGTTCCTTTGCCTCTCTGTGCCTCATCTGCTTCAGGGGCAAAATGAGAACAGTATTAGTGCCTCCTCATGGGGATGTCAAGGGCATTCAGCAAGCTGGTCCCAGCCAAACACTGGGCTTCGTCCTGCTCCCCAAGGGCAAGTTTTGCCTGGCATTTTCCAGACCCATTGTCCGGAAAAGTAACTGAAGTCTCCAAGAGTCCGGTGACCAGTCACAGCTCACCCATCTGCTGGAGTTGACGCGGCCGGCTCTGACGCACGTCCGCTGGCTGTAAGCTCTCTAAGGTTAGGGACCTAGACAGGTCTGCCTTCTGGATTGTTGAACTTCCATGCCCTGCCCAGGGGATGAGGAGGGAAGAGAAGGGGAAGGAAATTGAGATGGGTCCTGGAGGATTTCACCGGAAAGAAAAGATGCTGAGGATACCGCAGGCAGAGGGAACAGCATGGGCAAAGGCGGGGAGGTGTGACAAAGGCCACTGTGTGTAGAAAACTGGAGCCATCCAGGACTCCTGGAATGAGAGGTGGGCGACAGAATAGGAGAGGTAAATCTGAGCTAGTGGTGTGCTAGTAAATGCTTAACAACTAGCTTTCTTTAACACTGAAATGAGGAGAGGAGAGAGGCCCTGATGTGGAGCATATGCCAATTCACGCAGTGTGAATACTCCCACCATGACTGATTTTAAGCTACTAACATGACATCAACCAGCTCACAAAATTCCTGAAAAGTTAACAATCAGCTTTTGTGATTCAGGGGAGCCTGAGTAGGTGGGGGCCCTCCTCCAGGGACTGCCCGGCTGGACCTCACCTCTGCTCACACCTGAAGGCTGTTTCCTGCCAATGATGGCTCTGTGGGCCTCAACTCCCCACCTGAGCAATGGGCTCATGGTTCTTAGGCAGAGGCAGAGGCAGGACCAATGAGGTGGACCCAAGTCCAAGTACAGCGACATCTTTATCTTAATTTCCCAGCCTCATCTCCACCTGGGGCAAAAGTGGGGTGATGGGCAGGCAGAGGGAGTCCAGGACCCACCCAGGCGCTCCTCCCAGCCCACTGTCTCCCACCCCAGCCAAGCAGGTGGTGGCAGGGTCACCTTGGGAAGAGTTATCGGGGCCTGAGAAGAAGGGGGAAGATATTATGCACCGAAGGCTGCAGCCGAGGACACTAATCTGAACAGACAAGGAATCAATGGGAATTTCTATTTAGGGAGGAAATCAATAGGAATTTCAAGGTAGGAAAAAAGGGAATGACCTTTAATTGGAGTTCTGGTCCAGCCAGTTGTCTAGTGAGGCCAGGGCTCACCTGGTCCTCAAGGGACGGCCAGAACAGACCCTCAACCTGCCCCAGCTCTGCCTGGGGTGCCTCCCACCAGGTAAGAGACACCTTCTCTCAAGGAATCATTTAATCTCTGGCTAGGAAGCCAAGATTGAGTCGGCGAACAGAGATCTCCAGAACCAGGCACAGAGAGCTCCGTCTCCTCATCCGTTAGGTGGGGACAATAGGGGCCTCACCAGTGAGAAGCAAATCCCAGGTGTGTAAGAGACTCATAGCGAATAGTGGTGCCAGGCACTGTCCCAAGTCCTTTGCCTGTGTTAATAAGGGTTAGCAAATCTAATCCATACTAAGCCCCACTATTACTGTTACTATCTCCATTTTATAGAGGAGGAAACCGAGGCACCGAGGGGTTAAACAACTTGTGTGAGGTCACACAACTGGGAAACACAAGCCCTGGCACAGGGCTCGAACCCTGGGCTCTGTTGCCCCACGGTAGGTGTTCAGCCCTGTGAGATATGTCCCAGGTGGTCCACGTCCCATCCAGGGGAAATCAGATGGGTGGGGGTGACTGCCAGGGGCACCGGGGCCCTGCCCAGGAAAGGGCAGGATAAGTTCAAGCCACATGGAGAGAGGCCTGAGAGCAGCCGCCACCATTGCTGTGCCCTCAAATGCACACACAGACATCCCCCTGGATCCTGCCCCCCAGGAAAAGGACACCCTCAGAAGGAGGCCCAGGACCACCCAGATGCCTACGTAGACCCCACTGGAGGCCAAATGTGGCTGCTCAACAGTGCCTGGCAACCAAGCTCTGGTGTAAAGTGGGAGTGGGAGACACCCCTGCCTCAAGAACGGCAGGTGCCACCCCCACTGGGAGCCATCTGGGAGCCGGAGCCTGGGCCAGGGTCACAGGAGGGAAACTCCCCTGGGCTGGGAGCTGGGGGCTTTTCTGTGGTATCTCCCCAGATCCTCCTATACACCCTGTGCAGATGGTGTATCCTCCTATACACCCTGTGCCCCAGAGGTAAATCTGGGAGGAGCAGAAGGAGCCCCCATGCACATTCCCCCAAAGTGGTTTTCTTATTTGTTTGTTTTTAGACAAGGCCTCACTCTGTTGCCCAGGTTGAGTGCAGTGGTGCAACCACAGCTCACTGCAGCCTCTATCTCCCAGGCTCAGGCAATCCACTCACCTCAGCCTCCCAAGCAGTTGGGACCACAGGTGTGTACCACCATACCTGGCTAATTTTTTTTTTAATTTTCTTATAGAGATGGGGGTCTCACTATGTTGCCCAGGTTGGTCTCAAACTCCCGGACTCAAGTGATCCTCTTGCCTTGGCCTCCCAAAGTGCTGGAATTACAGGCTTGAGCCACCACGCTGGGCCAAAATGGGATCTTTTACAGCAGCACATTGGTCTGATGACCGTTGAGACTTTGATTAAAAAGACTGAGAGGAAGCTAAGGGGAACCTATGGCTGACACCACAGGGAGAAGGAGTCAGAGGGAGAATCTGTCATGTGTTTGTCCCCAACCCCAGGCCCGCATTCTTCCCCATGGGGGACACTCCTGTGCCTCTGTGAGCCCCGTTTTACAGATGAGAAGACTGAGGACAGGCGAAGGTGTTCCCCCAGGATCACACGTGACCAGGAGGAGGCAGCAGCTTGGAGCCCCGCCTGTCCTCCATCACCACACCCCCTCTGTGGATCCCGAGGGTGCAGCCAGCCGTGCTGCACAGGTCTCCAGGTCTCTGCAGAAGGCAGGGGAGGGGAGGGGAGAGGGATGGAGAGTGGGAGAAAATTCAGAGCCAGCACATGGCTATTCAGAGCTGGATCTGGTGGTGGGAGCTGAGATGTACGGGAGGGGAGAGGGTGCAGGCCCCTAGCCGGCACCCCGCAGACCAACTTTCGACTTAGGTCTCTGATGCCCATGGAGTCCTGGATGCTGGGCAGGGAAACTGAGGCAAGTTGCCGGTTGTAAGGACAGACAAGGCAGGTGCTTGGGGCTTCCAGAGTCCCCGATGATTCTGCCCCCAACACCACCCTCCCCACTTCTCTAGTTCCAGCCCCAGCCTGGTGGAGGGGGCAGGGGGGGCACCCAGGACAAAGGAGCGGCGAAGGCTGGGGGCCAGAAGGGCTGGAGTTCCGCTTCGGAACTCACGGCGAGGCTGGGATGGGGGCTTGACTCCTCTGATGTTAGTTTCCTCCTCTGTGGAAAAGGGGCATCAGGTTGTCCTAAGGATTGGAAAAAACATGAACTGTAGAGCGCTGACCCCAGTGAAGTGCCGCAGGGATGTTTGCTGAGGGACGGAACAGATCCCTGGTCGGACAGACAGACACACGAGCGTGGCTGAGTGGGTGAAGGAATGACTGCGCCTGGCCCTGACCAGCCAGCCTGGCAGACAGGACCCCTGCTGGTGACTCAAATCCAAGACACACAGTCCCCAGAGTGTGTGCCCCTGCCCCACCTGTCCCAGGGGACACCTCCACACAGGCAGCGGGGCCATTGTCTAAGAATGGCCACGTGTGTCCCGGACCTGGATCTGGACCATGGTGGGCCACTAGCCACCATCCCCACCCTTCCAAGAGGGCAACTGCCCCCTAATGTCCCTCGCCATCTTTTACGACCCAAGCAGTACACACAGCCCTGCTTCATGAAAACAAAACGAGCTGCATCAACAGCAGAGAGCAGGCTTTCCAGGCCACCGGTTCTGGGGACCAATTCAAGGGAGAAAGATGGCCTGGCCTCCAAGCCTGCCTTGTACCCTCACTCGGGGATCCTGGGACCACTCCCTCTTGGGAAGCAGAGGCCCAAAACCACAACAAACTTAGGCTGAGTGATTGAGCAGAGGCTGCCACAGCTGAGCCCAGGTTCTGTTTCTGCCCTGGGGGTCCCAGCCCATCACCACCCCACTAAGGCGCTCGTGCTGAGCACTTCGGGGGCATTCTCCCTCTCCAGCCTCGGGACAGCCTACCAGGTGTGGATCACGACCCCTGCCTCACAGACAGGGGAGGAAAACGAGGCTAGGGGTAGGTAGGAAGCAGCTCACCCAAGACCCTGTAGGCCCTGGTCTATCTGACTCTGCTCCCTGGTCACAGATGTCCTGGGGCCGGCGTCCAGCTCCCCCTGCACTCTGGGATGTATGAAGTCAGCCTCCTTCCTCCCTCCTCCAGACTCCTCAGCTGAGCCTGCCAGAGTCTCAAGCAGAGATGAGACCCATCCCTGTCCCCTCTCAGGTCACTGGGTTCAGCCGGGCTCAGCTGGAGCTGAAGGTTATTGCAAACTGCCAGGGCCCTGCTCACCTCATCAAGTCCAGGGAGCAGGGTCAGCGGCTTTTACAAGCCCCATAAAGCATTGTTCGTGGCCACTACAGCATGCAGCTGGCCCTGGCGACCAGTCCCTCCCTGGGCCCAGGACAGGAGGGGGACAAGTTTCTTCCATAAGGAACTCATCTCCCGGATTCATAAAATCACCGGAAATGTCATGGGTGGTCTGTGCCCCAACAGATAATTACAGGGTGACACCCCTGCCCTGGAGGCTGCTGTCGGGGAGGTGGATTCCCCTGACAGAGGCCCTGCAGCTTGCTCAGCCTTGCTGGGCCAGCACTATGTTAATAAATGCTTTGAGCCTATTATCTCACTGAGTCCTTGAAACAGCCCTATAGAGTAACACAGCCAGCCCCATTTTACAGATGTGGGAACAGAGGCCCAGACGGGTGGTCGAGGTGGAGACTGCAGAGCTGGGATTTGAACGCAGAGTGGCCAGGGCCTGAGCCAAGCTCCAAAGGGCCCCTTCGCTGACTGTGAGCACCACTCTGTGGTTTGAGCAGGGCTGTCCTGCTTTAGTGAAGAACCCCAAATGCCCCAGAGCCCCCTGCTTGGGTGCATACGTAAGGCAACAACAGCAGGAATTAACAGAGCCACAATGCAAGCTTCTTGCTGGTTCCCAGGCCTGCCTGCATGATGCAGAATCTCAGCAACCCCCAAGGACACCCCAGACACTTCTGGGAATCCTGGAGGGTGTCTCCAATAGGCTTGGAAGCCTGTCCACCCAGGTCTGTCCCACTGGTCCCAGTGAGGATGTCCCCGGTTGGCTGTGGTCACCAGGACAGGGTAGCTGCCCTCCCCTCTGTGCCTCTGCAGCTGTGCACCTCTAAGACTGAACACTCCTCTGCCCACTCAGAGGGGCCCGTCCCCGCTCCCCGGCCTCCCAGGCCCCAAGACCCGTGCTCGTCTGAGCATGAGTCAAGCCCCGTCCCCTCAGCAGGGAGGGAGTGGTCAAGCCCCTGGATCCGTGGCCTGGCGGTTCCAGGTCTGGGTTGGGAAGTGGCTCCCTGACTTGCCAGCCATGTGAACCTCAGGGGCCTTCCTTGCCTCGTCGGTGAAATGTCGGCCACTGTCAGGAAAAGGCGGGAGACCTCAGCCCCACCCTGCACAGGGCCCAGTGCACAGCACCCCTCAAAGGCAGTGTTTGATGTTCTCCCGCATAATCCTCCTTGCCCACCTCCTCTCTATACCAACCGCCTCCCTCCTGTTCAACTCACCTGCCTGGAAACCTAAGAAATGGGGGTGTCCCCCGCCCTGATGCCAGTCTGGACACTGCCCTACAGACAACATCCTCAACCTTTCTTGGGCCCCCCAGCTGCCACCCTACCCTGCTGGATGGGTCCTGTGCACCCCCGCAATATTCACACATCCCCCACCACACTTCACCCCAGAGCAGGCTTGGTGGGAGGGGAGGAGGAAGAGGACCCCTGGTCTGGGAGTCACCCCTGAGGCACTGAAGTCCCCCATGGGTGTGGAGGGGCACTGGGCATGAGGGGGTGTCCCGCCCACTTCCTCAGTGCAGAAATCTTGCTGGGAGGCACTAGCTGGCTGATGCTGCCATAGGTGGGGGGTGGGGCAGAGGGTAAGGACTACAGAATTTCAAAAGCTGCTTTACACCACGAAAGTGTAAGTGTGCACACTCATGCACACACACTCACGCATGCGCACACACACACAGAAGGGGTCCAGCATCCTCCATGGTCCGGCTTTTCTCCAGTGTAACCAGCTATCTCAGTCCCTGTTACTCCCTGTTACCAGGAGAATCTGACCTTGAGTGTCCGAAAAGCTCAGATGTTACATGTGTGCCTCTGATGCCCGGGTGCTGACACATTTGTGCATGAGCAAACATCCACGTACAAGACTGTGGACTAACAGGTCTGTATCCATGCAGCCACAGATGCACACTTGCATTCTGTCATCACCACAGACACTTGTGCACACACAGACACACACTCTGATTTAGAGGCCTGAGACCCCTGCACCAGTGTGCTCAGGTATACACTCCACATGCATGGAGTGCAGAATGAGGCAGGTGTCCCAGGCCGCCTGCTGTACTCCAGCATCAGGTGAGCTATTGGGGTGCTGCTGCTCTGCCCCTCACTCCATGCCCTCAGAATGCCCTTGAGGGAGAGGCAGGGCTCTTCCAAGCCCTTGAAAGCCCCATGGGAAGCCCTGGGGCACATGGCACAGATTGCCTCCATCACCAAGGATACTGCATCATCACAGATACTCCATCACCATCACCACGGGGCCCACCTACAACCATGGGAGCCTGGAGCCCCCAGGGCAGGAGTGACCCTTGCGGGGTTAAGTGGGCAACCTCAGTGGGCACCCAGGAGATGGACTTCCTGGAAGGCAGGGGAAGTCTCCCCAGGAGACGGGAGGAGGGGGGGCGATAGGGAAGAGGAGCAGGAAGAAGGGGAAGGAGGAGGGAGATGGGAGGAAGAAGAGGAGGGGAGGGGCCCAGGGGAAAGAGGTTGGTAGTTATCATTGAACAGGAATCCCTATCACACCTAAGGGACCATGAAATTCCCTTGCTCATTGTCTATCATTCATCTTCTAGCTGCTGACCCCCTCCTGTGTAGAACCTAGATTGGGGCAGCACATTTTAGATCCTCAATAAATGTTTGTTGAATGAATGCAAGAAAGCCTAGTTCTGGGTCCTCATCTGCAACCTGGCCCTCTGACCCTCTTGATCAGCCACCTGGCTGCTGGGCCAGCCTCCCTGTGGTGTCAGGCCTAAAAATAAAATTCGGGACTATGTGCCACCCTGACATCTGATGAAATCTGGAGAGCCTGACCCCAAGTTTCCCACCCCTCTCGGCTTCTGTGGATAAGGTCCAGCCTAACCACCTTCCCTATCAAATGGAGCAGGCACAGCTCCTGCTGATCCCCACACAGCCAGTCACACCCTCCTGTGGGAATGAGGGCACCCCAACTTTTTCATACCCCAAAACCTGTCTCTCACAGCCCCTGGTTGTTCACACTGTTCCCAAGCGCAGCCCTGGGTGGCCCTGTGTAACATATGGTGTCCTCCTCCCCCAGTCTGTTAGTCTGTGTGACAAAAACACAGCTGCCGTTCTCATCTGTCCTGTGGCAGGTGTTGTGTGCTCAGCCATTCTATGACTCTAGTGGGGATTCTCTCCCTCACCAATGGGGTGAGTAGAAGGGGGTTAAAGAACTCCTCTCCCATTGGGGAAATGGTTGGCTACCACCAGCTGACCCTCTAGCTGACCACAGATAAAAAATGAGCCCAGCAAAGACCAGAAGAACCACCTAGATGAGCCCAGCCCAAATTGTCAATCCACAGAACAGAAAGATAAGCTAAATAAATGATTGTGTGTGTGTGTGCTTTTATTATTATTATTATACTTTAAGTTCTAGGGTACATGTGCACCACATGCAGGTTTGTTACATATGTATACATGTGCCATGTTGGTGTGCTGCACCCATTAACTCGTCATTTACGTTAGGATTTTTTTTTTTTTTTTTTTTTTTTTGAGACAGAATCTTGCTCTGTCTCCCAGGCTGGAGTACAGTGGCACAATCTCAACTCACTGCAAGCTCTGCCTCCCGGGTTCACACCGTTCTCCTGCCTCAGCCTCCCGAGTAGCTGGGACTACAGGCCCCCGCCACCATGCCTGGCTAATTTTTTGTATTTTTAGCAGAGACAGAGTTTCACCGTGTTAGCTAGGATGGTCTCAATCTCCTGACCTGGTGATCCGCCCACCTCGGCCTCCCAAAGTGCTGGGATTACAGGTGTGAGCCACTGCACCTGGCCATAAATAGTTGTGTTTTAGGCCACTAAGTTCTGGGGTGGTTTCTTACACCGTCAAGGCTAACTGATACACCACCTCACAGGGCTGAGGGCTCCTGTGAGGGATTAAATGACAGACTGCAGGTCAAGTCCTCATAACACTACCCACAACAGTAAGACCTGAGGGAACAACAGCTATTTTTATTTGAAAACCACTCTTTGAGGCCTGCATGGAATACAGATGTAATAGAAAGTATGAAGATGCTACTAGAGAAAGACATAGAAATGGTTGCCAAATTGTCTTTAACACAAATGGCACCTTTGCTTGTGGAGGGGTTTTATCAGTTAGATAAACAGAGACCCACTGTGGTCTGGCATGGAGGACCACAGTAGGTCTGAATCATAAAGAACAGGAACCTGGAGGGAGATGGGGGCTCTATAAGGGAGGTGGGCTCAAGCAAAATGGTGGCAACCTAGGTCCTGAATGTGAAAAGTTCTGAGAAAGGGGAAACGTTCTGGGGAATAGAGATTAAGGGTGGGGAAATGTCCTCTAACTTCAGGTTGTTTCTCTGTATACTGCACAGTAGTTCACACACTGCTAGCCCCAGACCTTGAAGCAGTGCCTGAAACCCACAGTGGACTTGTGTCCATGGAGCTTCATATAGCAGGGTGTCCATGGGGTAGGTAGAGCAGGGTGGAGGTGAAGCCGGGGCATCAGCTGGTAAGATGGGTGGAGACAGAGAATCCATCTGGCAGGGCACGGCCAGACCTAGCCCCGACCCCACCCCCTGCACTGACTCCAGAGGTCCCGGGGAGGTGAGGTTGCTGAATCTCCAAGGACAAGTCTGTGGGCCCAAATCATTTTCTTTGTCTGTGATAAGAAATGGAAGGTCCAGGAGGCTGGAGGGCTGGACCACACTGAAGGGACATAAAACAGAGGAAAGTTCAGTTCCTGCCCTTGGGGACTTCTCAGTCTAGAGCAGGCAAGATGAAGCAAGAGTAGAAATAATCATACCCTTGGGACCATAAGAAGTGTAAAAAGTGAAAGGCAGTTTCAGAAGAAAGTGAGGTCACATCTATTTGGGAAAGGGAGTGATGAGAAACAAAGGGAGCGTTGGAGAGGAGCGTCAGACGAGGGGCAGAATTCATAGAACCCGCACCTTTGTGTCTCACACACAGACACCCTAACTGCCTTTCAGCAGCCAGGTGGGGGCCTCAGTGCCCCTGCTGATGAGAAAACCCTTGGGACTGTGCTTGGGGTGCCGCCTGAGAGCCCACAACTTGTTTCTGACAACATGGACATCTTTGTGCCTGAGTGTCAGGCAATGATTTTGATACTTTATTGCACATCTCCTTTATTGTTTAATAAGGACAAGGAGGAAATGGAAAAACGATGAAAGGTCCAATGTTAGTAACAAAATTGATTGTTCCTCTAAGAAACAAATGGGCAAAGATGGAAACCATTGGTCATGCCAAAAGGTGTGACACTTTAGCCTCAGTTAGATGTTCACTGGATGTAAGCCAGTCAACCATGCGCTGACTGATTGTGAAGGGAAAGGACAGAATTAAAGAATGCTTGGAATCCTGGAAATTTGTTGTTGAGAATTGGGTCAAAGTGTTATGGCAGAATTAGGGATTTTGTAATAGCTTTCTCTCTCTGAGAGGAAGCACTCAATTCTTGCACACACTTCAGGAACACATTATAAAACACATAAAAACAGGCACTTCGCCAAAACCAGATGAAATCACAATGAAAGAAAACTGTAGACTAATTACTCTTGTGAGTATAGATGCAAAAATACTCAACAAAATGCTAGAGAACTGAATTCAGCAATATATAAAAAGGATTATATACCATGACCAAGGGAGATTTATCCCTGTAATGCTGGGGTGGTTTAACACCCAAAAACCAATTAATGTAGTATGCCATATCAATAGAATAAAGAACAAAAATCACACGATCATCTCAAGAGACACAGTAACGTGTCTGACAAAATTCAACACCCTTCTTGATAAAAACCACTAAACTAAACTAGGAATGGAAGGTAACTTCCTCAACCTGATAAAGGCATCCATAAAAACCCACAACTAACATCCTACTTATGGGTGAAAGACTGACTACTTTCCTTCTAACATCAGGAACAAGATAAGAATGTCTGCTATTCCCACTGCTTGTTATTTTTCACTTTTTTTCTTTTTTTTCATGAGTTTTTTTTTTCTCTTTCCACTTCTATTCAACATTGGACTAGAAGTCCTAGCCAGGGGCAATTAATTAAGCAAGAAAAGGAAATAAAATTCTTCTAGACTGGAAAGGAAGAAGTAAAACTATCTCTATTTGCAAATGAAATGATCTTGTGTATAGAAAATCCTAAGAAATACAGACACACACAAAAAAACTCATTGGAGCTAACAAATAAGGTAGATTTCAGGACACAAAATCAATATTCAAAAATCAATTGTGTTTCTATACGGTACCAATAAACAAGCCAAAACTGAAATTATGAAAACAATTCCATTTACAATAGTATCAAAAAGAATAAAATACTTAGGACAAATTTGACAAAAGAAGTACAAAAACTTATACTCTAAAAACTATAAAACATTGTTGAAAGAAATTAAAGAAGACCTAAATGGAAAGATAGCCTATGGTCATGGATTGGAAGACTCAATATGGTTAAGATGGCAATACTCTCCAAATTGATCTATATATTCAAAGCAACTTCTATAAAAATCCCAGCTGCCTTTTAAAAATTTTTGCTAAAATGGGCAAATTGATCCTAAAATCCATACGGAAATTCAAGACAGCAGGAATAGCCAGAACAATCTTGGAAAGAACCAAGTTGGAAGGCTCACACTTTCTGCTTTCAAATTTATTACAAAGCTACAGTAACCAACACTGCATGGTACCGGCATAAAAGTAGACATACTGATCTGTGAAATACAATCGAGAGTCCAGAAATAAGCTCTCATATTTATAGTCAGTTCATCTTTGACAATGAATAGTCATAGCAGTATTATTCACAATAGTTAAAAGTGGGGGCCGGGCGCAGTGGCTCACACCTGTAATCCCAGCACTTTGGGAGGCTGAGGCGGGCAGATCACGAGGTCAGGAGATCGAGACCATCCTGGCTAACACGGTGAAATGCCGCCTCTACTAAAAATACAAAAAATTAGCCGGGCATGGTGGTGGGCGCCTGTAGTCCCAGTTACTCAGGAGGCTGAGGCAGGAGAATGGTGTGAACCCGGGAGGCAGAGCTTGCAGTGAGCCAAGATTGTGCCGATGCACTCCAACCTGGGCAAAAGAGCGAGACTCTGTCTCAAAAAAAAAAAGTGGGAAAATGCAAATGTCCATCAACTGATAAGTGATTAACAAAATGTGGTATATCCATATAATTGAATAGTGTGTGATAATAAAAAGAAACAAAGTACTGATAGACACTACAACATGGATGAACCTTGCAAACATTATGCTGAGTGAAAGGACCCAGACAGCAAAGGCCACATATTGCATGATTCCATTTTTATGAAAAAATCACAATAGGCAATTCAATTCAGAGACAGAGAGTAGATTCATGGTTATCAGGGGCTGAGGGGGTTAGAGGGAAATGGGGAATGACTGTTAATGGGCACAAGGTCTCTTTGGGGACTTACGAAAATGTTCTAAAATGCATTGTCATGTTGATTACCCAACTCTTTGAATATACTCAAAACCACTGAATTTTACATGGGTGAATTGCATGGTATGTGAATTATACATCAACAAAGCTCTTATTAAAAAAAAAAAAATAGAGCACTACTGGGTGGAAGAGAGCTGATGAGAGAGCTCCAGGCTGAAGGATGTCAGATTGGTGGCATGCATGACAATAATCCTCCCTCATGTGGCCACAGTAGGCATTGTTAGTTATCACAGCACTCTGCTCCCTGAGCCTGTACCTTTTCCTTTAGACTTCATTAAAATTAAGAGCTTCTAGTCATCAAAGGTACCATTAAGAAGGAGAGAAAGCAAGCCTCAGAATACATTTTTTAAACTTCTAGAAATTAATAAGAAAAAACTAGACAACTCAATTTTTTAAAAATTGTCAAAAGACTTGAGCAGGCATGTCTTAGCCCATTCGGGGTGTTACAGCAAAATAGCTCAGACTGGGTAACTTATACACAACAGAAATGTATTGCTCATGGTTCTGGAGGCTGGAAAGTCCAAGATCAGGATGCCAGCAGACCCAGTGTCTGGTGAGGGCTTGCTCTATTTCGTATTTGGTGCCTCCCTTCTGCATCCTCATATGGTGGGAGGAGTGAACAAGCTCCTTTGGGCCTTTTTTTTATGAGGGCACTAATCCCATTCATAAGAACAGAACCCTCATGACCTAATTAACTCCCAAAGGCCCCTCTTCTTAATACTGCCAAATGGAGGCTTAGATTTCAACATATGTTTGGGAATCTCATAAACATTCAGACCATTGTGAGGCACTTCACAAAAAAAGGCTATCCAAATGACAACTAAGCCTAGAAAATTTCTTCAACATCATTAACATCATTCATCATCAGGAAAATTCAAAGTATAACCTGAATGTGAGATACTCTCCACATTCAGATGGCTAAAATTAAAAGACCTGGTAATACCAAGTGTTACAAAAATATGAAGAAGCCAGAACTCTCCTCAATTGCTGAGAGCGATACAGATCAGCACAGCTAGTTTGGAAAACCACTTGGTAACATTACTAGAGAGAGAGACAGAATCAAGAAATTTCACTCCTGGCATATATACCCAAGAGGAAAAGTTATTTATACCCACCAAAAGATAGACCCTGGAATATTCATAACAAACGTTCATAACAGACCCAAACTGGAGACAACACACATGCCTTTTGACAAGAGAAGGAGTAAGTAAATTATGACAGACTTGTACAGTAGAATTCGGCATAGCAATGAAAAGGAAGAAGATATTATGATATCCAACAATTTGGATAACTTTGCAAGCATAAGGTAAATGCAAGGATGTAAGGTCGTTGAATGAAGGAAGCCAGATAGCAAAGAACATGTGTTCTTTGATTCTTACACAAAGTCCAAAAAAAGCGAACCTGACCTATGGCGATAGATACCACACACCGTTATTTGGGGAGGTATTGCCTGGGAAGAGGAAACAGGGCGCCTGCTCAGTGCTCGATCTGAGTGACAGTGACATGCCTGTGAACATATGTAAAATTCCATCCAGCTGTTCACTTCTGATTTATGCCCCTGACGGAACTGAATATAAGTTAAATTAGGTGAGAGAGAAAAGCACATCTTATCCTTCAGGCATGAAAAGTCTCTGCCTGACTCATACCCAAGTTCAAAAATCCCAGAGAAGGGAGTCATTGGCCCAACCCAATGATACTAGGGCCAGGACCGTGGAACAACATGGCAGCCCCACAGGATGGTGAAGGCAGGGAGCGGGATAGGTGGGGAGTGCTCTTTCCAGAACAGGGAAGAGAGGGGGAGAAAGGGCAGGACAAAACTAGGGTCTACTCCTTCCTTTCTCTGAGCCTTCCTTTCCCCGTCTGTAAATGGGAGCAATAGTACTTCCTACGTCAAAGGGTCAAGGTGAAGATTGAAGAGGTACTGGGCCTTGGGCACCCATCGTGGGGCCTGGATCCCCTTCCGTTCACTCACCTTTCCTCCCTGGGTGCCCCTACCCTCAGCTCCCCCACTCTGCCCTCTGTGATCCCCAACGTGAGGCCCCATCACCATAGAATTTCAAATTACTTGTAGCTTTAGTTAATTAAATGTAAAATCATTGGAATAAAATTATACCTTCATTAGAAATTAACTCCCATTTTGGGCCCAGGATAATGACGGGGCTCTCTCTCCCCCCTTCTTCCAAACCACACACAAAATGGTCAGTTAAACTGAATGGGAAAAAAGTTTAACGACTGCACGGCAATCAAGCTTATTATTATTTAAGCACAAGCTATTACCATGTGCAATGAGGTATCAGCCAATAAATTATCTTTGAAAGAGTCAGTCCTTGTCTGAACACACACAGGCCGTTAAAGGCTGCTGCCGGGGAGGTTGTGCCAATCGCTTTCCTGGCCAGGTAAGCTGCCCCGGCCTGGGGAGCTGAGGCTGGAACCTGCCCGTAGGACCCTGGCCCAGTCTCAGGCCCCCAGGTCAGGATCTCGGGGTCTTGGTGAAGGGATCGTGGGTGTCTCCACTGGCCATTCCCCCTCCATCCCTCAATCCAGCCCATGCTAAGGGGAGGAAACTCGGCCCCAAGACAGAGACTGGGGATGAAAAGTGTTCCTGATAATTAGGAAGCAGAACAGAGAAAGGAGAAATAGGGTGTTCAGGGTAGGGAGCGGGCTGACATGGGGCAGAGAGAGAGAGACGGGGGAGAGGAGGGGAGAATCCTCAAGAGACATGGGGAGAAGGAGTTGGAGACAGAGGCTAGGAGGCAAGGGACAATCAGAGGAGCCTGGAGCAAGATTCACAGCAGACAAGACGGAAACAACGGAAGAGAGGGCAGCAGAACCCAGAAGGCCAAAGATAAGTAAGAAGGGAGCCAGACCAGAGAGGCTGCACTCAGAGCCGCTGCGTGCCAGGGGCTGGGAACCACAAGCCACTTGTTCCCAGAGAGACCAACCTGCCCTCTTTGTCGGGGACTGAGGAATTTGCCAGTTTAGGGGACTGTCCGTGCTAAAATCAGGACAATCCCAGATAAAGCAGGATAGTTGGTCACCTTCTTTGCAGAGTCCTCACGGAAAGCAGCACTGTTATCTCCACTTGACAGGCAAGGAGGCTGAGGCCAGGGAGGTAAGGTCCTTTGTTTGAGGCTATGCAATGGCAAGGTTGGGAGCCGTGGAAGGTCAGAAGTCAAAGGAGCCAGAGGCAAAGAAACACAGAAACAGAGAAGGCAGGAAAGGGTCCGAAAGCACAAAGCCAGGAGATGAGACCAGTAAGGGCCCTTATCTCCTGCTCCATCTCAAGCTCAGCCTCCTCGTGTCTGCCGAAGCTTTGCCACACCTTTCTGCCTTCTCTCTGCCTCATCTCAGCCACTGACCCCCACCCCCTGCCCTATACACCTTATTTCTCCTTTCTCTGCCCCTCTTCCTATGTTTATTATTATTATTATTATTATTATTATTATTTAGTAGAGACAATGTCTCACCTCATTGGCCAGGCTGGTCTCAAACTCCTGGGCTCAAGTGATCCTCCTGCCTTGGCCTCCCAGAGTGCTGGGATTACAGGGCTGAGCCACCGCTCCTGACCTTTTGTTGTGTTTGTTTGTTTGTTGAGATACAGGGTCTTGCTCTGTCACCCAGGCTGGAGTGCAGTGGTGCAATCACAGCTCACAGCATCCTCAACCTCCTGGGCCCAAATGGTCCTCTCACTTCAGCTTCCTGATTAGCTGGGGCCATAGGCACATGCCACCATGCCTGGCTAATGTTTTTTTATGTTTCATAGAAACAGGGTCTCACTATACTGCCCAGGCTGGTCTTGAACTCCTGGGCTTAAGTGATCCTTCAGCCTCCCAAAGAGCTGGGATTGCAAGTGTGAGCTGCTGCACCACACCCCTCTTCCTAATTTTTAAGACCCCCTTTGTGTCTCCAGTCTCTGGCCTGTGCTAGCTTCCCCTGCTTTCCATGGGCTGAATCAGGTGGAGACACCATGCTCAGATGTCAGCAGCATTAGGATGGGACACTTGTCAACAAGAAGCTCTCAGGATTCTCACAGCCACCAAGACTGCAGACAGCAGCCAGAACCCTCCTCCCATGGGGCTTCGGGGCTGACTGACCTGGGTTCGAGTCCGAGCTCTAGCATGGATGTACTGAGTGATCTGAGGCGATTTCTTAACCTGCCACACTCCTCTCCCCATCTGGAAAACGGAGAGGTCATTTTACAGATGGAGTATGGCACGGGCTTATTGTAAGGATTTATTGACCTTGGTGGATAAGTCCTCAGTGCCGAGGCTAACCCCAGGCAGCTATCTTGGGGGCAGAAACTTCCCCCAGACCAGGGCAGCTGCCGTGTCTCCTGGACACAAACCCTCAGTGAGTCTCTCAGCCCCAGACGGAGCGAGAGAGTGGACCTACAGGCCTTAAGCTGGGACAAGATGACCAGGGAACACAGAGAGGGGACAACAGGAGCCTGACTTCAGAGCCCCTTTTCCTCCCTAAAACAAAGACTTTCATTTGGCATCTCCCAAGAAACACAAAATGTACATCCTCTTCTCATATCTGAGGCTCGATCATATATTTTTGTTGAGTAAAAGTCTAAATGGATGAATAAATTCATTAACCAGAAGGTCAGTGTTTTCCAGCTGGCCTCTCGGCACCAGGAGCCTTCCCTGCTGGGCAGTCAAACGCAGCCTGCCATAAACTTCTGTCCAAGTTCCCTGTAGACCGACTCCCTTGAAAGTCACCTCCATCTCTCTCACAGGTCAGGCCAAGATTTAGAGATAGGGCCCACGTCTAGGGGCCTAGATCTGCTATCTGCCCGTGAGTGATGGGGGACACATTCCGGGGACATGTTTACTGTCACCCCGCGCCCCCCGGCCCGAGCTCCCCGCCAAGCCATCCCCTGATGATTCACGGCCAGGCTCCTGTTGGCAAATGACGGATATGGCCTTCACAGCCGGGCCTGCTGGTCACTTGTCTCAAGGAGACTGGGAAGGAAACTCAGGCACAATATAAATGGGGCCCGTGGCAGCCTCAAACACCTTGGAAAATTCCCCAACCCGGACACCGCGCCGTTTTTAAGTAATAAAACCACAGAGAGATTACATGGCCACCTGACAGCCTGCGACGGATGGCTGCCCACGTGAACTTTTTACCTTCGGGATGGGGACCAGAGGAGAGGAAGGAAAAAAAAGAGAAAAGAACTGCCCAACAAGCAGGCTCCTTCCTCACTGTGGCTCAAAAGTCACTGCTGTGGCAGTAGCCAGAGCTGCACTCTGAGTCCCCAACTCAGTCATCTGGAGGGACTCAAGCCTCTGGAGACCTCAGGCTTGGTTTCCCCACCTGGAAAATGGGGATATGGATGACTAGTTTGTTAGATTTCCAGAATTCAGAAGCAGCTCTGAAATAAATGTTTTCAGGGTTAGAAATGTAATCCTTGCTTTCATTCATTTATTCGGGTTTTTTTTTTTTTTTTTTTTTTTTTTTTTAGATGGAATCTCGCTCTGTCGCTCAGGCTGGAGTACAGTGGTGTGATCTCAGCTCACTGCCGCCTCGATCCCCTGGGTTCAAGCAATTCTCCTGCCTCAGCCTCCTGAGTAGCTGGGGTTACAGGTGCACGCCACCACACCTGGCTAATTTTTCTTTTTCTGGTGGAGATGGGATTTCACCATTTTGGCCAGGCTGGTTTTGAACTCCCGACCTCAGGTGATCCACCCTCCTCAGCCTCCCAAAGTGCTGAGATTACATGCATGAGCCACCACGCCCTGCCATCTATTTATTTATTCGTTGATTCAACAAGAACTTGTCATCATGCCTGTTTAGCAGTGAAGGTGAGGACAAGAGGGTGACAGGGTGAGGAGGTGTGGTCAATCTCTGGGAAACAACTGAGAGATACTCAGTGTAGCACTCACCAGCTGGGTGACTGTGGGCAGGTCCCTCCAGCCCTCAGAGCCTCAGTTCCCTCATCTGTCAGATAGGATCACAGTGGTACCTCCTTCGAAGTGCTGTGATGAGGACGCAGGGGGATCCCACTTGACAACTTCTTAGCACAGTGCTTGGCACATAGTAGGTACATGCCAGGCCCAGCCATCAGTCCCTTAAGTATGATTAGGTTGAAGCAAAAGTAATTTCAGTTTTTGCTATTAAAATTGCAAAACCAGCCATTACTTTTGTACCAACCTAATATATATACGTATATATGTGTGTGTGTGTGTGTATATATATATATATATTTTTAGATGGAGTCTCGTTCTGTCACCCAGGCTGGAGTGCAGTGGCACGATCTTGATTCACCGCAATCTCTCTGCCTCCTGCGTTCAAGTGATTGTTCTGTCTCAGCCTCCCATGTAGCTGGGATTACAGGCACTTGCCACCACACCCGGCTAATTTTTGTATTTTTAGTAGAGACGAGGTTTCACCATGTTGGCCAGGCTGGTCTTGAACTCCTGACCTCAGGTGATCCACCCGCCTTGGCCTCCCAACGTGCTGAGATTATAGGCATGGGCCACCACGCCCAGCCACACCAACCTAATACCTTTGAGGTTGGAGAGTCGTTGTGCAAATCTGGCCTCTCAGAGTCCACCCTAAAGACCTGCACTTCCCAAGCTGGGTGTAAAACCATGAACCTCTCTGGACAGCACAATCTAATGCTTCATGGTCCAGCAAGATTTTCGCTTCTTTGCACAATAGTATTTCCCTGGCCCGGGATGCTGAGCTCTTAGTATGATAGATTCTTGTTCTTGCTCTTCATGGATAAATAGTAACCATAGGATCGACCACTTATGGAGCAGCTGCTGAATCCCACCCAGTCATAGCTCCGGATGCTTCACATATATCTTTTGTCAAGACCTCAGTCCAACCCAGATGATACCAGGCATGTGTTGGTATGCGCCTGAAGGAATTCACAGTGGTGTTTGGACTAGTGCAGCAGTAAGGCTACCCAAAGAGAAAAGGAAGATGATGCAACAGTAGACCAAGGGGCTGATCGCTGTCTCACCCATAAACAGCTTTATCTTCTTGCCATCTTAGAATGCTCTATGTGTGCAGAAAGGAAGGAGGGTGCTGGAGTGGCAGGAAATCTGAGCCTGAGGCTAGCAGGGAACCACTCCCTAAGGAGACCCCCTTGGTATTGGTGGCTCTGAGCCTCCTAAGCTGGTTGCCCTCCATCACCCCTCAAAAGCCACTCTCTTTTCTGCCCTGGTCTGTGGGCCTTTGTGGATGGCATCCAGCTCTCTTGCCCTCTGGCTGTCAGTTCAGCCTATGGTAAACACTGGTAGGAGATGGGGACAGGCACTGCGGACATGGGCTGGGGCATTTATTCCCCCAGCTCTATCCCTGCTGGGATCTGGGTTGGCAGTGCCTCATTCCTCTGCAAGAGACACAAGACCCATCAGGAAAACCCTTTCCTTCAGCTATTGCTAAGGGACAGCCCTCTGCTCTTTTCCCATGTCCCTCAGCCTAGAGAGGAATGTCACTTCCCATGGTTGGCAGCTGAGACCATCCATGTTGGTCTCTGAGCCTGCCCATGCCTTTCTAAGTAAAGCCTCATCAAAACCTCTTCAGCTGCTGGGTGTGGTGCTTGCACCTGTAATCCCAGCACTTTGGGAGGCTGAGGTGGGAGGATCACTTGACCTAGGAGTTCAGGATCAGCCTGGTAATATAGTGAGACCTCGGTCTCCCACAAAAAATAAAGCAATTAGCCGGGTGTGGTGTGTGCACCTGTAGTCCCTGCTACTTGGGGGGCTGAGGCGGGAGGATCACTTGACCTCCTCCAGGAGGTCAAGGCTGCAGCAAGCTGTGATCACACCACTGCACTCCAGCCTAAGCAACAGAGCAAGACCCTATTTCAAAAAAAACCCCACAAAACCTAAAACCTCTTCAACTGCCATCAGCTTCCTACCAGGGTGTTGGCTGCTTCACCTGGGAAGTGAAAAACTGAGCCCAAGGCGAGGTGGGAGCTGTGGCTCTGATGCGAGACCTGGCGGGTTCACCGTCTCCCCAGCCCTGCAAATCCCTGAGGGCCCTCCGGGGCGTGGCTGTTCTCTAACTGTGGTCAGAAGGGCCTGAGGCTAAGGCTACAGTGAGACCGCCACCCATCACATTGACACAAAACCGAGGTTTTGTCCCACCCCAGCCCTCTGCAGTGACACCATGCTGTCACCCAAAAGCCCCCAGTCCTCTGGGATTTCAAGGGAGCAAGGGATGGTTGAGAAGCTGACATGGCCCTGCAAGAGAGAACCTGAGCAGACCCCTGGACTGCAATTAAGAGAAGCATATATATACTAAAGTCAGGGAAAGTAAGGAATTCACTGGAAGCATAAAGGGGAATCTTCTAGAACCTAAAGATGGGAAGCACAGCCAGGCCTGGTAAGGGACTGGAACAGGGTCTGAGAGCCGGGGGGAGCCCCGGCATCCGTGTCTTCTCTCTGCCTCTGTCTCTCCCTGCCTCTCAGTCTCTGTCGCTGTCTGTCTCTCCTCGCCTCTCTCTGCCCTCTGCTCCCTGGCTCTTTCTGCTCCTCTGTGAGCATGCGCCAACTCAGCACCCTGGGGATCTGCCTGGGGGTGTTCTGAACCCCAACTCCAAACCAGGACCGTGTCACGTGCCTACCTCTGATCCAATCTGCTGAGACAAGGCCAGGGTGAGCGAGCCCAGGGTGGCCTGTGGGTGTGACTGGTCCTCCGTGCCTGCCCCTGCGGGCTCTTGGGGAAATGCAGGAAGGGACTGGATGAGTAACCACGGTGAACACCCAACCCCAGGGAGCCTCAACTCTTCAAGTCAGGAGTTTCCCAGAAAGGCCGAGTCCTCCCAAGGGCCTGGTAACTGGGACACAGACTCCCCTAAGACAAAGGTGGCAGTAGTGGCAGGCAGCCAATGGCTCTGCAGGAAATGCAACCCATGGAGTTAAACCCAAGAAAGGAGCCATCAAGGAGGATCAGGCCGGGAAGTTGGGCACAGCCATTAGAGGGACTGCCACACGCCACTTGTGAAGACTTACTGTCAGATGGGAAAAGATGTCTAACGCTGGCCCAGTGCAGTGGCTTACATCTGTAATCCCAGCACTTTGGAAGGCCAAGGCGGGCAGATCACCTGAGGTCAGGAGTTTGAGACCAGCCTGGCCAACACAGTGAAACCCCATCTCTACAAAAATACAAAAATTAGCCAGGCATGATGGTAGGTGCCTATAGTTCCAGCTACTCAGGAGGCTGAGGCAGGAGAATTGCTTGAACCCGGTGGGGAGGAGGTTGCAGTGAGCCAAGATCATGCCACTGCACTCCAGCCTGGGTGACAAAGTGAGACTCTGTCTCAAAAAAAAAAAAAAAAAAAAAAAAAATGTCCAGGGTTAAGTAGAGAAACCAGTAACACCACCCAAGGTTTCAGAGAGGGCTCAGGCCATTCTGTTCCACCTCTCTGTGTGACATCAGCAAATTTTTAACTTATCTGGGCCTCAGTTTACTCATCTGGAGGAATGGAGATAATTTAAGTATTCAGTAATTATTAGTAGAGATGATGAGGAAAATGGCAAACATATCATGGTCTAATACAATTATCTAGCATTCCCTAGGTTATTATCTGCAGAATATTGTTCTCAGAGAGTCTATGTGATCAAATAAGTATGGGAAACTACATGTGATATGGTTTGGTTGTGTCCCCACCCAAATCTCGAATTGTAGCTCCCATAATTCCCACGTGTTGTGGAGGGACCCAGTGAGAGGTAATTGTAGCTCCCATAATTCCCATGTGTTGTGGGAGGGACCCAGTGAGAGGTAATTGAATCATGGGTTGGATCTTTCCCGTGCTGTTCTCATGATAGTGAATAAATCTCACGAGATCTGATGGTTTTATAAAAGGGAGTTCCACTGCACATGCCCTCTTGTCTGCCGCCACATAAGACATCCCTTTGCTCTTCTGTCGTCTTCTGCCATGATGTTGAGGCCTCCCCAATCATGTGGAACTTTGAGTCCATTAAACCTCTTTCCTTTATAGATTACCCAGTGTCGGGTGTGTCTTTATTAGCAGCATAAGAACGGAATAATACAGCAAGCATACTCACAAATGCACACTGATGTGTTAAAGGCTCTGAGAAGTCCTGTGGTAACAAAATCTGACTTATTTCAGTCAACCAATGTTTTCCAAACTTACTTGAGTATAGAACCATTTTTTCACAGGATCCTTATTAACATCATTAAGCCATTAGGGAAATGTTGGAACTATGATCCCATTTTAATCATATGTAATAAAACTTGGTTCATAGACTCATGTGCATTTGGGTACTGGTTAGGACTCTTGTTTCAAACAACAGACCCCCTCTAACTGACCTGGCACAAGGAGGACTTTTCCCCCAGGACTTGGGGATATCAAGGCACCCCTGAGAGACAGAAACTGCAAGCTAGACAGCCTTCAGAACTGGCTCTTTCCCTCTTCCCCCTCCTCTTTCTGAGGCCCGGCTGTCAGGGAGACGCAAAGGCCCAACTCCCAAGGTCTCCAGCCTTGGTCCTGGCCCCTGGAGAGACCTCTCGTCCCAGGCCCACTTGGGGTCTGATGTCCAATCCGCCTGGAGGGTGCAGGACAGCATCACATGGGATAAACTGGGCTGCTAAGGATTCCCCCAGGGATGGGAAGAAGGTTCTGGAGACAGAGGAGGAATACCACTCAGTGCTGGGTGGTAACCCCCTGGATGGACTCTGCCAAGTGAAAGGACTTGGGCCAGGGCACCAGAAGAGGTTTCCTGGGAGATGGTGGCATCAGAGACCACAGAACCGCCTGCTGCCAGGAGCCCACTTCAGCGTGCCTGCAGCCCCTTCTTTAGACACCGGTAACAGAAGAGCGAGAGGGAGGCATGGTCCTTCCCTTTCATCTTCTCCACTTGGAGGTGGAGAGTTTAGCTACTTCCTCCTCAAGTCCAAGGGCATCTCCCCTCCAGCCCAGGTGCCTGCAAGAAGGGGAGACCAGTTTTCCTGGCCAAGTGCCTGAGCACTGGCCTGGCCTCCCCCACACCCACTGAATCCAGGAAAAGGGCTTACGGCTGAGAGAGTAGGGCTTGCCCAGGAGTTGGGTACGAGGACCACCTCCAAGTGCCCAGGCCTAAGCTCTGTGCCCAGCTGCAGCACGTGCTCCCGGACCCAATAGCTGAGGACCACCAAGGCAGGGCAGATTTAGGGCCATGGGATTGTGGGGACTACCACAGCCTGGGGAAAAGGGACCACACAGAAGAACTCAGCAGCAAGCTGCAGCTGGGGGCTGACCACAAGGTGTGGCTGAATCATGAGGGGTCAGCAAGGCCTGAGAGGGAGGCCTTCGGGAGTCCCTGGCTCACCCAGGAGACCCTGTGGAACAGCCATCCATCCAGGCACAAGTTGCAAGTTGCATCAGCAGCCACAACCCCCAAAGAGGCTGCACAGCCCTGTCTGCCCAGTGCCAGAGCCAGTCACTTCCAGGAAGGAGTGGGGAGAAAGGGGGCATCCCCTCCTAGGCTGCTAGACTGTGGACCAGCCTGCACCCCCCCTCAGGGCAAAAGGGTGGGGGGTGGGGGTCAAAGGGACAGAAGGACAAGCTTTGAATAGAATGTGGGTTGGAGTGTTAAAATACATGGGACTGAGTCTTCTACACCAGAGTGAGCCAGTATTAATAACCCAAAGTGGAAAATTACGGAATTGGACTGAGATGTCATTTATGGACTCACCACCCAGCAAGAAGGGAGAGAGGGTAGTTTAGAGAGAGTAGAGTGTGGCAGTTATTGGGAAAAATAAAACCATTTCATGTTTATACCCCTAATGAGTGCAGATGCCTCTAAACTGGTTACACTTGACTTCTTTTTTCTTTATGCTTTTCTGTATTTTCTAATTTTCCTGCAATGAGCATGTATTACTTGGGTAATCGAGAATAAAAAACTTTAAAAGGAGTCAGGTGGGGAGAGTCTGCGAGTCCCTGAGCATCACACAGCCATGTGTTTCTGGGCACAGATTCTACTGGCCAGGTTCTTGCGGACCTCAGGGGAGGGGCCAAGACACTGAGGGTAACATATGCCCCAGATGTGCCCCCAGTGGAGGCTGGGAGGGAGCAAACCCAGGCAGCAGACCATTCTGCCATCAGGCAGGTGCCGTGATCCCACAGTAGGCTAGAAAGTTGGGAGGAGGTTGGTAAGAGTCTCAAGTTGGCAGCCCTGTGCAGGGCTGAGCTAGGAGCAAGGCTTCTGTTCTGCATGTGGGGTCGTGGTACTGGGGAAGTTCTGAGGGGCTTGATTTGCATCCTGCCCCACGCTTTACCAGCTAGGGACGCCAGGTCTCCCCTCAGAGGGCAGACTGAAAACTGAACAAGGGAGTGTCCATTCCTGGTCTAATGAGAATTGGGGCCGGACACAATGGCTCACGCCTGTAATCCCAACACTTTGGGAGGCCGAGGCAGGTGGATCACCTGAGGTCAGGAGTTCAAGACCAACCTGGCTAATATGGTGAAACCCCGTCTCTACTAAAAATACAAAAATGAGCGGGCATGATGGTGGGCGCGTGTAATCCCAACTATTCGGGAGGCTGAGGCACGAGAATCACTTGAACCTGGGAGGCAGAGGTTGCAGTGAGCCAAGATCAAGCCACTGCACTACAGCTTGGGTGACAGAGCAAGACTCCATCTCAAAAAAAAAAAAAAAAAAAAAAATGGATGGGGTGGGGTGGGATATCAGGGGAACTTGAAACCTCAGCTGATAGGACCAGGCCATGTGTCTGGCTTCCAAATGGGCTGGTGTCTGACAAACTCCCCTGTTCAGGGTGTGCTCAAGCACAGATGGAAAAGGGGTCACTAGGACCACAGACTCAGGAAGCACAAAGGCCTAGCTCTGAATCCCAGCTCCACGGTGGCCGTGTGACCCTGTGTGAGCAGCTTTCCCTCCCAGAGCCTCATTTTCCTCATCTGTAAAATGGGTATAATAGTGGTAAACTACCTGTGGTAGATTGCGTTCGTGGGCACAGTTCTTCACCTCTCCTGGTAGCCACACTCATTGCCATGTGACTTTGCCATGTCTCTCGCTAAAGATTAGACAAGAAATTGTTTCCACATTTCACTTTAAACTTGGGGTCTGACTTGCTTTGGCAACAGAATGAGGAAGAACGGAGGGAAACCAGCTTGGGGCTTAGGCCTCAAGAGGCCTCGGGTGTTTCCATGTGCTCTCTAGTGCCTCCACCATCTACCTGAGAAGAATGTGCCCCTGCTGGTGCTGGTCCCAGGAAGAGGATGGAACCCGTGGATCAGAGCCTAATTGCCCCAGCTGGGCCCAGACAAGAACAGCTAACTTGGCCAGGCACAGTGGCTCACACCTGTAATCCCAGGACTTTGGGAGGCCAAGGCGGGCAGATCACTTGAGGTCAGGAGTTCGAGACCAGCCTGGCCAACATGGTAAAATCTCGTCTCTACTAAAAATACAAAAAAAAAAAAAAATTTAGGAGGGCGTGGTGGTGGGCGCCTATAATCCCAGCTACTCAGGAGGCTGAGGCAGGAGAATTGCTTGAACCTGGGAGATGGAGGTTGCAGTGAGCCGAGATCATACCATTGCACTCCAAACTGGGTGACAAGAGCAAAACTCCGTCTCGAAGAAACAAAAAAATTTACAAAAATTAGCCAGGCATGGCGGCACATGCCTGTAATCTCAGCTACTCAGGAGACTAAGGCAGGAGAATTGCTTGAACTTGGGAGGTGGAGGTTGCAGTGAGCCAAGATCGTGTCATTTCACTGCAGCCTGGGTGGTAGAGTGAGAGTCTGTCTCAAAAATAAATAAATAAATAAATAAATAAATAAGTAAGTAAGTAATCAGCTAACTCCCAGGCAACCTCAGCTCTGGAAAAATGGGGAAATAAATGATCTTTATTTTAAGCAGCTGAGTTTTGGAGTTGCCTGTTATGCAGCAGTCTGTGGTCATAGCTGACTAATACATTTCCTCGTGGGGTCACAATGCCTACGAAGGCTGAGCTGTGTCAGGTGAGTGCTCACTAAATGTTCAGCTGCTTTTATTGTGATTATTATCATTGTTGTTATTACTATCAACTCTTGGAGGGGAGGAAGGCCTGGGGGGCAGAGATCGGGAGATGAGAGCTCTGTACAATTCCCACATTCATCAAGTCTGCCCAGAGACAGCTCCAAGCGACAGGTTCTTACATCTAGGTGGTTGCTTTTATTGCACTTTTGAAATCCATTCCAATTAGAGAGTGAGATTGTGGTTCCTGCTATCCCAGACAGGGCTGAGACAAGCAGGGCTCAGGACCCCCAGGCAGAGGCTTAAGCATTTTATAATAATCATATTTCATATGAAGTTTTAGTTTCACTTTCTTCAAATTAAGTCTCAGCAATAAAGCGATCGATTCCCTCTCTTGGAAAACAGTGCTGAATTCCACCTGGCACCTGCTAGAGCTCCCCTCTCCACCCTGCAAGACCTTCACCCACTGATCCTGGGTAGCTGCAACTTGGAGTTCCTGTCTGCGTGGTTGGCTGACCCCGAGGACCTCAGGGAGTGGTCTCCCCAGCCACGACTGGCTGGAGGGAGGCTCTGTCCTCAAGTCACCTCCAGGGCAGCTGAAGGAGCTTCCAGCCAGGCCCCAGGTGCCAGGGGAAGTGGGATGCTGTGGGGGAAGGGGCTGGAGCCCATGCTTCCTCCTTCCTGCTGGCTGTCCCTCATCAAGGCACCCAGCCGGGAGGGCCCTACTTGGCTTTAGGAATCATCCATGGAGAAATCAAAGAAATAAGATGCCACGGTCCTAGCTTTGGTGTCAAACCTCGGTGCAGGAACTCAGCAAGGGCTATTGGAAGGCAAATGAGAGAAGGAAAAATACCTTTCCTGCTTGCTCCCCATCCATCTATCCCCCAACCCCACTCCCACCCCCAGTGGAGGCAGACAGCAGGCAGGAGCAACTTGGAGGAAACAGAAGAGGGACTGGCCGGCCTCCACACACTGCTTCCCCTACCCACTCTTCTCCAAGAAGATTCCAGAGCTGAGGTTGCCTAGAATCCAGTTCTCACAAGAGTCTGCTGGGAGTGGGCATCCTGGTGGGACCCGGGAGGCGCCAAGTTTCTCTGCTTTGGGACCCCCAAAATCGTCGTTTGAGGTCTTGGGTCACTTTTCTCCACTTCCTGTGATGAACGTTTCTACCAGATGGAGAAATCCTGAATTTGACCAGCTTTACCTGGATTATATTTTTGGCATCAGGAAGAATACGGTCTCATTCACAATGAAAGTAGTAGGGAAAATGAAGAAAGTAAAGAAGCTAAATGATTGGGCACTGCCTCTGCCAGGCCCAGTCCAGGCACTCTGCACAGTGTCTGACTTGAAACCCACAACACCCTGCGAGAAAGGAGCACTCACTGAGGCCCAGAGACGTTAAGACACTCACATAAGGTCACACAGCCTGGAAGTGCTGAAGTCAGTGTTCAACAGTGAGACCCCACCCATAACCTCTTCTCCACATGGCCTCAAGTGACATTTTTATTCATCTGAGTGTGTGACTGTGAAATTCAGCCCAACTTCACAGGCCTTGGGCAGGGACCCAGAGATAGATGGTTTTAATAACATGGTACTGGCTGGCCGGGCATGGTGGCCCATACCTGTAATCCCAGCACTTTGGGAGGCCGAGGCAGGTGGATCACAAGGTCAGGAGATCAAGACCATCCTGGCTAACACAGTGAAACCCTGTCTCTACTAAAAATACAAAAAATTAGCTGGGTGTGGTGACAGGTGCCTGTAGTCCCAGCTACTTGGGAGGCTGAGGCAGGAGAATGGCGTGAACCCAGGAGGCGGAGCTTGCAATGAGCCGAGATTGTGCCACTGCACTCCAGCCTGGGTGACAGAGCGAGATTCTGTCTAAAACATATATATATATATATAAAACAATAATAATAATACGGTACTGGCTGTGACGGTGTTGGTAGGTAGGGGGAGCAGGGCTCGGTGACAAAGCCCCTCATACCACAGACTCTGACATTCATGAGTGATTTCTTCTCCAAACAGCTCATGAGTGCCTACTGCATGCCAGGCTCCGAGCTAGGTCCTAGGGGTTCAGCAGGGAGTTAGATCCTGCTTGGACTCTGCAGGGCCCAGGAGGTTTCTGGGGAGAGAGAAACAGAATGGATTACGCATAATCCTACCATTGCAAACGGCACCAAGGGCTGTGAACACACAAAAATAGCATGGTTCTGGGAGGGCATATTAGGGTTCCTGACTCAAAGACAGGACTGGGGGCTGAGATTGCAAGGTTGAGGAAGAGGAGCAAAGGGAGGCAGAGAACAGGAGTTGAGGCTGCTCAGGGGACGCAGCCCCCCCTACGCAGGCCCCGGGAAAGGCATGGTGAGGAGCTAGTCTGTGTCCTGTGAGCAATGGTCGACCCTTCTGTGGTCACAGCAAATCAGGGGCCAAGGTGCCAACAGCTTCCAGGCCTCTGCTACCCCGCTTTTATCCATAGGGGTTTAGATGCCCGGGGGTCCCTCAAGGACAGAAGGGGCTCCTGGCCCGTCCCAGCCACAGGCTCTTCTGTCTATGGGTCTTGCAGCCGCCTGAGCTGTCCCCATTGGATGGACCTGCCCACTCTTCTCTCCTTGGGGCTGTCCCCATCTACACCCCCTCCTCCGGGCTGGAAGGCCACCAAGAAATCACCAGGAGGCTCCTGGGGGAAACAGACGTAGGCCCAGCTCTGCCCACCAGCCCCTTCCCAGACTCTTGTAAACTGCAGACTGTAAGGGAGCAGCCCCCAGGGGCTCAGACCACAGAGTTATCCAAGGAGGAGCAGCTGAGGTGCTCCTGGCAGCACAGCTTCTGTGGCCCCTGCCCAGGAGGGCAACCCGACTGCTGGTCCCCATGCAGGGCCACTCCTCCCCAGCTGGAACTGAACCAACCCACCGGCCACCACGAATGGGCTCTCCAAGCCAAGGACGTGAGTGCGTTAATTAATGAATTAGCCGTTTAATTAACATAATTAGGCCTCATTATTTTCCTTGCATCTATCGTCAATTTTCAGGCAATTAAAGTAAATCCTGGTGGAGACGGGAGGATCTGTGTTGTCACCACCGGCACGGGGTGGAACTGCCAGGCCTGACCCCACCCTCCGGGCACCAGCTCAGCCTTGGGGAAGGAAGGCAACGGGAAAAGGAGACTGCACACCTGCACGTACACACGTGTGCACACACGTGTGCACACACACATACACACAGATGCATGCACACACCCACGTATGCACACACACATACACACACGAATGCATGCACACATGCATACACACATGCATGCGCACGCACACACACAAGCATCCATGCACGCACACACGCATATACACGCATGCACGCACACAGGTGTGCACACACACACGGATGCACGCACACACATCCACACATGCATGCACACACACGCACACATCCACGCATGCATGCACGCACACATACACATGCATGCACGCACACACATGGATGCATGCAGGCACATACACCACACCCCAAGATGGAGGGCCCCCAAGTTTACAGATCACTTTCCATTCATCTATTGAGTTCTACGATGTGCCAGGCACATGCAGTTGAAACCAAGGCAGGCAGGGAAATTGAGGGCTTTTAAGGTAGACCCCCCAGGAACCACAGCCCACAGCCATCAACCTCACCAAGGAGAGACCCCAGCCCTGCTTCAGGCCAGGGAGGATTAACGAGCACAACCAGATCCACCCTCGTCCTTACAGGAGTATGTCTCAGCGTCCCCTCTCCTGTCTATGCAAACTCGCAACTTAGCCAGCCTGTCCATGAAAAGTTTATCCAAAAGGTTGTTTTTTACAACATGGTGGTCTATCCTAGAGCCCCGTGAATTTCCAAGAGAGACCTGCCTTCACGGAAATATGTATTCAAAAAGTCAACGTGTTTGGGAAGTTATTCAACAGTCTGGGTACTCATCCTCCTGACTCTCTTCTCATTGAATTTCACTGTCCTCATCCTGCCCACAAGGGGAGAGGAGGGCAAAGACTTTGCTCAGATCGAGGGGCATCTGCCTGGGCACTTGGGCACTACAGGGTTTGCCCACCTGTCTCTCAGGTGTGCAGTTGGGTTCGGGGACCTGAGTGCAGGTTTACCACTGTTTAATTTTATCTGAGTCCACTCAGTCCATCACCCAGTATGCTCAGTATTTTTTATTTAGATTTGACTTAGGTCTAATCAATTCTACTTTCTTCCCTTCAACAACAACAGAAACCTGTTCCTACACAGACACACGGAGGTTCTTGACATAGCTTCTATGTCCTCGTTCAAATCACTGATGCAAATGTTGAATGACGTAGAGCCCTGTGGCCTCCCACTAGAGACTGCCCCTAGATCAACAGTCTCTCAACTGAGGATGTGTCCAAATCTGGGTGGGGCGAGGGTTGCCTTTTTTTTTGAGATGGAGTCTCGCTCTGTCTCCCAGTCTGGAGTGCAATGGCGTGATCTGGGCTCACTGCAACCTCCACCTCCCGGGTTCAGGTGATTCTCCTGCCTCAGCCTCCCGAGTAGCTGGGATTATAGGCTTTTGCCACCACACCCAGCTAATTTTTGTATTTTTGATAGAGATGGAGTTTCACCATGTTGGCCATGCTGGTCTTGAACTCCTGACCTCAGGTGATCGGCCCGCCTCAGCCTCCCAAAGTGCTGGGATTACAGGCATGATCCGCTGTGCCCGGCCAGGGTTGACTTTTTCAAACTGCATCCCCTCTTCCTCTTCCATGTCCCCAGCCCATGACAATCACATCCTCAGAACCAGGTGGCTGATGGGAGCAGAGAAGAGGTTGTGACCCACAAGCCCACACCAAACCCATGACTGTCATTAGCATCCCTGGGCCCAGTTGCCCAACCACCACTGAAGCCCCAGGCTGGGGACTCGTCTCTAGCTCTCTCCAGCTGTGTGGCCTAAGGCAAGTTCCTTCACTTCTCTGATCTGTTTCCTTACCTGTAAGATGGTATCCACCTCATGCCCTGTCGTGAGGATCCCCAGAGATGGTGCACATCACAACCAGCACTCAGTCGAGTTTGTGTCAATCCCCTTCCCTCCCTCAGATCCATCAGCTGCCAACCCACAGATCATTCTCGGCCCACTTGTTTATTCCATGGCCACTCGCACTGTTGGTGAGTTTCTTCCCTGTCTCAGGATCTCTCTATCATGAGTCCATCTCGCCTCATCTCCACTGGTAGGTCTTATTATTAACCCATTTTGCAGACAAGGAATTGAGGCTGAGAGAAGCGAGGTCACATGCCCTGGAGCACAGTCTGTGAGTGGCTGATCAAAACTCAAACCCATCTCCGTCTGCCTCCAGAGTGGGGCAGGACCTACTGCAACCAGGCTCTGTTCCAGGACAAGATTGGCAAAGCCTTCTGCCTTAGAGGTGTGTATTCTAGTGAGAGAGATCCAAACAAATATAAAATATGATGTGATTATATACTTGAGGCTTCAAAAACAAAGAAAGCAAATAATCATAGCAGTGGGAAAAGGAGGTTAAGGATGCTGGGAGGAACCTCCAGGACCAGTGTTCAGGGACGGTTCTAAAGAGATGCTACTGAGCACGGGAAGGTATCGGAGAGGGAAGGGGGTATCTGCAGGTACAAAGGCCTGAGCGTGCTGGAGGAAGAAGATGGGCGGGAGAGACTCACAGGCCCAATTATGAGAGGCTACTGAGGTATGGCCGGGATTTGGATCTTGTTGGGATCAGGAGGTTCGAGCTGAAAAGTGCCATATCTGATGAATACTTAGAAAGATCCCTGATGACGGCCGGGCGCGGTGGCTCATGCCTGTAATCGCAGCACTTTGGGAGGCCGAGGAAGGCGGATCACCTGAGGTCAGGAGTTTGAAACCAACCTGGCCTCATCACAGAATCTGCTAGAGAGTTTAGGAATCAGAAAGTGGCCACGGCACTCGCCGGCAGGAACCCTGCTGAGCCCTTCTCCTGTGGTTTAGGAAGGGCCTCTCTCAGGGCATCTTAGCCCCTGATACAGGTGCCTTCCCAGGCCCTCAGGGGCAGCAGGCGACCTGCGCTTGGGTGGAGGGAAAGAGCTCCAGTGCCCGACCCTACCTGCTGCTCTGTGCAGCTGCCCCGGCAGCCTGGGGCTTCCTTGCTTGCAGCCCACAGATGGAACTCGTGGTTCCACCAGGCTGGGCCCTGGCAGCGGGAAAGAGGGAGACTCTGCCTGCCAGGCTGCCTGAGCGGGACCGGGACATCCTGGTGGGGTGGGGTCTCTGGGGCCGCTGCCTGGCGCAGTTCACTGCAGAGTGAGCCCAGGGCTCCCCTGGGCAGGGCCAGGCCCCCTGGGCGTCCAGAGAGCTCGTTATCCCGTCAGTCCCGAAGCCGCACCTGCTCTCCTGGTCTCCTGTGATCTCAATTAATCCGTCCTGCCCTGATTAATTAGCAGGGTTAATTATGACGGCTGCTGCCGCTGAAGCCTTGCGAGGAAAGCCCGGCCAAGTGGCGGAGCTGAGACCCAGCCTGGGGTGGCGCCTCCCTCTGCCTCTCCCCACAGGCTGTCCTGCCCTTCCCAGGGCCAAGGCCAAGGATCTCAGGAAGTCACTGGGGCTGTGACTCCCAGGGCCAGGCCTAGCAGGGCCAGGGCGATGCCCTCAGTCATCACCTGAGGCAAGGAGACAGGGCCGTGACCCTGGGGTTGGGCTCCCCTGGCCGGGCTTGTCGTGTCACACCTTAGCCCTTGACCCTGCTGTCATCATGATCACACACCAGATGACACCAGCACTCCATCCTGGCAGGGACCCCTTGGCCCCCTGGCCCAGCAGACTCTGAAATGAGTCCACCCGCCCCCAGCCCCTTCCTCATCTGCCTTCTCCTCCAGCCCCAAAGACCACTGTGCCCGGGAGACAGGACCAGAGAGGGAGCTGGAGTCAGGAGTGGGACTGCTGTGGCCAGGCCCTTGGCCGGGGCTGTTTCAGGTCCTCTCCTGCTGCTGTTCATCAGCTTCCTCATAGGCCCCATCCTGCACCCTTCCCCCAAACCCATCCGATCCTGGCTCAGGGCAAACCAGGTGTTGGGCCGAACTCGTGTCAACCTCAGCAGGGCAGGCACCAGGTTCCAGAGGCTGAAGAAGACACCCACAGCCAGCAAACCAGCCTTGGGGTTGCCAGGGACTTACATGCAGGGCGGAGAGTCTAGCTTGCGGCGGGCCGGGCGGAAGAACTGCAACCATGGCAGAGAGCGTGCAGCTTTACATCGTTTTCAATTAGCGCCATCCACCTAACAACCTCCAGCTGGCAACATTCACAGCCTCAATCCTGCGTTCCACAGGATGGGCCGGGGTCTCAGATGTTCCTATAGACGAGGAATGAATCTCCAGGTTGGCAACTCCTGGATTCCCTAGCTCAGAACCCACTTTCAGGTGTGTCTGCCATACAGGGGCATTCTAAGGTCATGCTTAAGCTACTGCTATCAGGGGCATTGACCCTACACCAGACAACTCCAGCCTCTCCCTACAGTTGAGCCTACAGACCCCCTCCCCACTGGCCCAAGACCCCTGAGCCCTTCCCCATCTCAGCTCCCACATCCCCGGTCCCCTGCCTCGTCCTCTCCTTTTCTGGCCTCCATGCCTTCCTCACCAGCCTGGAGCTGGAGTTCAGAGAGTCACCAAGCAAGGACAGGAACCTGACTCAGCACAGGCCCCCATCCAGGCTGGACAGACACCGCCCACTCCTGCACGCACCTCCGCTGGGCACCCATCCATTATCCTCCTCGCCAAAACGTGATCCATTATCACCGCCAGCGCCTGGCAAAATGTATCATTACCTGCACCCTGGGCACTTCCCAGATCAATCCACTTCTTAAATGTAGTAATAGAGAAGAGGATTAGGTACTAGAAAACTCATTATGAAAATGGCGTACTCAAATTCTTTAAAGGTGATATTTCATAAAATATACCCGGCCTGCCGTGTGCCTCAATCATTCTTTTTAATAGCTCTGTAGCAGCCAGAAAATAAAGTATTCATGAAGATTGAAGAAGATGATCCCATGAACTTCAATTTAATTGGTGCAAATTAAAACGATCCATCTTTTCGTACTGTCCGTCTATCTCCAATCAGCCCAACGCCGCACGTCCGGCACCCTGATTACAATTATCTTTTAATAGGAAAACTTGTCAGTTTTTGTGTGATTTACATAAGCTTGAGCAAACTTATGAGTATCAGATAGGGCCTTGGTGTGTGATTTCCTCTCCCCAGCTCCTTGGCTCTGGGGACGGCCAGGTGGGGGCAGGGGCGGCAAGGTCCAGGCAGTGGGGGAGAAGCTGGGGATGGGTGTAAGGCATCCCTGAGCCTGCAGTTCTGCCAGAGATGGGGCCAGGTGAGAAAACTGCATGCGCCACATCAGGCTGCAGCCCCTGGCCGCTTCCTCCGGGACCACAGTAGCTGGACGTAGAGCCACACAGGGCCTCTTCAAAGAGGCCACAGAACCCACCTCAACCTCTCACTTTTGGAGGCCGCACTCTCTCCTCACCATCCATTCCCCACTCACGCCCCCTCCCTAAAGAGGTTATTGCCTCCCTAAAGAGCCTGTGGGGACAGACAAATGAGATTTTCCGGTGATGACAAGCCTGGAGACAAAGTCAGCAGGAAACTGAGCATAATAAGAGAGGCGTGAACAGGGAGGAAAGGCAGCTGCTTGCATCCCCTAGGGAGCATGGGACGGGGAGGAGGTGGATTTTAATTCAACGGAAACCATCCTACCTGCACCCATGCAAGACGCAGCCACCAGTAAGCAAGTGGCGTCTTAGACTGCGTCAATGGAGACATCATGGCTGGAAAGATGGGGTGATATTTCCACCCACATCTGTGTTACCTGGATCACCTCTGACACGTTCATGTACTCACCCACCCATTCATTCATCCCTTCATTCACTCCATACACATTTACTGAGTTCCTACTAAGGGTCAGGTGCTGAAGACCAAGCAGTGAACTCAGTGAGAGGCCAGGTGAATATGGCAGAAAAGCAGCCCAAAGCTGCAGCTCTCCTACAACAAACAGCTGGCTTATCTGTTTGTAATTGCCCTTTTAAAATTTGTAAATGAGTTCTTAATTACACAGGTGATATATGGCTGCATTGTCATTGTAAAAAAAAAAAAAAAACAACCCTAACCATCACAGATAGTGTCCTCAGCCACCTCCACCCTCCACTCTGTCCCTCTCTGGAGCTAACTCTTACCCATCAGCTGTGTATCCTTTCAGATTTTTCTGTATGCCTTCATATACATATGGATCTATGGAAACATATAGATGCTTTTGGTTTCGTTTCTTTTAAAAAATTGGTCTTCATCCAGGAATGGTGGCTCACACCTGTAATCCCAGCACTTTCAAAGACTGAGGCAGAGGGATGGCTTGAGCCCAGTTCAGGATCACCTGGACAACATAGCAAGACTCCATCTTTACGAAAAATTAAAAATTAGTGGGCATGGGGGCATGCACCTGTAGTCCTAGCTACTCAGGAGGCTAAGGCAGGAGGAACAGTTGAGCCCGGAAGTTCGAGGCTATAATGCCTGGGCAATGCAGCAAGACCTCATTTCCAAAAAATAAAACGAAACAAAACAAGAACACAAAGAAACAACAACAACAACATACACACACACACACACACAAATGGTATTGCCCTGTTGATGTTTTTCTGAAGTTCGCTTCTTCCACTCAGCCTTGCCCGGAATTTTCCTGTTACCCCTCAAATGGATGGTCCAGGGAAGGTGGTGCTGATTTGATAGGTAGTGAGGGTCCCGTCCGGAGCTTGGCACCATCTGGGGAGCAGCAGAGCAGCATGTGGTGAACAAAAGCAGGAGACCCTGCAGTCAGCTCCAGTTCTGCTTCCTCAGCCACACCCCTTTCTGTCTCAGAGCCTGGGATTCCTTGTCCTTAAGACCGGGAACATGGTAGCCTGACCACTGGGATGCTGGGAGAACTAAGTTAAGGCTCAGAAAGTTATCGACTTGGGACCTGGCACACGGATGGGTCTGTACATGAGCTGACGATGATAATGATGCCTGCGTCCTCCAAAGTCTAGGCCCCCAACAGAACCTTCAGGTGGCTCCAGGCCCTATACTCTGCACACAGACTCCTCCCATGCCCTCCCTATGGTCAGGATTGGGGTGGAGAGGAGCAACCATTATCAACCTGATCCTACAGACCTCTCCCCTCCCTGCCCTCCCCTCCCCTAGGACCTTGGCCCTTTCAGGCTCCATTTGCCACATCCCAGCAGCCTTCAGCCACCAGGAGCACATCATTGATACAATAAATTATTAGTTTTTGCTAAAGTCACCCTTACAGGGGAGGTGAAACCTTTACCAAGAGGGTCTGGAAATTAAACTCACCAGAAATTTTATCTCCTTAAGGAATGATAAGATAATAATTTCTTGAGCATTTTCACAAAATGCACCCACCCACTATCTCTTGCCCCAGCTCCAAATCCTCATGAAGCCCGGGAAGCAGGCTCCACGAGCATCCCCACAGACGCATCCACTCCTGAGGTCCTGGTGCACTTTGCCACTCACCAGGAGTGAGTATGATCACCATTAGTTAGGATCAGATGGGCTTTGCTGCAACAACAAACGAACCTCAAATGTCAGTGGCTTTTCATGGTAAGGGTATATTTCATACTCACACAAAGCCCCATGTGGGGTGCTGGCCTTTCTCTCTGTTGGGGTCAGGCCCTGTAGCACAGGTGCTTTTGGGGTCACTAAGGTGGGAAAGGAAAGTGATGAAGAAACCCCATGGGTCCAAACTGCCTCAGCCCAGAAGTGACAAGTGCCACTGTGCTCCCAGCCCATTGGCCAAAACTCACAACATGACCCCAGCCTAACTGCCAGAGGGGCTGAGAAATGTGGAGGATGGCATTTGTATTTGATGAGCCCAGAATGCCCTGCCACTCTGCATTTATAAACTGAGAAACCCAGACACAGAAAGGAGAAGTCATTTGCTCAAAGTCACCCAGCCTGTGAGGGTTACAGCCCCTATTCACACCTGTGGACACTGACACTTGCTGACATGCATGGCAGTGCCCGCACACATCCACACCTGCGTTTCCTCTCATGGTCTGCCCCTCTTGATGGGTGAATGCATCAGACCGACTTCTGGCTGATGCTGTGAGAAACTTGGCCAGAGGCAAGGGGCAGGCTCTCTCCTCTGTCCACCCCTGGCAATAGGGCCTCAACTGCTGTATTATTCCGTTCTCGAATTGCTGTGAAGAACTACCTGAGACTGGGTAATTTATAAAGAAAAGAGGTTTAATTGGCTCACAGTTCTGCAGGCTGACAGGAATCATGGCTGGGGAGGCCTCAGGAAACTTACCGTCTGGCAGAAGGTGAAGCAAGCATTGCTTACGTGGCCAGAGAAGGTAGAAGAGAGAGTAAACGGGGGAGTGCTACACACTTTTAAACAACCAAATCTCATGAGAATCACTCACTATCACAGGAACAGCAAAGGGGAAATCTGCCCCCTTGATCCAATCACCTCCCACCAGGCCCCTCCTGCAACACTGGGGATTACAATTCAACATGAGATTTGAGTGGTGACACAGATCCAAACCATATCACCTGCCATCCTGGGGGAACACCAGTGCAGCCCCTGCTTAAATGCACACAGCCCCAGGCATCATCTTTCCTGTGATGTACCAACCCCAGCCCATTCCAGAACCCCTCGCCTGCCCCTTCCAGAATAAGAACTTGCTTCAGAATCTGCGACTGCCAATGAAACAGGAATCTAAAC
Source organism: Piliocolobus tephrosceles (assembly GCF_002776525.5). NCBI lineage: Eukaryota > Metazoa > Chordata > Mammalia > Primates > Cercopithecidae > Piliocolobus > Piliocolobus tephrosceles. Next base: position 12,511,636 of record NC_045447.1, read on the forward strand.
ATCTAAAAATTATAACAAACATGCACAGTGAACATTCTCATGTCCAAATATTTACATACACCCACACACACAAATACACTCAAAAGGCATAGATATGTGGAGATGTGTTTGCATCATAAATCTGAATTTCTTCATGGAAACAGTGGTATCATATGCTTGCTTACATGACTAGAATTGGAATTGACGTAAAAATAAATGGTGAACTACTCTTCAAAAGTGTCAAGATCATGAAAGATAAAGAAAGACCGAGAGACTGTCACAGATTTTAGATGGCTAAGGAGACATGATGACTAACTGCAATGTGGTATCCAGGACTGGATCCTGGAACAGAAAAGATCCTTGAAGACTCTGCAGGAGCCTCAAAGGAGGCTTTGCCCCTCAAGGGGACAGGAGATATCCTAAGATGTGCTGGCCCTGCTCAAGTGCTGAGACTGTCACAGATTTTAGATGGCTAAGGAGACATGATGACTAACTGCAATGTGGTATCCAGGACTGGATCCTGGAACAGAAAAGGGCATCCATGGAAAAACTGGAAAAATCCAAATAAAGCCTGTGGTTTGGTTAATGGCATTTGATATAGTTTGGCTCTGTGTCTCTACCCAAATCTCATTTTGAATTGTAATCCCCATAATCCCCACGTGTGAAGGGAGAGACCTGGTGGGAGGTGGTTGGATCATGGCGGCATCTTCCCCCATGCTGTTCTCATGATAGTGAGTGAGTTCTCACGAGATCTGATGGTTTTATAAGCCTCTGGCATTTCCCCTGTTTGTACTTCTCCCTCCTGCCGCCATGGGAAGAAGGTCCTCTTTGCCTTCCACCATGATTGTTAGTTTCCTGATGCCTCCCCAGCCATGTAGAACTGTGAGTCAACTAAACCTCTTTCCTTTATAAATTACCCAGTCTTTGGTACTTCTTTACAGCGGTGTGAGAATGAACTAATGCAGCATTGTACCAATGTTAATTTCTTAGTTTTAATAAAATGCAAATTCGGTCAAACCTCTTCTTTGTTCTTTATATTACTAATTTGAGTTTCCACATGCCCTATTAGTATTCAGTATCTTCCTCTTAAAGAATTTTCTGCTCCTCACCCTCATCCCCCATCGCCACCCCCAATTATCTAACAACCATATGGAATATCTCCATCTCGGGAAAGGGAGACCAACCTGACAATGCCAGCTGCTATTGCTTCTCTCAGCCACATGGTGCCACTGTTGAAAATTGGACCTGCACAGCTTGGTAACCATGCCAGCCCTTGCTGCTTCAAGTGCCAGTCTCAGGCCAAGCAAGCACCCAGATGGGAGCTCTCCCTTCTCACTCCTAGGCTCATCCACTGTCCCCCAAAGCCTGACACCATGTCATGTGGGCTGGAACCAAAGGAGCTTCTGGCACAGCCACAAGCTGTGCCCAAACTAGCTCTCCCACGAGGCCTTTGTATGCCCCAGTGGTGAGCTGGAGTCAGTGGCTAGATCCTCCCTTTCCACAGTCCACACACTCATTACCTAAGAATCGTATTCACACACATAGGGTTTTAGCGTCCAGACCACCTGTTTTTCAGTTGACGGGGACAATGAAAAAAAGGAAGAAAGGCTCCTGGCTCTAGCTCCCAAAAGGGTGGAATTGCGGAGTGGCTGCTGCTGGTGCCCTACCCAGGCCCCCTCCCATGGGCCGTGTACTTATTCTCCAACTGCAGGGAACACTGTTCCTTCCTCTGGACAATTGTCCTCAGCCAAGTTGCTCTCACCTCAGGAGTAGCTGATGGACATAGGAGCTCCAAAGCCCAGGCCCCCCTGCCTCAAGAAGAGACAACTCTCACGGTGTAGCTCATGCTCCAGAACCCACCATGGGGCCAGGCTGAGGCTAGGCTCCAGCCAAGACCATTCCTGCTCAGCCCCTTCACCTGCCCTGTCCTGCTTCCCTCCCTTCCTCTCTCCTGATAGCTCTTCCTCAATAAATCATATGTATTAGTCCCTTCTCACATTACTATAAAAAACTGCCTGAGACTGGATAATTTATAAAGAAAAGAGGTTTAATTGACTCACAGTTCCACAGGATAGACATGAACATGGCTGGGAAGACTCAGGAAACTCACAATCATGGTGGAAGGGGAAGGGGAAGCAAGCATGGCTTACCACGGCGGAGCAGGAGAGAGACAGAGAGAAGGGGGAAGTGCCACACACTTTCAAAAGACCAGATCTCGTGAGAACTCACTCCCTATCTCAACAAGGAGGAAATCTACCCCCATGATCTAATCATCCCCTACCAGGTCCCTCCCCCGACACTGGACATTACAATTCAACATGAGATTTGTGTGGGGACACAGAGCCACACTATATTACCATGTGATCCTGAATCCCTCTCTCAGCCTCTGCATCTATGGAACCCACCCCTAAGGTGGCAGCACAGTGGAGAAGCTCAGGTGGTGGAGGCGTGTTGGGGGCAGTGCTCGTGGTCAACTTGAAGGACGGATTCTTCTTGTGTCCCATCACTCACTGGCTGCCTGGCGAGGGGGACTCTGTCACTGTTGGTAGTTAGAGAATCCATGGTCCCTGGCACACTGTGGTGTGTAACTTTCATTATCTTCCACCTAGAGCGAGCCAGGACAAAGTAAAGGGAAGTGCGGATGTGCTGACTTGAGCAATAACTCCAGTGTTCATGAAGTTTGGGGAAAGAGCAACTATAAGGATGGTGGGACTGGTGGTGGTGGCTGAATGCCATGGATGCCCTAAGGAGAGAAAATGACGACCTCAAAGTGATCAATCACCAATTCCAAGTGAACGTGAAAGCTGCAGGGGCTTCTAGGCAGGGTTTAAAGAGACGCTCATCCCCTGGAGCTGGAGGGAGACAGAGCTGAGGACAAGGCTCAGGACCTAATCAGAAGAGCAGCAGAATTTCAGAGAAGGTCAAACCATCAGTCCTGGTGATTATCCTATACCAAAAGTGGGGACTTTATAGGGAAGGAGTGGGACTCAGCAACACGCAATGGAGCCATGGGGGTAGACGAAACTGAGAACCTTGAACTCCAGGTTCCCCTGAACTATGTGGGTTCAGAGAAGTGGGCCACAGCCACTTGCTAGGGGATGGTGCTCTGCCACCCCTACCACCTGCTTGAAGACTCTGCAGGAGCCTCAAAGGAGGCTTTGCCCCTCAAGGGGACAGGAGATATCCTAAGATGTGCTGGCCCTGCTCAAGATCTGCCCCCACATGCCCTCCTGGCCACCAGAGCTGTAACTAGGATCAAATTGAAGTGTGTCCCAACTTAGCAAGTGTGGGCCTGCTAAGGGAAGGGAGGAACACCACCAAAGAGCTGCACGTCCTGGCCAAGATTCATGGGCAGGAGCCAGGAACAGATTCTAATGCTGCTGGATGGACAACTGGATAAACAAGAGCCTGTGGCTACACAGGCTCCCCAACAACCCAGGATTTACCACTCGGCAAGAGCCCCAAGAGCTGTTGGGAGGGCTCTTGGATGCCTGGACAAAGCAATGAGTCTCAGTAAACGAAGATGCCGGAGCTGTCATGGCTGGCTGCAGGAGGGGATCAGAGGCTCGGAGGAGGAGGTGTGCCGGAGTGATCCTCCCATACATGATCCAAGCCCACCCCTGACTGTAGTCCTTAGAAGGCTCCAGATGCACCATTTATCAAAGTGATGGGAATGAGCTGATGAGGGAGGCATCAACGTGGTTGAGATCCGTGGTGGCTGTCATCATAGCCCAGGGCTGTTGATGGGATGTGCTGTTGCAGAACGGGCATCCCTGGTGAAAATTACAGATTCTTGAATACCAGAGCCCTGTGGCAGTGCTTGGCTGTGAGAAACAGGGGGACATAACCCCCCAGTGGGCAGCCAGGTCAGCATGGCACCCAGCAGGTCCAGATGTTCCCAGGGTCAGGGTAGACGACACCGATAAGGTGTCTCTTCCTTTATAGAATGACGAAAGAACAGGGACGGAGGAGCAGAAGGTTGAGGCCAGCTACTCCTGTGGAAAATCAGAATCCTTTGCCCAGTTTCCAGACCCAGAACCTGAAGGAGAGGCTGGTCCCCAGGAGGAAGGAAGCTGCAACGCCACAGAGATTGTTTACTGCATTGATTCCCCAGTCCTTCCCCCAAAGGGACCTAATGCCCTTTACCCAGGTAACTGTAAAGCAATGAGGGCAAATAGAAATCCTCAGAGCTGTTGGATATGGGGACCATGTTGACGTTGGTACCCAGGAATCCAAAGAGCCCTCATGGTCTCCCTGTTAAATAGGGGCACATGCCCGGGCACAGTGGCTCATGCCTGTAATCCCAGTACTTCGGGAGGCTGAGGCAGGCAGGTCATGAGATCAGGAGTTCAGGATCAGCCTGACCAACATGGTGAAAACCCGTCTCTACTAAAAATACAAAAAACAATTAGCCGGGAGTTGTGGCGCACTACTCAGGAGGCTGAGGCAGGAAAATCACTTGAACCAGGGAGGTGGAGGTTGCAGTGAGCCGAGATCGCACCACGGCACTTTAGCCTGGGTGACAGGGTGAGACTCCGTCTCAAAAAAATTAATAAAAATAAAAATAAATAAAATAAAATACAAAATAAAGTAGGGGCACATGGAGAATGAGGCCTAAGTAGAATCCCAGCCCCGATCATTTCAGAGTGCGTCCCCTGGGCTCTCAGGTCACACGGGTCATTTTATCAGTTCTCAAATGTGTCATTGGAATGGGCAGATTTCACGGTTGGAAGAACAGTTGCCTGGGCACCTTGATCTGAGGAGTAAAGTCTAGGAAACTAGCAAAGGCCAAGTGAAGTCCCTGGCTTCACTTGACCAGCCTGGCCAACATGGTGAAACTCCATCTCTACTAAAAATACAAAAATTAGCTGGGCATGGTGGCGCATACTTGTAACCTCAGCACCTGGGAAGCTGAGACATGAGAATCACTTGAACCCAGGAGGTGGAGGTTGCAGTGAGCTGAGATCACTCCAGCCTGGGCAACAGAGAGACTCTGGGGGAAAAAAAAAAAAAATCATAGTGGAAGAAATCAAAGCAGGGTCCCTAACATCCCATGACCAAGACTGATCTAGCCACTGCCACTACCGAAGGTCAGATCTGCCAGCCACAGGGACCAACAGGAAGTGCTCGGTGTAGTACCATCCTCTGACGCTGCAATGGGATTGGATGAGCTCACCCTTGGGATGGGACAGGTGGAACTAGCTGGGGTGCCATCTTGCAGGGGCCACCACTGAGGGTGGAGGAAAGGCCTGCTATCCTTCGGGATGCAGTGTATACCTTCACGCAATAGCCGTGATTTGTGCAGTGTCCCCAGCAGGTGGAATACCTCGTCAGGGAACCGAAGGGCAGAAGCAGGAGTGGCCCCTCGCCATCACTGCTTTTGGTCCACTTGGCCTGTCTGTCCCCACCATGGGCTCCAGGGCTCTAGAGGTCTGGGCACATTCGTGCATTGTTTGAGCCTCTGTTTTTCCACGTACTAAATGGAAGTTAAAACGTCTTGTTGTGGGGATTAAATGAGACCATACTTGTCAAGCTCATGCCCTGTGCCACTAAGACACAAAGCAAGTAGCCTTGAAATGGCAATGCTGTCATCACTGTCATCGGCATCATTATTTTGGAATGCGGTCAGGGTCAAGATTGCCTTGGAGCAGGGGCATTTCCCAAGTTTGAGCCCATTTCTGGCACCTTCTTCACGAGAACATCAGAAAGTACTTCCGCACGTCCGCCTTGACTTCCTCGTGCTGCAGGTAAAACCTGTTTTTATTCTCAAGGAAGAGATGATCTCATTCTTCTCCAGAAAGCCCCTCATGAGGCCTGAAGCACATGTTTAGGTTCCCCCACCCTGGGGACATTCTCCTCGACCCACCTCTGAGAAGCCAGGAGACCCCAAAGCGACATCCCTTTTCCCAGCTTGGGGAAGCTTTTTCTACCCTGGCCTCCATTTTATATCAGCAAAAGATTTCACTAGCACTGCCAAGAACTGATATTCAGAAATAAGTATGTAAATCCTTTGTAAATGTATGCTAATTACTTATTTTTAATTATAATGTAAATAAGTAATTACTGAATAATTTTAAAGTATTTACATGGGGGTGTGTGATTTAGACACTAACTTGTTATAAGATATAAAAACTATAAATTATACAGTAATTATAGCCCAATTTACATGCTAAGGCCAAACACAATTAGGTAGCAAGAAAAATACAAACAATCAGGTAATTCGGTGGTAGTTACAGTGTAATAAACAAGCTATTTTCTTCTCCCTGTCGACCAAGTGTGTCTGTGCATTCAGCCCAGGCTCAGGGAGGCCAAGGGAAGGGTACACTCAAGAAGCTGAAACCACTTTTAAGAAAGAAAACTTAATCACAGAATAAGAAAAAAGTACAATCAAGCTCTTAAGTCTTGGTTGGGTGCAGTGGCTCACACCTGTAATCCCAACACTTCGGGAGGCTGAGGTAGGAGGATCGCTTGAGCCCAGGAGTTCAAGACCAGCCTGGGCAACAAAATGAGACCCCATCTTTACAAAAAAAATAAAATTAAAAACAACATTTAAAAAAAACAAAAGGTCCTGCCTCACCCACAGTGACCCCTCCCCCACCCCCACCTTACTCCAACTCAGGCAACAGAATCCCTCAAACTCTTCCCTTCAGGCCTTCACACCACTGTGCCCTCAGCCTTAACCCTCCTCCTGTACTTTCTTGCCTAGTTAACACCATCCCACCCTTCAAGTCTTATCTTCAATGACTCTTCCTCCAGGAAGGCTTCCCTGACCACTCCCCACTTCTGAGATTTGGCCAGGGGCCCCTCCTGGGCTCCCACAGCCTCGAGGGCCTTCCCATCACTGCTAACTTCTGTTTTGAGTTGACCTGTTTGACAACACAGTCTGCCTCCCCTACCAGACTGGGAGCCCCAGGAGGACAGGGCCCAGGCCGGCTTTGTCTGTTGCTAGGTTCCAAGTTAGAGGCACTTGGGCTTGAGAACGGGGAATCAGTGAGACCTGGATTCAAGTCTGGTTCAGACACTTCCTGCCATCCTCCCAGAGTTATCTGCGAGGCCTGGGCCTCACCCTAGGGAGGGAAGTCACAGGTGTGTCAGGAGCCCTGGGTTCTCAGTCCTTGGCTGAAACAGGCCTCCGAAGGGGGTATTATTCTCCCCGCTTTCCAGACAAAGCAACTGAGGCCCAGAGAGGCCAAGTAACTTTATGGGGTTACACAGCCGGGCTGTGAAATCAGGCCTCCTCCAGGTTCAAACCTGGAGCTCATAAGCCCTCTCCTCCTCCTAACCAAGGCTTAGGGGACCTCGACTCCCTGGGGTGTCATCAGGTCTCAAAGGAGGGTGGAGGGACCCGACAGACCCCGTGCAGGAAGAGCAACACTGCCAAGACACCTTCCACCACCCTGCATCTCCTGAAAAGTGGGGGGTAACAGAACTATTGCCCCGGGAGCCCCTAGGATCGCGTCTTTTAACCTCTCGACTGAGACCTCAGGGTCAGAATCTCCCGGAGCAATGATCAAATGAAGACTCCTGGACCCCTGGACCAGCAGCCAACTCTGGAGGGGGCAGCCAGAACATTCATCTGGGCCCATCGATGCCCACTGGAGTCTCAGAGCTGCTTGCAGGAGGGGAGGGCGTGGCCTAGCTGTGTGGCCTTGGGCTAGTCCCTTCCTGCTCTGACCCTGCACCTCGCCTGTGAAAGGGGCCTCTATACATTGCTGGCTGATCGTGTCAAAGAAATGACGCCTCCCACAGAGCTGGGTGGAGCCACAGGAGGTGCTTGTCGGACCAATGCACCCTCCAGTCACCGCCACACTTTCACAGAACACCTACTATGTGCCAGGCAAGCCCTTTTGCCTACCACCCCCTCCCATGGCCTCGTCCCAATGACGCAGGTGCTCTGAGGTCCAGGGTGCTAGGACAGCTGGGAGGACAGCTCCCCTGTTCAATGTCCGGCCAGCAATCAAAAGAGAAGCCCTGTGTCCTCACCCCTGGGAGGCCCCCCTGAGAGCATCCAGGCCCCACTCCAGCCACCCTTCCTCCATACACACCACCCCACCACCACCAGCAGTTGTCACACGATTTAGAGCCGGGGAGATGGGGGAATCCATATATAGATTCAGGACTTTTTCTCCTACCCCTGAAGCGTTGCTGTTCATTAAGCACGGTCATTAGTGAGGATTTAAGGGAGTCCGAGTGGGACTCAGGGGATGGAGGGCCCTGTTGACCGGGCTCGGGCCACTGGTTCTACAGGAGAGGAGGTCGTCTCAGTCATCCCACTGCCTCCGAGCCAGTGTGCTGAGCACTCAGAAAGTCATGTGGGAGGCCTTTCTTCTCTAACAATCACAAGCATGACAAGCCTGCTACCGTTTGTAGGTGATGATAACTCAATGAGTCCAGGACAGGGCCTGCTCCAATCCTCACGGGAAGGCAGGCACAGAGAGACAGCAGTTTGAGAAGGGCCACACGGCCCAAGCAGGTGGACGTGAATCCAGTGTCTCTGACTCTCGATCTTGCTTCTAACCACCCCGTTCATGCCTCCCACAGCCCAAATGTGGAAGGACTCCGCTAGCTCTGGCCAACTCAGCCTGGCATGATTGGGGCCAAGGCCAGCACCGGGCAGGGGGAGGCCTCGGCCCCAGCCAAAGCCGCAGAAATGGAAATTGCCATCGTTGCAACGCTACGACCCCTCGCGCAGCTACTTCACAGCCCAGGAAATTCCCCAGTCCCCCTGGGTAATATTTGTTTTATGGCCATTGCCGGGTGCTATTCATTTTATGACACTTTTGCCTGTGATTTTTGTTGTGGGCGCATAAGCAATGTGGCCAATTCCATTTTACGTGCCCCGGCGTTTCAGATTCATCGCCAGCCGGCGTGGCGCTGAGTGGTTACACGGTAAAGTGTTTGGCTAATAAAATGCATAAAGCAGAGATAGGAAAATCAATGCCTTTGTTAATAACACTTCGACATCGTTCACGCAGTCTGCCAGGCAGGGCTGCCCGCTGGAGCTGGCACCATAGGAGCCTCGTGGGATGTCTGCTGCTGGGGCCAGGTGCCAGCTGGCCCTGGAGCCTATGCCCTTTGCACTACTGGAGTGGGTGCTAGGCAGAGAACCCAAGGCAGAACCTCTCCAGAGTGCTGATCTCCTCCCGGTGCCAGAGTTGGATGCAGAGGGTTGGAAGAGAGGGATCATCTTGAGCAAGCCACTGTACTACCCTGGCCCTCAGTTTCCTCATCTATAAAGTGGAGATACTAATAGTCCCTCCCTCCAAGGACTTCTGTAAGGATGCAAGGAGAGAGCCTATGTAATCCACACGGCCCTGTGCATGTGGCGTATTCAGGCTGGGTAACCCAACACCACTCTCTCTCCTCCCCAGGTTACCCAGGCCACTCAGGGCTGCCGGTGATCCCCAGCCCCCGGGCATGAGAAAGACCTCTTTCTGGAAGCACGTGCTCCAAGGCACGGGCGCCACCTCTCCTCGGACCCCAGGGACGGCTGTCTTTTCTTGTCCATTTTGTTCTTGACCAAACCTTTACCTCAACTCCCATAATCCTTCAGCTTCCCCCTGCCTGGCACAGCCTGGGTCCACATCACTCCCCTGCTCAAAACCCTCCGGCAGTTCCCCTCCCCTCCAGGGCAGGCATAGCTCCGTGTCTTGGTCACTTCCCTCCAGCCGTACCCAGTATACTTCTGGGTATCAACCCTGTTCCTGCCAAATACATCATTTCCTGCCTCCAGCCTTTGTCCCTACAGGGCTCTCCTCTGGGCACACGCTTCTCTCCACTGCCACCCCCTCCTGCGCGCCAAAGCTTACACAGACCATGCGTTACTGCCTCCAGGAAGTTCCCCCTGATTCCTCCCAGTTCCTAGGAAACTCCGGGACTCTCTAGCAGTCCCTCCCCTATTCTCTGCCATTTGTGAGGCCATTTGATTCTAGCCACAGGAGTTCTTGTTCTTTGATGGTTCTGTTGAATGTCCACATTTGGAGCTGGGCTTGTCCGCCCCGAGCCAGGCACCTGCAGCATCATGTTCCACCCTTGGCCAACCCATGAGGCCATGAGGCCCATTTCACAGATGACATCACAGAGAGGTGACGGCCAGGCCCCGGGTGAAACAGCAAGCGAATGGCAGAGCCCAAGTCCTGGTGAAGGGGTTCCCGCCATGGGCATTATTATCACTGAATCCCCTCAGGAGCCCTGGAAGGATGAAGACTTTGGAGGACGTCACATCCTTCTCAAACGCTCCCCATCCCCGGGTCTGGGCCTTGGACGTGTGACTTCACCTCTCTGAGCCTCAATTTCCTCATCTCCAAAATAGGAGTGATTTTTTTTTTTTTTTTGAGACAGAGTCTTGTTCTGTCACCCCGGCTAGAGTGCCATGGCAGGATCTCAGCTCACTGCAACCTATGCCTCCCAGTTTCAAGTGATTCTCTTGCCTCAGCATCCTGAGTAGCTGGGATTACAGATGCCCACCACCAGGTCCAGCTAATTGTTGTATTTTTAGTAGAGATGGGGTTCCACCGTGTTAGCCAGGCTGGTCTTGAACTCCTGACCTCAAATGATCCGTCCACCTCAGCCTCCCAAAGTGCTGGGATTACAGGCGAGAGCCACTGCGCCCCACCGGGAGTGATAATACTGTAACAGACCTTCCTCCCTCGGGTGCTGAGATGATTGGATAAAATACCCACATAAAGCCAGAGGTCTCTCCTGGCAATGTCAGGGGGGCCTGGGACACACTGGGAGGAAGTGAGCAGGGCCAGGGAAGGACCTTGTAGGCCAGGACACAAAGACAGGAAGAATCAGCACTGTTTGCACCCAATCCTGACGCTTGCCAGATGTAATGTGAGGTCCTTCACCTCCCCCGGGCCCCATTTGTGCCTCTGTAAAATGGGCACAGTATTGCTCACCTCCCCAGGCTGTGGAGGCAGAAGAGGGATTAAAGGAAATAATCTATGCCGATCTCAGGACCCGCCAGCGCTCAGTGGACTTTGAAGGTCTTGAGTGCTAGATTTAGGCGCTTTGAAGGGGGACATTCAGGGCATGGGAGGAGCCTGGGTCCTGTGGGGGCAGTACCCCAGACCTGCGCCTTTCCTATCTCCCCAACACCCCAAGACCAGTCGGAGTTGGGGAGCCCCCATATCCCCAGGAGCCAGCCTGTCTCCCCCCATAGCCCTTACTGCCGCCAGCCCTAGCCCCAGCGCCCTTCCCCCCTCGCCTTCCTCCCCCACCCGGGAGCACAAATCGAGAGCTTAATCCCCAACGCCTCCCAGCACACCCAGGCCTGACGCACGGCTGGGCAAATATTGGACTTTATTAATTTAATTTAATTAAACTTTATTAACCTTTATTAAAAATAAACCCTCATTAAAATTCTCATTCCCGTCTCTGGCAAAGACAAAGACGGGGCACGGCCTCCTCTCCAGGCTCGTTAAACGCCACCCAAAGAGACACAGTGGCCTCCAGAGCCAGAGTCCGGGACACGGAGCAGAAGCTGGAGATGAAGGGGCCGGGTGGGGTGAGGTGTGTTCGTGTTCAGAGGTGTTGGCGGCGGAAATCCAGGCCCCAGGGGGCCCATGGAATCCAGTCACCAGCAGGGGGGCAGATTGAGGCAGACTCAGGAGTTCCAGGCCTCGTGCTGTGCCCAGCAGGACCACCGAGCAGACTGGGAGGAGGAAAAGATTTGTTTCCATCACATGCATGGTTTTGCCCAGATCCTAAAAGCAGTGTTTGCTCCTATTAGAAAAATTGGAAAATAGAGAAAAGCACCAAAGAACATAAAATTCTTTATGATGCCAAATAGATTCTTGAAGCTTAGAGCTGGGGAAAGCATATTTATCATCCAATCTGAAACATTCTTTTTTTAAATTTTTTTTAGACAGGGTCTCACTCTGTCATCCAGGCTGGAGTACAGTGGCATGATCATAGCTCACTCCAAAGTCCACTGAGTGCTGGCCCATCCTGAAGCTGCAGAGATTATTTTCTTTAATCCTTCTTCTGCCTCTCAACCTCCCAGGCTCAAGCAATCCTCCCACCTCAGCCTCCCGAGTAGCTGGGACCACAGATGCGTGCCACTATGCCCAGCTAATTTTTTAACATTTTTTGTAGAGATGGGGTTTCACTATGTTGCCTAGGCTGGTCTTGAACTCCTGGGTTCAACCCCCCACCTCAGCCTCCCAAAGTGCTGGGATCACAGGCGTGAGCCACCGCGCCCAGCCTCAACCTGAAGCATTTTCAAGACTGAAAGTGTTACCTATAACCATGCGTTCAGTCACAAACAGGCCCAGCAAATGGGGACACCTCCTTGCTGCTCAGAGCAACACTGGTGAGCTGGGGACAGTCTCCTTCCAGTGGAAACTGAAACCCATTTCAACATACAAGGGAGTTAGTCCTACTTTCAGGAACCACTGGGGTCCCCACCCCGCAAGTCCCCTGTCTAGACCTGGTACCTGGGCTGTGTTTTTTGTTTGTTTGTTTGTTTGGGCTAATTCAGAGCTGGCAGCCACCAGGCACCTACAATGTGCTGGCCCTGCCCTGAGCTCTATGTGGATTATTTCACTTCATCCCCCTAAGTCTCCTGGGGATGCGAATACTGTGCCCATTTCACAGAGGAGGAAGCTGAGGCCCAGCAGGCAAGGGGCTAAGAGGCAGAGCCAGGAGAGAAACCTGAAGCCCTTTCTCTCATCCACCTCCCGGAGCTCGTCCTTGCCGAAGCCGAGGAAAATGGGTCCACAACCTGAGAAAAGGCAGATTCCAGAGGGGCAGGCCAGCCAGCCCTGGGTAAGCTCAAGGGCTGCCACCGGGCGCAGGGCTCAGATTTACCCCAGGAACCTCTTGGGCAGAGTCTGGGAGGAGAGGGAGGCCGCACTGGACCAGCAGGTGGAAGTGGCAGGTGCGATTCTCCCCGATCCTGGAGGGACCGGGTCGCAGGTACTGCTGCGCAGGCCGGCACTGGAGGCCCCCATTCGGGACGGTGGCCAGGCCACCTTTGGGGCAGCACCTCCCTGACAGACAGGCTTACGGAAAGGCGAAAAGCTCCTGGGCCACTCCAGTTCAAGTATCTCCAAAGGATGCTCGTTGACAGCTCATGTGCTCAAAAAAACTACTCGACACCTGGCAGGGAAGGCAGCTGAGCCCAAGCCAGTGGCAGCAAGAGTAACATTGGGCAGAGAGGGGCCTGGACACAGACGCTGGCACATCACTTAGCAGTTTGGTGACTTCACACAAGTTCACTCTCTCATTCAACACGTGTTCTAAGAGGGCCTGGCATGGGGACATGAGGGCAAACATCACTGCCCAGGCCCCTGGGAACTTGCAGGCCAGCGAGGGAGACAAAACCCAGCAGTGACACCCAACAGCCGGTCATTGCGAATGGGAGAAGTGACATGAGGGGAAAGGGGAGAAAAGTACAGGAGCCCTAGTGAGGTGACATTGGAACCCATTCCTGAAGGCTGGAGGGAGCCAGAGGGACCCAGAGGAGGACTGAGCAAGCTGCGAGAGGGGCCGCAGAGGGGTTCAGGTTTTTTTATTTTTATTTATTTATTTATTTTTTTGAGATGGAGTCTCGCTCTGTTGCCCCGGCTGGAGTGCAGTGGCTGGATCTCAGCTCACTGCAGGCTCCACCTCCCAGGTTCACGCCATTCTCCTGGCTCAGCCTCCCGAGTAGCTGGGACTACAGGCGCCCACCATTACGCCCGGCTAATTTTTTTTTTGTATTTTTTTTAGTACAGACGGGGTTTCACCGTGTTGGCCAGGATGGTCTCGATCTCCTGACCTCGTGATCCGCCCGTCTCGGCCTCCTAAAGTGCTGGGATTACAGGCTTGAGCCACCGCGCCCGGCCTGGGGTTCAGGTTTTAACCTCAGCATCCCACATCCCAGGAAGAGCAGTAGGCAGGGGTTATGGGCTGGCGGCTGTAAGGAGGGCAGGCAGCGCAGAGAGCAAGAAGGGGGAAGGAGCCGCTTAGAAGTGGGGAGCTGCCGGGCTTGGCGTAGGCAGAAGGGATTCGCGGTCAGGCACAGTGGTTCACGCCTGCAACTCCAGAACTTCAGGAGGCTGAAGCGGGCGGATCACTTGAGCCCAGGAGTCTGAGACCAGCCTGGGCAACAGGGTGACCCCGACTCTACAAAAAATTAGCCGGGTGTGGTAGTACCTGCCTGTGGTCCCAGGTACTCAGGGGGCTGAGGTGGGAGGATCGCTTGAGCCCAGGAGGTCAAGGCTGCAGTGAGCCACGAGCATTCTACTGCACTCCAGTCTGGGTGACAGAGCAAGACCCCGTCTCAAAAAAAGTAAAAAGAGCCTGGGCTCAGTGGCTCACGCCTGTAATCCCAGCACTTTGGGAGGCCAAGGTGGGTGGTTTACCTGAGGTCAGGAGTTCAAGACCAGCCAGGCTAACATGGTGAAACCCCGTGCCTAGTAAAAATACAAAAAAATTAGCTGGCATGGTGGCGCCTGCCTGTAATCCCAGTTTCTCAAGGGGCTGAGGCAGGAGAATCACTTGAAACCAGGAGGTGGAGGTTGCAGTGAGCCGAGATTGCTTGCACCACTGCACTCCAGCCTGGGTGACAGGGCAAGACTCTGTCTCAAAATAAAGGGAGAGGAATTTGCAGTTGACACCCGTGATAGAAGCGCATTCAAGAGGATCCACGGGACAATCTGACCGCTCACTCATTCATTCACCCCTTCACTCATTCATTCAGCAAGGTCGCTGCCAGGTCCTAGGGCAGAACTCTCCCAAGACCCACGGGCTCCCTGCCTCAAGGAACTTGCAGCCCCGGGTAGGAAGCAGCTGACAAAAGAAGAAATAAACATGACTGCACTTGATCAGACAAGCCCCAGGAAGGGAAATCCATGGAGCGATGCGGCAGGGAGCGGCGAAGAGCTGGGATTCCTCCCACGGCAGGAGGGAGCCTGGGGCTTCTCGGAGGGAGAGTTAAACCAAGACCTGGAGTTCTAGAAACGTCCTGCCGTGGCAAAGACCTGAAGCGGATGCTGGAGGTGTCACCCAGGCTCCTACTCAGGACCCAGGCTGTCCTTGCTGTCATCCTGTCAAAAGGCTGGGCCCCCAACCCGTAGTCAGTCCTAGTTACAAGCAGCCATGTTTAAAGATCTTGTTAACAGAGAGAAACAAGGAGCTGGAGGATGAACACGTGGGTTGTATATGGGGTTGGGGTCGGATTCCACAAATCCCTGGCAGAGAAGAGGGTGCCCCAGGGGAAAGGGGCCACCATCCAGGCAACGTCCAGGGTGGGGTGAGGGTGCTTTGCTGGCCAACAGCAGGCTGACCGGTTCTCAGCACAGAGCATCTTCCTGCATCCTCCAGCACTGGGAGCCTCCATCTTCCAGACAAGAGCCCCCAGGGCACCCAGAACTGTCTCCATGACTCCAGACAGGGTAGGGACAGGCTCCTCTCCACCATCTTAGACAAAGCCTCTTTGGGGCCACGTACCCAGCCTGTTCCCAGAGAATGCCAGGACCCCTGCAGCCCCCAGGTGCAGCCAGCCTGGCCAGGCCAGGATGGATGGAGGCAGCGGCCCCCTCTCCCCAAGGGCCCCCCTCACCCCTGGCACCTCCCCCTCCGCTGGCGCCCTTTCTCCCTGACTCAGGGTGTCAAGGGCCCCTCTGCTGCTGGCTCCCCAGGGCTGCCCAAGGGCCCTTGGTCCACCTGCCGGGAGCACACTGGGATAAATCTCGCCGAATGAAATATTTCCTCCTGTGAGAAAACTCCTGTGAGTTTTCTCTCTCCCTGTCTCCAGACTTCCCTCCGCTTCTCCATGGCCACCCACAGATCGCAGCTTCAGTGCACCCACCAGCAGGGACTGTCTGGCCTCCGGGACCTGGTCCAAGTGCCCAAGAGACCAGCAGGTTGGCCTAGGTGGGCTGAGATGCCCAGCCCTGGTCTAATCAGCTCAGACCAAGGATTGAGTCCCATGGAACACACCTGGGTGGCTTGATCCCCCTGGGAAACAGAGATGGTTTTCTGAGGGCTCATGGGGGCGTCTTGAGCATGGCCCCTATGGCCACAATTCCCTAAGTGTGTTTCTAAGGTTCAACAATGAACGCCCTGCCTGAAAAGGAGTGAACGTCCCGTCCCTGAAGAAGCGCCCGTGCTTTAGAACGGCCTGGGTGGAATTGTGTCTGAGCAGCTCTCGCCCGGAGATGCCTTCCCCTTGTTCTCACTGGGTGCCACCTGGGAACACCAGGGAAAGGAGCCGTGGCAGCAGAGGGAGCAGTACTCACTGTTGACTCCGGGAGACCCTCTCCGCGCACCAGCAGGGTGGCATCTCCTGCCCAGCTTCCTGAAACCTGGGGCCCCCTAGAAAGCCAGGTCTTAAGACACGGTGTGGAGAGGCCGAGCTAGGCCACTCGCATCTGGGCAGGAGCACCAGCCTGCATCCTGCAGGCCCAGGTACAAACCCGGAGCCACAAGCAGAGACCCTGTCTTGCACAGGTGGCCAAATGCAGGCCTCCAGGCCACATGTATGTGCCTGACTGTGTGGCACAGGCCAGCCCAGGAGCACAGCCAGGCACACACACAGACAGTGCCCTGGGGTAGCTGCTGCCGCCGGCCCTCCATTCCTGGGGCCAGCAGGGCTCTTCTCTCTGGAGAGAATTTCCCTGTTCTCAAGGTAGAAAGGCTCCTTCCTTCTCCAGCGCCAGCAGGAGCAGAGGGGACAGATGGGGGATGTGGCCGGACAAGCATAGAGGTGCCATCTTTGGGAGGGATCACCCCTCTGGGCCTGGTCCCTCCTCTGCCCCTGGCAACACCAGCTCTCAGAGCTGAGAGCAGGATGGGGGCCAGGGCATGCCTTGGGGTGGGGGTCCCACTTCCCCCTTCCCTTGCTAGGGAGCAGTACCAGCCACCCCAGGGAAGCCTGCTGGGCCAGGCCAAGGGCAGGGGTCAGAGTGCCCCAGGCCAGGAGTCACCTGAAGAACCCAGCTTTCTGAAGCCCGGGCTGCAGAATCTTCCCACATCGCTGGTTGCAACATAAAATAGGTCATTGGCGTAATCCTGGCCAAATTGGCCTCTTGCAGATCAGCCAGGCCGCGCTCCCCGGGCCTAATTATCCCATATTTGGTCAATAAGCCATTAACACAGCGCCATGGATGTTAATAACCGTTTCATGAAAAAGTCAGCATAATTTATGAGATCAACACTGGTTAACAAAATTAATAAATATTTCATTCGGCGAGATTTATCCCGGTGTGCTCCCGGCAGGTGGACCAAGGGCCCTTGGGCAGCCCTGGGGAGCCAGCAGTTGGGAGAGAGGAAGGCCTGGCTCTCTATTGGGCCAATAAACATTTAACTCAAATCCTATCGCCATAAATCCACGGGCTGGACGAGGGAGTCCAGTAAAACCTGACTTAACATTATGTTCGGGCCATTAACAATATTTATATAGATGTCACTTCAGGGAGGGTTAGAGTCGCCAGGCAGGGCCCAGTGGCCGTGACGGGAGCAAGCTGGGATCCTGTAGGAAGATGCGTGCCCAGGGAGACCCGGGGCATCAGGAAGAGGCCCAGTGTGACTCTCAGATCCCTTGGGGTTGGCGGTTCCCAGTTATGTGACCCAGGACGAGCTTCTCCACTGCCCAGAGCCACAGTTTCCTCATCTGTAAATTGGGAATATTAAAAATAACCATCCAGGCTGGGCGTGGTGGCTCACGCCTGTAATTCTAGCACTTTGGAAGGCCGAGGCAGGCGGATCACTTGAGGTCCGTAGTTCGAGAGCAGCCTGGCCAACATGGTGAAGCCCGGTCTCTACTAAAAATACAAAAATTAGCCAGGCGTAGTGGCACACGCCTGTAATCCCACCTACTCAGGAGGCTGAGGCAGGAGAATCGCTTGAACCCAGAAAGTGAAGACTGCAGTGAGCTGAGATAGCACCATTGCACTCCAGCCTGGGTGACAGAGCAAGACTCTGTCTCAAAAAAAATTAAAATAAAATAAAATAAAATAAATAATGATCCAGTGGGCTGCTGGGCAGATTAAGTCTCATGACACAAAGTAATCCCTGGGCACCAAGGGAGGACTCAGTCCATGGAAACGGCTGTGAGAACTGTTATCCACAGAGGGATCCAGGGGATACAGCCCTCTGTCCGGACGAGAATCCTGGGGAGTGCACTCCGCCTCCTCCACTGACAGCCTGTGGTCCACTGGGTGGTGTGCACACGTGACCTACCATCACACAACAGTCCCGCAGGGTGAACACTCCTGAGAGACCCATTTTCCAAAAGTGGAAGCCAGGGCTCAGAAAGATGACGTGACTTGCCCAGGGACAGCCAGAAGGAAGTGGTGGAGCTGGACTTGAACCCAGGTCTGTGACTCCAAGCCTCCCCCTTCTACCGCTCTGTCCCCCAGCCTGGGAGAACCCTGGCTGGGGTTGGGTCCCTGCTGGGCTGGCCTCTGTTCCTCTCTGCCCTCCTGGCAGCCACCTGGAGCCCTGGGCAAACGGACCTGTGCCCTGGGGAATGCCAGAGCCTGTTGTGGTTAAAGAAGTTTCCAGAATAACTAATCTGTTTTCCGTGGGGAACTTTCTACCAGGCATTGATTTTCACTCTCCCTGCCTGGGGTGGATTTGATTTGTGAGGAGAAGCTCTTCCAAGAGGCAGAAGCAATTGTGTGAGATAAAAGTGCCTAGTATGACAGGCTCATCCACTGCTGAGGCCCAGGCTTCGGCTGCGGGGTGGGCGAGCGGGTAGTGGGATGGGCAGAGGGGAGAGGGAAGGGGATGCGGGGAGCTTCTGCATCCAGCCCCTTTGTGACCTTGGCACAGAGTCACCCCTCCAAGCATGTGGCTTTGAGGCAGCAGCAGCACCTAGAACACCAAAGACCAGGCTTCTGCTGCTCCTGCTGGAGGCAGGTGGGCTGGTGAAGTTGCTCCCTTACCTGCAAGGCTTCATTAAGCCACACACTCAGCGTGAGGCCCAGAGAAGTGAGATGCCCCGGGAGGAGGCTGCACCCTCTCACTCTTAAGCATCCTGACCCCCATTCATTTCTCTTCACTGTGCCCCTGCCCTGACCTCACATTATCCTTTTAACAAACCTGGGAAGAAGGCCCAGGGCCTGGCTCATAGAGAATGCTTAATAAATGTTGGTGAAGGTATCATAATCCCCATTTTACAGACAAAGAAACTGAGACTCCTAAGGGTTGAATGACTGCTTTGAAAGAGGCAGAGCCAGAACTCAAATCCAGATCTGTCCCCCTGTCCTTTATCACAGAGCTGATGGATGCTGGGATCAGTCAGGGGCTAAAAGGGAAAACGGGACTGCCAAGGGTCTCATACTCACCTGGGCCCTGAACTTGGGGTGGTGGATGCAGATGAAAGAAATCATGAGACCTTGTCTCCCTGCTTTTACAGAATCATTCATTCCTTCATTTAGGTATTCAACAACTTCATTCAATAGACAAATCTGGCTGGGCGCGGTGGCTCACGCCTATAATCCCAGCACTTTGGGAGGCCGAGGTGGGCGGATCACCTGAGGTCAGAAGTTTGACACCAGCCTGACCAACATGGTAAAACTTCATCTCACTAAAAAAAAAAACACCACCAACAGCAACAACAAAAAATAACTTACTTGGGCATGGCAGCGGGCACCTGTGGCCCCAGATACTCGGGAGGCTGAGGCATAAGAAACGCTGGAACCGGAGGGGCGGAGGTTGCAGTGAGCCAAGATCATGTCATTGCACTCCAGCCTAGATGACAGAGTGAGACACCATCTCAAAAAAAAAAAAAAAAAAAATTATGGTGTCCCTGCTGTGGGCCAGGAACTCCTCCAGGCCCTGGGGACACTATGGTGAACAAAGCTGACATTCCCGTGGAAGAGACAGACTTTAAACAGAACAGATAAAAATGTGGCACGTGCCAGATGGTGATGCAGTGGAGATGGGGGAGGGAACTGTAGGGTCGGGTGTTTAACAGGGAGTCAGGCGGGAGTGTGAGAGCTTGGGGGCAGATCTGGGCAGAGGGGTCTGCAAGCACAAAGATGAGGTGGCCAGTGTGGTCTCGGATGGGAGAGGGAGGTCAGAAAGGTACCGGAGATGCAGAGGACATCGCAGGGTGCGACAGAGGGGTGGAACCTGGCTCGGGCCTTGGAGGGGACCCCCGGCAGCTGGGTGCGGAATGGCGAATGGGTGCAGACCACCTGGGGAGATGAACTTGGGAAGCTTTTGCAACAATTCGGGCTTGATCCAGGGTGGATCAAGAGGGAGGAGGTGAGAAGAGGTTTATTTCGGATGTGGAGTTTGAGAACGGTGGAACACAGGAAGAAGGCCCAGGCCCTCCGGCCCGAGGGCTAAGCGCCTACTTAGCACCAGGTCTGAGGACACCAGGAGCAAGTGGTGGGACCACCCCAGGCTGCCGCCCTCTCGGTGCCTGTAAGTTAGTGAGGGGTGGCGGGGACAGACCCCAGACAAATAACCACGGAAGGAGGTGTGAGGAAAGGCTCCGGGACAGAGGGTAGGACGCTCTGTTGAGAATGTCAGCTTCATTCCCTGCTGTGTCGCCAGCTCCTGGAAGAGTTCCCCCAGCTGATCCTGCCATGTGGCATGTCTACCTGGGCACCTGCCCTGCTCCGCGACCATCCCTAGTCCCAGGATCCCAGAGGGTGGTCAACTAAAGTAGGGAGGGTCAGGGTGGTTGCAGAGAGGGCAACCACGGGGTGGGTTATGTCGCCTGGAGCGTTGGGGTTGGAGCTCTAGAAAGCCACATGGATGGTAGGCCAGGCGGTAGGAAACGCACCCTGAGGGGCGGGCAGCTAAGGAGCCCCGCCTTTGTCCCACAGGTGCTGAGCAGCCATGGAAAGCTTTGGAGCCAGGGAGTGAAGGTTAGGTCAGCATTTCCCAGAGATCCCACTGGCAGCTGTGGGGGGATTGAGGGCTGGGCCTGCATGGGTGTTGGAGGTGGAGGGCATTTAAGGAGGCCTCGGCTGACAACAGTGGTGCAATGACCCAGCAGGGCAGCCTGGCACCTATGGATTGCAACGTGGCCCTTGACTTTCCACTCCCATCTGCTTCCCAGCGCCCCCGGACATCCCTGCTCCAGCCTCTAGCCTCCTGCCCCGGCCGCACCAGCTCCCAGGGACCTCTCTGAGCATCAACCCAACCCAAGGTTGTTCCAGTGCTGGCTGAGAGTTGTTGGCAGCCAAGGCAGAGAGAGCTGCAGGGTCTCCAAACCCATGTGCAAGGGGCTGAGGGTCACTT
Organism: Piliocolobus tephrosceles; assembly: GCF_002776525.5. NCBI lineage: Eukaryota > Metazoa > Chordata > Mammalia > Primates > Cercopithecidae > Piliocolobus > Piliocolobus tephrosceles. Next base: position 12,532,807 of record NC_045447.1, read on the forward strand.
CCAACTCAGTGGATGGGGTGGGGCATCTGGAGAGAGACTGTGCCACTGGGGCCCCCAAGGATGCTCCCAGGATGTGCTGGGCATCCATGGGAGAGCCACTGTCCCTCTCTGGGCCCAGGCTTACGCTGTTCTGCTGCACAGCAAGGGAGTTGGAGAAAACATGAGCAAGGACTATGTTTTGAGCACTTGCTGATGAGGGGGGCTCTGACTGCTTCATCTCACGGCCTCCCCTCCCAATCCTGAGGGGCGGAGAGGAACCCCACCCCCGCTCCTCAGGGGAGAAAGTGCAGAGCAAGAGAGACAGGCCCCACCCGAGGCCACACAGCAGAAGGTGGCAGAGTCAGGATGGAAACTGGGCTTGGGGGCTCCAGGGGCTGCCACACACCCTGTGCTGGGCCACCCCGGGAGGTGTAGACAGGTAGGACTCTGCTCCAGGCCCCAGACAGCACAGGGCTGACTGCAGGGCCCTTCTGTCTGTCCCTCCTGATCTGGAATCACAGCCCAGTGACTCTGAGCAGGTGAGGTCACCCCTCTGCCCTCTAAGGTTGCCCCTGGGCTGGTGAATAACCATCAGGATGGGGCGTGGAACGGTCACCGAACAGGGGCCCTCCCTGCCCTCAGCCCGGCTCTGCACAGGCCTGGGTGGTCCCTGAGCACCCCCTCCCGGGCTTGGCACCCCATGGTGCAGCGTGGGGGCCACCTTTCAGGGCATGCAGTCCTGAGGGGAAGCCTTGGTCCGCTTCTCTCCTGCTGTGTGGCTTTGGGCCAGTGACTGTCCCCCTCTGAGCCTCAGTTTCCTCTCTGTAAGATGGGCTTTTAACTGTTCAACCGTTCATTGAGTAAGTGCCTGCCATGGTTAGTTTGAGAAGCTTTCAACACAGCGACCAGCAGAACAGACAAGGCTCCCAACCCTCCCTGAGCAGATCTTCTAGCAGGGCAGAGAGACCCCACGCGAACATAGGAGGTGTCAGACAAGCCACGCGGGGACAGGAGGGACAGGAGAGCAGGATGTGGGGGCAGCTACAGGATTGAACAAGGTACCCAGACAGGCCTCCTCTGAGAGGTTAGACTCCTGCAAAGATTTGAAGCGATGAGGGAAGGAGCCACATGACTACCTGGAGAAGAGTGTTCCAGACAGAGGGCAAGTCCATGCAAAGGCCCTGAGGCCAGACATGCCCCAGCAGGGGTTCAAGGAGCAGGAAGAGGACCCATGTGCCTGGAGGGGCTAGCCAGGGAGACCAGGACAGAGAGGTGGGAAGTGGGCAGGCTATCCCGGACTTTGGGCCTGTAGTGAAATGGGAAGAAGTGAGGAATCTGTGAATGAATGCACATCAGGCGTTACATAGCCTGTACATAGTAAGTGCTTAATTAATAGGAGTTATGATCACTGCTACTTATAATTAGGTGATTTCTGACCTGTTTTCAGGGAGTGCGAGGGGTGCCTTAGTGTCTCCCGCTAAGGGCAGGAGCTGGATTTGAGCAACCCAGACTATCCCCCATTGGAATGGGGGGTCTCCTGCCCTATCTCAGCCTCTCCAGAATTTTCCAGGGCCACACAGGGCCTCGGGAAGTTTGGGGAGTGACGAGGCGGGACCACTGTCACAATGGCATTAAATCAGACCACCAGCTCCGGAAGAAATCGCACCAAGAAGTTGTTAATACCTTTATTATGGGCTGAAATATATTCACGATATTAAAAGACATCCCATTTCTGCCCCCCGTGTCACATCTGAGATGTAGCGTAGATAAATGATATATCACCGCACGAGATCTACCGAAACCATTAGTAACCATGACATTTTGACGTCAGATTTTAAAAAATTCCTAAGTAATCTTTTTGATTTATGAAATGCTGTCTGGGTTCATCGAGAGAGATCTCAGATTTATCACCGCCTGGTTAGAATTATTAATGATTTTCAATTTGTAAATCTGAAGTCGAGAAAGTCTGTGGGCTCAGGGCGCAAACTCCCACCGTCGAAGGCCCAGCCTCTCCTCCAGCCTGAGTTCCAGCACGAAGAGATGGTCCTCACACCCCACATTCTGTACACTTGCCATTGTCTCCCAGCACATTCTGTTTGTTTGCAGCATGCAAGGCTGTGGGGGGATCAGCTGCAGGACCTGCCCTGGATAGAGGCGTCAGCCCTACTCAAATAGGGGACGTCCACTCCTTCCCCCCCACACAGAGCCCTGGAAAGCTGCCCCCGGAGATTTGGACAGAAGCAGTCAGTAGCAGACAGCCCTGCCCTTGAGCCTGGTTCCGGCTTCAACACAGCTGCAGCCTCTCACACCACTGAAAAGCCTAGAGCAGCCTGCCCTCACCCAAGGCAGTGGCCACAGAGACCACACCAGTTGCAGACCCCACACTGCTGCTTCTCCATCTCATCCGGGGAGGGGGGGCGCCACCCTGTACCTGCCTCTCAGCCTTACTGCTGTCCCCCTCAAACCTTCCATCTGCCTCCCCGTCCTGGAAGCCACCCCAGCCTGGGCAGAGGGCAGGAAGCAACGCTGCTGGTCCCCCAGGCCTGAGTCTGACTCCAGTGGGGTCCTGCACAGACCCAAAAGGCGTTCATGACTCTAGCTTGCGCCCTAGGCCACCTCAAGCTGTGTTAGAATCCCCCCAGGGGAGATTTCAAACCTGCCAATGCCCAGGCTGCACCCTGACCAACTGAATCAGAATTGCCAGAAGAGGCTGGGCACAGTGGCTCACACCTGTGATCCCAGCATTTTGAGAGGCTGAGGTGGGTGGATCCCCTGAGGTCCGGAGTTTGAGACCAGCCTGACCAACATGGTGAAACCCCGTGTCTACTAAAAATCCAAAAATCAGCCGGGCCTGGTGGTGCATGCCTGTAATCCCAGCTACTTTCGAGGCTGAGGCAGGAGAATCGCTTAAACCCAGGAGGCAGATGTTGCAGTGAGCCAAGGTGGCACCACTTCACTCCAGCCTGGGTGATAAGACTGATACTCTGTCTCAAAAAAAAAAAAAAATTGCCAGAAGGTTCCAGTGTGCAGCCAAGGCTGAGACCCAAATATCACCACCATCCCATTCCTCCCTCCCTGTAGCCACCGCCTAACTTAGACCTCACCCTTTCTGTCTGGGACCGGAGTCACCCAGCCTCGAGTCTCACCCACTCTGGCCCATCCAACCCATGACAATCCAAGCCCACCTGACCATGGCACTCTCCTGCCTACACACTCGATGGCTCCCGAGGCCCTCAGGGGGAAGGCGATCTTCCTGCTCTGCCCCCACCAAGGCAGGAGAGGGCCGCGGCTGCATGAGGCCCTGCAGGGAGCCATCTACAGGACAGAGCAGAGCCAGACCCAGAATCCTCCTCCCGGCCTGATCCACAGGACCCCCACCAGCCAGCTTCCCTGACTGGAGTGAGGGCTTAGCTACGGGACCGGGACCGCCCTCCTACCTGGGGAGGAGGAAGGCGCATGGCAGGGGTCCCTGGGGAGTGAGTTTCACCCACCACTCGCCACAAGTGACAGGACTCTGCTCACTCATGCCTGCACCTTAGGTGTGGGGGACAGGGAGGCTGAGCTACACAGCCTCTCTGAGCCTCAGTTTCCTGATCTGTAGAATGGCACAACAGAATTCCCAATACCTGGAGTTACTCTAGAGTTTAAACCACTCTCGTATGGGACGCGCTCACAAAGAGGGCCCAGGATCGCGTGGCTGCTGTTGGCACTGTGAGGACTGATGTGTTCTGGGCTGGCATGTGGAGTGAGGACATTTAAAAGTTTCAAACTGCATTGGGTTCAAGTTCTCCACTCTCTATTTACAGACTAGTGTCCTTTCTGGGCTTCAGTTTCCCGGACACTAGGAACTCTTCCTCCCACACACCCGTCCTGCCCAGCCTCCCCGCCCCACCTCTGTCTCTGTCAGGGCAGGCGTTCCATCTGGAAGCCACCTGGCAGCCAACGCGCCTCCTGGTCACCCGTCCCAGCCACTGACTTCCAGGTTAGTGGTGCCCTGCAGAGGAAAATGTGTACTGGCCACACTTTCTTTTCTCAATCCACATTTCAAAGGGAAAATAGGGATCACCCTTCTGTAGCGTTCAGACGCAGGAAGGTGAGTTTTCAATCAATGCAGGCAGACAGGTCGTGGAGCCCCCGACTTTCTCCCTGGTGCCCGGCAAAGAACCAGGGATGGCAGCGAGGCAGGGAGGCAGAGGCAGAGGGTGGAAAGACAGACACAGGGAGAAAGGGACACAGCCTCTATGGACGACGGGGACAGGTAGGGCCGACACAGGGGTGCATGGCGGGGCCTTGAGGTGGGGGAGGGGAGGCTGGCCACAGAGAGGAGCCAGACCGGCTGTGCTCCCCAATCCCTGCCCAGTGCCTGGCACAGATGGGCTCTCCATGAGCACTGAATGAATGCACTCACGAGTGAATGAACCAGCCTCGGCTGCCTGCCCCCAAATGCCAGTTTTTTTCCCATCCATGAACCCATGTAACCTCCCAATATACCTGTAAGGGTGACATCATTATTCGCATTTCACAGATAAGGAAGCTGAGGCTCAGAGGGGCACGCGTCTGGCCTGAGGGCACACAGCTGGGCAGCAGAGGAGCCCAGAGACAGCTCTGGCTCCAGGTACCATGCTAAAGGCTCAGACTCTGGCCTCACACCAGAGGCAGGTGCAGCCTCCTTGGCTCCCAGCAGCTAGGCATGGAGAACACAGACAGCAGGAGCCATGCAGTCCCGGGGACCTGCCGGTGGAAGACGGAGCAGGGAAGCTGTGGGAGGCAGAATGTCTTTGGGCAGCAATAGAAAATTGACACAGGCCTGGGTACCTGGAAGCGGGGTGCCGCTATAGCAAATGCCTAAAAGTGTGCAAGTGGCCTTGGAATTAACCAGTGAAAAGAAGCTAAAAAAATCTGGCGACACATGATAGAAAAGACCTAGGTTGTGTGGAACAGGCTTTGGATAGAAATGTAACTGTTAGGTAGACGCTTCTCTCTGTCCTCAACCCTCACTGGCAGAGGAGGATGGGGGTCAGGGGCCAGGCAGAGGAGGGAGGTGTGGAGGTCTCAGTAGTGGAGAAGTTTCAGGGGTGAGTGCAGAGATAGACAACACCTGGAGAACTGAGACTGTTAAGGATCCGGTTTGAATAGGAGTTCACATGGGCACAGGAGTATTTATTACATTGTGATGGGGGAGCCACCATGAGAGACAGACAGTGAACCAGGGACCTGAAAAAAAATCAATGATGATGATGGTGGAGATGGTGATGATGCTGATAGCGATGATACTACTGCTGATGGCTATATGGCTATAAAGATAATGAGGGTAATGATGGTGATGGTGGCGATGATGGTAACTGTGATGATGATGGTTGTGCTGGTGATTGTGGTTATGGTGATAATTTAATGATGGTGATGATGATTGTGATGATGGTGATGGTAGTGAGGATGATGATGATGATAGT
>NC_045447.1:12538245-12538445 GCF_002776525.5 Piliocolobus tephrosceles
AGGATGATGATGATGATAGTGAGGATAATGATGATAGTGATGGTGGTAGTAATGGTAATCATGATGATGGTTGTGGTGGTGATTGTGGTTATGGTGATAATTATAATGATGGTTACGATGATTGTGATGGTGGTGATGGTAGTGAGGATGATGAAGATGATAGTGAGGATAATGATGATAGTAATGGTGATGGTACTGGC
>NC_045447.1:12538455-12570955 GCF_002776525.5 Piliocolobus tephrosceles
ATGATGGTGATGGTGGTGATGGTGATGATGATAGTAATGATGATGGTGGTGGTGGTGGTGATGGCGCTGGTGGTGGCAGTGGTGGTGATGGTGATGGTGGTGGTGACAGTAGTGAGGATGATGGTGGTGGTGAAGTTGGTGATGGTGGTGATGGTGATAGTGAGGATGCTGATGATAGTGATGATGGTGGCGGTGATGGTGGTAGTGGCAATGGTATTAGTGGTGGTGGTGGTGATGATGGTGGTGATATTGGTGGTAGTGGTAGTAATGTGGTAATAGTGGTGATGATGATGGTGATAAGGTAACCTGCTTGAAAGTACCCAACTCAGTGCCCCACAAAAGGTGAATTGTTCCTTCTTCATGGCAACCAGAAGTTTTGATTCTGACTATAGGGGCCCGGTCTCACCTCTCTGGGGAAGTTAACACCTTCTTGGCATGTCCAGAGCTACCCTGAGCCCCACCTCCTCCTTAGTCTTTGTTGGAGCATAGGGCCAAACAAGGGATGAAGCAGGAACTTCCTCTGGGGAGGAGAGAGAGTTTGGAGCTCAGCTCAAGACTGGCTGGAGCTTGAGGGAGGTAAGTGCTCTGGGGAGGCAGAAACTGCTCCCAGGTTCCTGGACATCTGTGGTGATGGGACCTTGAGTCTCAGCCTTGAGCGCTGCAGAGAGGGATCTGTAGTAGGCTCTGGAGCCAGTGGATGGGCTTCCCAGTGGGAGACATGTCCAGGACCCCTGGTAGAACAGCCTGACTTGATGACAGGGTGCAGGCTTGGGGACAGTGTCATGCCATACAACAGTAGGCCAGAGAACCAAGAAGACCTGTGCCTGAAGCATCACAGCCACCTGGGACTCTGGAGGGGAGGAGAGAGGTACTGGATCCCTGGGAAGTGGATGTCCAGGCACCAGGCCCAGATTCCTTTTTTTTGAAATGCAGTCTCACTCTGTCATCCAGGCTGGAGTGCAGTGACGCGATCTCAACTCACTGCAACTTCCACCTCCCTGGTTCAATCAATTCTCCTGCCTCAGCCTCCCGAGTAGCTGGGATTACAGGTGCCCGCCACCATGCCTGGCTAATTTTTTGTATTTTAGTAGAGACGGGGTTTCACCTTGTTGCCCAGGCTGGTCTCGAACTCTTGAGGTCAGACAATCTGCCTGCCTCGACCTCCCAAAGTGCTGGGATTACAAGTGTGAGCCACGGCGCCCAGCCCAGACTCCATTTAATTTAGAACAGTAAAGAAAAGGAACATTGGGACTGTAAGGGGAACTCACCTGGTTCCAGCTGGAAGGCGCCCACATTTCCTGAGCACACGCATGTGGGGGCCATGCACCATCTCACTGGATCCCTGCAGCACCCTTGGGAGAAAGGTGCTATGATTAGCCCACCTCACAGATGAGAGAAATACACTGGCCTGCCCAGGCGGCACAGCAGGACTCTGCTGGGCACTGCTACCCATGTCCTTACCTGTTTTGCTCAACAGCTCTGGGTACACTCGCTCCATCACCCTGGAGTCCTTAGATCCCTGGGAGTCAGTTAGCGGCAGGCCCTTCTCTCGCCTTGGCTCTCAGGCTGCGTTAGTTTCCTGGGACTGCCAAGTAGTATCACACACTTGTTGGCTCAACACAACAGAATTGTGTTCTCTCATGGTTCTGGGGGCCAGAAGTCCGAAATCAAGGTGTCAGTGGGACCAGTGTTCCTCCTGGAGGCCCTGGGGCAGGATCTGCCCTGTCCTCCCTCCTGGCTTGGTGGCTGCTGGCAGGCCTGGTGTCCCTCGGCTCGCAGAGGCCATGCGGGCCTCTGTTTTTTCTTCTTCTAAGGACATTATCCTTGAATGAGGCCCCCTTAATACAGCATGACATCGTCTTAACTTGATTGTATCGGCAAAGACCCTATTTCCAAATAAAGTCACGTTCACAGATGTTTGGGGATTTGGACTTCAATATATGTTTTGGAAGGAACCCAATTCCACCCATAACTGGGCCTGGGAGGCTCCATCTGCTCCACTAGAATGTAAGGGCAGGGGTCTGGGTTTGTTTTGGTGTCTGCTACATCCACAATGCCTAGAGTAAGTCCCTAGCACATAGTAGGTGTGCAACAAACAACAAGGAAGTCAATGAATGTTAGTTTCTTCCTGCTCCTAGGACAGCAACATGCCCGTAACCTGCCTTAGGCATGCCCTGTAAAAGACACACACACCACGTAACATGGCGACACACAGACAAGACACGCCGCACACAGTGGGCCACCCCTTTGCATTCACACCAGTGCAACATTGTGTCGCAGGCCCACATGACATTGCTCAGAAACACACACAAGTCACAGTGCACGCAGGGACGTGCACATGACACGTAACGTAGTGTGCTCACGGGCCTAATGGCGACCTCCTGAGACTTGCTCCTCACAGTGGCAGGGGCCAGGTATTGTCAGGGTGCCAGACATCTGTGCTGCTTCTGTGGCCGCCAGGGGCCGGAAGGCAATATTGTGGGAGTCTTTATTTATTGTTATACATCGCCAAGTGCTTTGAAACTCTCATTTTCTTACAATGCACAAATTAAGCAACTGTTTGGAGTTGAGCAGACGCCTGGGGACCAGACGGATGCAGTGGGGGAGGGGAGAAGCCTGTTAAGAATGGTGGGGACTGGGGGCTCAGGGGCAGCCTGTGGCCTCCCGAACGGCAGTTGGCTCATCTGTTCATTTGGACAATAAACATGGGTAAAACGGCTCCTGGCGGTGCTTCCCCAAAGGAGGTGTCTGGCTTGGGTGCCCCAGACACCCTGAATCAGTAATGCTCATTAATAAGCACCTACTGTATGTAAGATGATGAGTTTCATGATGTGTAAGCAAGACCTTGTTCAGTCCTCATGCAGCCCTAGAAGGGATGACCCCATTTTACAGAGAGGGAAGCTGAGGCTCCGAGAGAGGACACATGCCCAGATTACTGCAGTGGATGCTGGACTCCAGAGGCCAAGCCCATCCCATTCATCCACCACCACTGTCACCCGGCTTGGCACACTTGTCTCAGACTGCAGTGGTGTGAGGGGCAGGCTGGCTTCCTGGGATGGGCCCCACAAGCTTCTAATAGCATTGCCCCTTTACACAGCCAATGTTTTCTGAGCCCTGGATCACCCACTCTGGGCATCGTGTAGGTGAAACCAGGAAACTCCAGGCTGAGCTTGAACACTTGCCTCAGACCAGTCCGTGACACTGACCCTGGATACAGTCACACACATCTTAGAGTTCCAAAGACGCTGGCTCCCTTGGTTCTCATCCCCCTGGGAGAAGGGCAGGTTCAGCCATAACTGAGGCTCAGAGATGTGATGGTATATGATCAAGCTCACCAGCTTGGAGTCAGCACAGCAAGACTGATCCTGGCTGTGGGCACTTAGGCAAGACACTCCCTTCTCTGAGCATAGTTTTCTCATTTATAAAATAGGGCAACTAAATCTGAAGAAGATAATATTCAACAAGGGCTTTGCCCAGGACCTGGCCACAAGAAATCATCATGGGTCACTAGTGGCTGCTATTTCTCTTCTTATTATCATCATAGAAAATTTCCCAGAGTTTTCCTGCAAATCAGCATCAAGAGAGATATTCTCATCCAGCTCAGGTTGAGGCCAAGAAAGACCCAGCAAAAGATGTTTGGTAATTTGGGCAAAATGTGCTCCAGTGATGAAGAAGTGCTCTGAACTGAGCCCACGGGGACAGTGTGGGGCTCACAGCTCTAACAGCTCCGCCTCAATCCATACTCTGCCATGCTGAACAGCCAGGGTGCCCCAAAGAGACACAATGCAGACTGGAACAGCCTTACAGGGGAGAGTTGGGTTTCTTAAAAATTTTAATGCATATACCCTCTGTATTAGTCCATTTTCATACTGCTATAAAGAACTGCCCAAGACTGGGTAATTTATAAAGGAAAGAGGTTTAATTGACTCACAGTTCCACATGGAGGCCTCAGGAAACTTACAATCATGGCAGATGGTAAAAGGGAAGCAATCACTTCTTCACAAGGCAGCAGGAGAGTGTGTGTGAAGGAGGAATTGTCAAACACTTGTAAAACCATCAGGTCTCATGAGCAGTCACTCACTATCATGAAAACAGCATAAAGGAAGCTGCCCCCATGATTCAATCACCTCCCACTGAGTCCCTCCCTTGACAAATGAGGATTATGGGGAATACAATTCAAGATGAGATTTGGGTGGGGACACAGCCAAACCATATCACCCCCTTGACTGAGCAACTCCATTTTTACAAATTTGTCCTCTAGAAATGTTCAGATGTGTCCTCAGTGATTGATGTTCAAGATATTTATGAAGCACTGTGGGTCAGAGCAATAAGCTGTCAACATAAATGTCCACCAGTGGGAGATTAGTGACATGAGGACACATGTCTATCACGGAGCACAGTAAAGTCAATACCAAAGACTGCAGTAAGTACCTGGGTAGAAATGTGAGAAGATGGCCAGGCGTGGTGGTTCGCACCTGTAATCCCAGCACTTTGGCAGGCCTAGGTGGGCAGATTGTCTGAGGTCAGGAGTTCGAAACCAGTCTGGCCAACATGGCAAAACCCCATCTCTACTAAAAACACAAAAAAATTAGCAGGGTGTGGTGGCAAGCTCCTGTAATCCGAGCTACTCGGGAGGCTGAGGCAGAGGAATTGCTTGAACCAGGGAGGTGGAGATTGCAGTGAGCCAAGATCGAGTCATTGCACTCCAGCCTGGGCAACAGAGCAAGACTCCATCTCAAAAACAAACAAACAAACAAACAAACAAACAAAAAAAGGACATTCAGGATGTATTTCTTAAAAAAAAAAAAAGGAAGGCTGAAAACAGAATGTATAAAATAGTGACATATATATGTGTGTGTGTGTGTGACATATATGATTGCATATCTGTAATGAAAGGTAAGAAAGATAGGAGGGGCTTCAAGTTTCTGGTCCAGCATGTAAGAAGTGTAGAAATTAACACTGTATCCTCACAACAAGTAAAATGTTGAACAAACTGAAAAATCAAAAACTCTTCTTAGATTGGCCAGAGAAGTGAGGTCACAAAACAAACAGCTGCCCCAAAATTAAAGAGACAGGGCAGATTCAGAGAATCACAACTTACTGGAGCAGAAAACCAAGAGCAGAAACTTCCACAAGAACCAGCACCAGGGTAGGAATGTAAGAAATAACTTACTAGGAGGTCAAGGTGGACAAGTCCGAGAGTTGAAAACTCCAGGGGACCCAATTATGAGGGGCACCCACACTTTTGTGAGTTTCCTCTAGAGTCTTACAAGATCCTCACAGTAAATATTGGAGAAGAATCCCCTCATACTTCCAGTGAGGGAGGGGGAAATAATCCATTTTAAAATACACCAGATCTTTCTTTTCTTCTTCCTTTTTTTTTTTTTTTTCTTGAGATGGAATCTTCCTTTGTCACCTAGGCTGGAGTGCAGTGGCACGATCACAGCTCACTGCAACCTCCACTTCCTAGGTTCAAGCAATTCTCCTGCCTCTGCCTCCGAGTAGCTGGGATTACAGGCACTCCCCACCATGCCTGGCTAATTTTTGTATTTTTAGTAGAGACGGGGTTTCACCATGTTGGCTAGGCTGGTCTCGAACACCTAACCTCATGATCCACTGGCCTTGGCCTCCCAAAGTGCTGGGATTACAGGCTTGAGCCACCGTGTCCAACCCATTTTTTTCTTCTTAAACAAGGACTGCTTGATATGGTTTGGCTGTGTCCTCACCCAAATCTCATCTTGAACTGCAGTTCTCACAATCCTCACATGTCATAGAAGGGACGTGGTGGGAGGTAATTGAGTTAAGGGGGCAGCTCCCCCATGCTATCCTCATGATAGTAAGTTATCACGACATCTGATGGTTTTATAAGGGAGTTCCCCCTTTGCTCTGTTCTCATGCTTCTCCTTCCCACCACCATGTGAAGAAGGACATGTTTGCTTCGCCTTCCACCATGATTATAATAAGTTTGCTAAGGCCTCCCCAGTCCTGCAGAGCTGTAAGTCAATTAAACCTCTTTCCTTTATAAATTACCCAGTCTTGGTTATTTCTTCATAACATTGTGAGAATGAACTAATACATTGCCCTCAGGAGAAATGATTTTACCAGAGCCTAACCTGCTGGGGTTTTATCAGAGAATAACCCACCTGGGAGAACGGGAATGCTTAACTCCAGTCCCCTCTAGTCATCCTGTTCCACCAAACAGGGAGAGAAAATAACTAAAAAGTACTGGTGAAGTTCAAAGTTCAGGAGCACAGGCTCACCAAAAAATGACCTAATTATAGAATTATACAATGTTTCCCCTCCCCGCACCTTACTGCCACATTACTAAAGACCTATTTACCACAGTTTCTTTTACCCAATACACTTTTTAACAGAAAATTACAAGGCATACTAAAAGGGAAAAAGCTGAGTTTGAAGAGACTGAGAAAGCATCAGAACAAGATGTGGTAGGAATGTTGGAATTATCAAATCAGGATTTTTTAAAAACTATGATTAATGTGCTAAGGGCCTTAATTGAAAAAGTAGACAACATGCAAGAACAGATGGATAATATAATCAGGGAGATGGAAATTCTAAGAAAGAATAAAAAAAAATGATAGACATAGAAAGATACTGTAACAGAAATAAAGAAACCCTTTAACCAGCACATCAGTGGACTGTACATGTGGAGGAAAGAATCTCTGAGCCCAAGGATATGACAGCAGACACTTCCAAAACTAAAAAAACAAGGAAAACAATGACTCGGAAAAAAGCAGACAGACAAACCAGAACAGAATATCCAAGAATTGTGGAACAACTATTAGAAAAGGCATAAATGCATTAATGGAAATACAGGAGGGAAGGAAGGAAGGAAGGAAGGAAGGAAGGAAGGAAGGAAGGAAGGAAAGAAGGGAGGGAGGGAGAGAAGGAGGGAGGGAGGGAGGCAGCATTTGAAGCAGTAGTGGCTGAAGGTTTCCCCAAATTAATGTGAGATGTCAAACCACAGATCCAGAAAGTTCAAAGAACAACAAGCAGGACACGTGCCAAAAAAAAAAAAAAAAAAAAAAAAAAGTCTAGGCATATGTATTCAAATGTCAGAAAATTAAAGATAAATTAAAAATCTTGAACAAATCAGAGGGGAATAAACACCTTACCCCCAAAGACCCAAAGATAAGAGTTACATCTGACTTATCCTCAGAAACCATGCAAGCAAGAAGAGAGTGGGGTGAAATATTTAAAGTGAAGAGAGACAGAAAAAACAAAACTTCAGCAACCTAGAAGTCTATACTCTGCAAAATTATCCTTCAAATGTGAAGAAGAAATAAAGACTATCTCAGGCAAATAACAATTTGAGGGAATTGGTTTCCGACACATTGTCCTTGCAAGAAGTGTTAAAAAGAAGTCATTTAGTGAGAAGGAAAATACGTTAGAAACTCAGATCTACATGAGGAAAGGAAAAGGATTGGAGAAGAAATAAGTGAAGATAAAATAAAAAAAAAATTATTCTTAATTGATATAACAGTTTGTTCAAAGTAATTATAGCAACAGTGTATTCAATTATGTACACATATGTATAATGCTCGTGTAGGCTATGTACAAGTGAAATGTATAACAGCAATAATACAAGGGATAGGAGGGAGGAATGAGAAATATCTTGTGATTATAAGGTATGGCACTATCCATGAGAGTGGTATAGTGTTATTTGAAAATTCAGTTGGATTGCAATGGAAAATGGAGTTGCATATTGCAAACTCTATTGTAGCCACTTTTAAAAAGTAGAATTGTCTTTGGTAAACAAGAATTCAGTAAAAAATAAAGTATAATTTATATTCTAAGAAAAGAGAGAAAATGAAATCATAAGATACCCAATTACAACCACAAAAGGCAGAGAAAGTGTGGAAGATGAAAGCAGGAACAAGAAACAAGTGCAACAAATGGAAAAGCAACAAATATGGTAGACATTAATACAACTATAGCATAAGCATTTTAAATGTCAATGGTGTAAATATACTAAATATACCAATTTGGAGACAGAGATTGTCAGAGTAGATTTTAAAAAGCAAGACCCAAGTGTATGTTGTCTACAAGAAAACCACTTTAAATATAAAAACATATATAGATTAAAAGTAAAGGGATGAAGAAAGATATACTATACAAACATGAATTAAGCAGAAGTAGCTATATGAATTTCAGACAGCGCAGACTTCAGAACAAGGAAAGTTATCAGAGAGGTATTACATAATGACAAAATAATCAGTTCTCCAAGAAGACATAATAATGTTAAGAAGCATTAAAATACATGAGGCAGAAACTAATAGAAATGCAAGGAGAAACAGACAAATCCACTTTCGTAGTTGGAGACTTCAACACCCCCGTATCAGAAATGAACAGATTCAGCAGGTAGAAAATCAATAAGGATATAGGGGAGTTCAACGGCACCATCAATTAACTGAATATAATTGATATCTATAAACTACTTCATATAACAACAGAAGTTTACACATTCTTTTCACACTCACATGGAATATTCACCAAGATAGACTACATTCTGGGTCATAAAACACACCTTAACAAATTTAAAATAATAGAAATCATACAAAGTCTACTCTCAGACCGCAGTGAAATTAAACTAGAAATTAATAACAGAGAAGATAGCTCAGCCAGGCACAATGGCTCTTGCCTGTAATCCTAGCACTTTGGGAAGCCAAAGTTGGTGGATTGCTTGACCCCAGGAGTTTGAGACCAGTCTGGGCAATGTGGTGAAACCGCCCCCCCCCCCGCCCCCACTCTAAGGACTATAAAAAACGTAAGCCAGGGGCTCACGCTTGTGGTGCCAGCTACTCAAGGGGCTGAGGTGGGAGGATTGCTTGAGCCTGGGAGGCAGAGGCTGCAGTAAGCCAAGATTGTGCCACTGCATCGCAGCCTGGGTGACAGAGTGAGATCCTGTCTCAATAAAAAGAAAAAAAAAAGATAGCTCAAAAATCCCAAAACACTTGGAGATTAAGTAACCCATGGTTCAAAGAATAAACCTCAACTGAATTTTTTTTTTTTTTTTTTTTTTTGAGATGGAGTTTTGTTCTGTGGCCCAGGCTGGAGTGCAAAGGTATGATTTCAGCTCGCTGCAACCTCTGCCTACTGGGCTCGAAAGATTCTCCTGCCTCAGCCTCCTGAGTAGCTGGGATTACAGGCGCATGCCACCGCACCTGGCTAATTTTTGTATTTTTAGTAGAGACAGGTTTCACCATGTTGGCCAGGCTGGTCTCGAACTCCTGGCCTCTGGTTCTGGTGATCTACCTGCCTCGGCCTCCCAAAGTGCTGGGATTACAGGTGTGAGCCATCACACACAACCTGAAATTTTAAAGTATTTTGAACTAAATGAAAATGAAAATACAACTTACAGAAAACTGTGGGATGCAGCAAAAGCAGTGCTTAGAGGAAAATTTACAGCATAGCATACATATAATGGAAAAGAAGGGCTAAACTCAATAATCTAAGTTTCCACATTAGGAAACTAGGAAAAAAAAAAGAACAAATCGAATTCAAAATGAGCACACGAAGAGAAATAAAAATTAGAGCAGAAACTAATAAAATTGAAAACAGGAAATCAAGAGAGAAAATCAACAAAACAAAAAACTGGTTCTTTAAAAAGATCAATAAAATCAATAAGCCTCACCTGAGCACAGTGGCTCACCCCTATAATCCCAGCACTTTGGGAGGCTGAGGAAAGTGGACCACATTAGGTCAGGAGTTCGAGACCAGCCTGGCAAATGTGGTAAAACTTCATCTCTACTAAAAATACAAAAATTAGCTGGGCATGGGGGTGCACACCTGTAGTCACAGCTACTGAGGAGTCTGAGGCAGGAAAACCACTTAAACCTGGGAGGCAGAGGTTGCAGTGAGCTGAGATCACACCACAGCCCTCCAGTGACAGAGTGAGACTCCACTTAAAAAAAAAAAAAAAAAATCACTAAGCCTCTAGAAAGGCTAAGAAATAAGGAGAGAAGACACAAATTGCTAACAAAAAAGGGAACAGAAACAGAAAGGAAACATCACTGCAGATCCCACGGACACTAAAAGAATAGAGAAATATTATGAACAAATCTATGCACACAAATGTAACCTAGATGAAATGGACTAATTTCTTGAAAAATAAAGTCTGCCAAAATTCACACAAGAAGAAATAGATATCAGAGTAGGTCTATATCTATTAAAGAAATTGAATCAACAATTAATAACCTTCCAGAACAGAAAGCAGATGGAAAATGCTACCAAACATTTAAGAAGGAAATTATACCAATTCTCTACAATCTTTTTCAGAAGATAGAAGTACAGTGGCTATACTCTAACTAGTCCTATGAGGCCGGTATTATCCTAATATCAAAACCAAAGGCATTACAAGAAAAGATAACTACAGAAAAATATTTCTCATGAACATAGATGCAGAAATCTTCAAAAAATACTAGCAAATTGGAACCAACAATGTATAAAAAGAATTATGCACTACCACCAAGTGGGAATTTTCCCAGATGTGCAAGATTTGTTCAATGTTTGGAAATCAATTAATGTAATCTATTATATCAACAGACTAAAGAAAAGTCATGTGATCACTACTGATCATGTGATCAATAGATGCAGAAAAAGCACCTGACAAAGTCCAACACCCATTCATCATTAAGGCAAAACAAAACAAGACACCTCTCAGTAAATGGGAATTGAGGGGAACTTCATCAATTTGATACAGAATAGCTACAAAAAACCTACAACTAACATCATATTTAGTGATGAGAACTAGAAGCTCCCCAGCTAAGATCAGAAACAAAACAAAGATATCTTGTCTCACCACTGCTTTTCAATATTGTACTGACAATTCTAGCTAATGCAATAAGACAAGAAAAGGAAATAAAACATACTGACATTGGGAAGGAAGAAATAAAACTGTCTTGCAGGTAACATAATTATCTGAGAAATTATGTAGAAAATCTGAGTGAATTTAAAAAAACTAAAGGAACTAATGAGTTATTGTAGCAAGGCTGCAATATACAAGAGCAATATTTAAAAGCCAGTTGTTTCCCTATTTACTGGCAATGCACAAGAGAGATTTAAAATCAAAAACACGTTACCATTTACATTAGCACTCAAAACTACTTAGGTATGAATATAATAAAATGTGTACAAGAGCTATATAAGGAAAACTACAAAACTTTGACAAAAGATAACAAAGAAGAGCAAAATACATGGAGAGAGAGTTCATGTTCATGGATAGGAAGAGCCAGTGTTGTCTAGATGTCAGTTCTTCTCAATTTGATTTATATATTCAACACAACCCAGTCAAAATCCCAAGTTATTTTGTAGACATAGACAAATTGATTTTAAAATTTATATGGAGAGGTAAAAGACCCAGACTAGTTGGCTCATATTGAAGGAGAAGAACAAAGTTAGACTGACACTACCCAACTTCAAGACTTACTGTAAAGCTAAGGTAATTAAGATAGTGTAGTATTGGTGAAAGAATAGAAAAATAGATCAGTGGAACAGAATAGAGAGACCAGAAACAGACCCATAAGTATAGTAAGCTGATCTTTGACAGAAGAGCTAAGGCTATGAAACAAACATAGTCTTTTCAAAAAATAGTGCTGGAATAACTGGTTATCCATATACAAAAATATGATGGAGGCACAAAGCTTACCCCCTTCCCAAAAATTAATTCAAAATGGATTATAGACTCTATAAAGTATGAAGTGTAAAACTTATTAAACTCCTAGAAAAAAAAAAAAGAAAAAACCTAAATGACCTTGAGTATGGTGATAAATTTTTAGATTCAACCCCAAAGGCACAATCCATGAAACAGAGAATAGATAAGCTGGACTTTATTAAAATTTAAAACTTCTGGTCTCCAAAAGACAATGTCAAGAGAATGAGAAGACAAGCCATAGACTCAGATAAAATATTTGCAAAAGACACATCTGATAAAGGACTGTTATCCAGAATATACAAAGAATTAAAACTCATCAAGAAGAAAACAAACCATCTATTTAAAAATGGGCAAGGCTGGGCATGGTGGCTCACTTCCTGTAATTCCAGCACTTTGGGAGGCTGAGGCAGGTGATCTCTTGAGCTTAGGAGTTTGAGACAAGCCTGGGGAAAATGGTGAAACATTATCTCTACAAAAAAATACAAAAATTAGCCAGGCGTGGTGGTGCACGCTTGTAGTCCCAAGCTACTCAGGAGGCTGAGGTGGGAAGATGGCTTGAGTCTGGGAGGCAGAGGTTGCAGTAAGCCAAGACTGGGCCACTGCACTCCAGCCTGGATGACAGAGTGAGACTCTGTCTTAAAAAAATAAATTAAATAAATGGCAAAAGAGTTGGACACTTTACCAAAGAAGATGTACAGATGGCAAATAAACAAATGAAAAGAACATCATATGTCACCAGAGAATTGAAAATTAAAACAACAATGTGATACCACAACACATCTGCTAGAATGGTCAAATTCTCAAACACTGACAACGCCAAATGCTGGAGAGGATGCAGAGCAACAGGAACTCATATTCATTGTTGGAGGGAATGCAAAATGCTACAGTGACTTTGGAAGACAGTTTGGCAGTTTTTTAAAAAACTAAACATATTCTTACCATACAATCCAGAAATTACACTCTTTGGTATTTGCCCACATGAACTGAAAATTTAGGTCCACACAAAAACCTCACACAAATGTGTATAGTAGCTTTATTTATAATTGCCAAAACTTGGAAGGCACTAAGATGTCTTTCAGTAGGTGAGTGAATAAACTGTGACACGTCCAGATGATGGAATATTACTCAGCACTAAAAAGGAATGTGCCAGCAAGCCATGAAAAGATATGGAGGGAACTTACATGTATTTTGCTAAGTGAAGGAAGCCAGTCTGAAAAGGCTACATACTATCTAATTCCGACTATATAACATTCTAGAAAAGGCAAAGCTATGGAGACAATAAAAGGATCAGTGGTTGACAGGCGTTGGGGGAAAGATAAAAGGCAGCGTGCAGAGGATTTTTAGGGCATCGAAATCATTCTGTATGATACTACAATGATGGATACATGTCATTGTACGTTTGTCAAAATTCATAGAATGTACACCCAAAGCAAACCCTAATGTAATCTCCAGATTTTGGATGATACTGACGTGTCGATGTGGTTTCATTGATTGTAACAGAAGTGCCGCTGTTGTGGGGGATGTTGATAGTTGTGGAGGTTGTGTGTGGGTGGGGGACAGGGGTGTGTAGAAACACTGCACTTTCCACTCAATACTACTTTAAAAAATCAAATTTATTAATTGATAACAAAAAAGAGTGGAAGGAAGCAAGGAAGAGAGGGAGGGAGAGAGGGAAGAAGGAGGGAGGAATAAAGGAAAGAGGAAGGGAGAGAGGGAGGAAGAAAGGAGAGAGAGAAAGGAAGGAAGGTGAGGGAGGAAGGAGAAGAAGGAAAGGAAGAAGAAAGGAAGGGAGGGAAGAAGGAGACAGGGAGTGGGGAAGCAGAAAGGGAAAGTTGTCTGACTTTACAGTCCAAGAGAGAGAAGCTTGCTTCTCAGAGAGTGGTGCCACACTTTGGATGGGACTCCATGTTAAGAACGGCCAGACCCCTGGATATGGCCCAAACAGAGAAAGCTTAGAAAAAGAGAAATTTGGAGTTTTAATAGGGAGGGGCCTGGTACCAGGGAATAAGGAGCCTGAGGATTTTGATGGAGAAAATTATAAAATTTTTAAGATATTTTAAAAGATCTAAACAAATGAAGATGGATTAAAAGACTCAATATTTTAAAGATGGCAATTCCCCTCACTTCATCTATTTATTCAATGTGATCTCAATTAAAATTCCAACAGATTTTTTAAGATGAAACTTGACAAGCTAATTCTAAAATTTCTACAGAAATGCAAAGGGCTAAGAATGGCCAATGTATTCTTGAAAAACAAAGTGAGAGAACTTGCTCTATTGGGTATCAAGACTAATTATAAAACTGAGAGTGAAGCCGGTGTTACCACACTGGCTCAGAGATAGACACACAGTTCAACAGCCAGGACAGCCCAGGAGCAGACTGACACAGGAGACACCTGATGCATGATGGAGATGCTACTGCAGACCAGTGGGGAAAAGATGAACTTTCCAATAAATTGTGTGGGACAATCAGACCCCTACCTCAAACCATACGCAAAAAGGAGTAAGTATAAAGGAATTTAAAAATTGCTTACTTAATTTTATTTTATCTTTTTTTTTTTTTTTGAGATGGAGTCTTGCTCTGTCACCCAGGCTGCAGTGCAGCAGCATGATCTCAGCTCACTACAACCTCTGCCTCCTGGGTTCAAGTGATTCTCCTGCCTCAACCTCCCAAATAGCTGGGATTACAGGTGTGTGCCACCACGTCTGGCTAATTTTTGCGTTTTTAGTAGAGCCAGGGTTTCACCATGTTGACCAAGCTGGTCTCGAACTCCTGACCTCAGGCAATCTACCTACCTCAGCCTCCCAAAGTGCTGGGATTATGGGCATGAGCCACCACAGCTGGCCAAAATTGCTTTCTTTAAAATTAAGCACTGAACTGTTCATTAAAACATCCTACACATTGGCTGGGAATGGTGGCTCACCACCTGTTATCCTAGTGCTTTGGGAGGCCAAGGCAGGCAGATCACCTGAAGCCAGGAGTTTGAGACCAGCCTGGCCAACATGGCCTGTCTCTACTAAAAATACAAAAATTAACTGTGCATGGTGGCGCATACCCGTAATCCCAGCTACTGGGGAGGCTGAGGCATGAGAATCACTTGAACCCAGGAGGCAGAGGTTGCAGTGACCTGAGATCATGCCACTGCACTCCAGCCTGGGTGACACAGATCAACACTCTGTCTCAAAAAAGCAAGCAAATAAATAAATAAATTTGTACAAATCAATAAGAAAAAGACAAACAATGTAAGAAAAAATGGGTAAATGGCTCCAACATGCACTTAACAGAAGAGAAAATGCAAATAATGAATAAACATGTGAAAAGATGCTCAACCTCTTTAATAATCATAAAAATTCAAATTACAATCACATTGATATATCATTATTTAACCACCAGGTGGGAAGAAAATGGAAAATGCCAAATGTTGGCAAGTATGTCTTCTCCAGTGTCCCCCACCAGGCCATGCCGTTCCCCTGCAGAAGTGTAAACTGGTACAACCACTTTGGAAAACAATTTGACGATCCTTAGTAAGGCTGAAGAGGGGTTCCTGCTCAAGGCCAGCAATTCCACTCTAGAGAAATGCTTGTGTGTGTGTGTGTGTGTGTTCCTGGGGGCGCTGGTGACTTTCCTGGACCTCTACTGGCCTCAGGCCATGTCCAAGTCCCCTTCCCCAAGACTCCCCCAAACCCCTGCCTCCCCACACACCTTGGGATAACACAACCCCACTGGCCCATTTTGCAAACTGTCTTTCTGGGCCTGGCCTATTTAGAGAAAGTGTGGACCCCAGACCTAGACCCAAAGGAAGTTTCTTACTGACTCTGAGACCTTGTGTACGAATTTTTTCCCTCTGAGGCCGCTGCTGCCTCCACTGTAAAATGGGTTGATGACAGCACATGTCTCACAGGGAGTTTGGGAGGCAGCAGTAAGTTGGGATCAGCAGGGGCTGGGCAGGATGTGAGCTGTCAGTGCGAAGGGTACTCCACAGATGGAAGTTCCTCCCTGTCCTCAGGACACAGCCCTCTCTCCTGACTCCATTTCATCCAACTATTTTTGCTCACCTCAGTCTTGACCTCCCAGGCTCAGGTGATCCTCCCACCTCAGCCTCCTGAGTAGCTAGGACTACCGGCGTGCACCACCATGCCTGGCTAATTTTTGTGCTTTTTGTAAACGTGGGGTTTTACCATGTTGCTCAGGCTCATCTCAAACTCCTGGGCTCAAAAGATCCTCCCACCTTGCCCTCTCAAAGTGCTGGGATTACAGATGTGAGGCACCATGCCCAGCTCTGGCTGTGCCTTTCTCCTGGTCTAATTCCACTCATGTTTGCAGAAGATCTTCTTTACCTCCAGCCTGTAAAGATGTCTCTCTTCCCTATGCTTCCAGTCTATTCGCTCGGCAACAAATATTTCCCAAGAGCTCACCAGAAAGAAGGCATTGTTTAAGGTGTTTCAAGGGACTGTGGGGAACTCAAGAGCCCCCAAGGTCCTGGTGGAGAGGTGGCTCCAGAAGCTGTGTGGGAGAAGGGCAAGGAGATCCTGCTGTCACCCTCTCATCCTCAGTAACCGGCATGGCTTGGCACATAGTAGGTGCTCAATAAATAATGCTTGAACATTGGACCAAAAAACTGAGATGCATTCAGATTGCACACACTCAAGCAGCTAGGGTGATGGGTGTGTGTTTCTGCAGACACACACTCAGGAGCACACACGTGTGCATGTGAGCATCGATGCACCCAACCCACCTGCACACATAGCCCCGATGCCGAGGCCCACTCCAGCCGGCACCTCACGCGCATGAATGCTGCCTCCTGCACAAAGCTCATTTATTTTGATTTATGAATATTACAAAAATAAACCTGAGCATCTTCTTGGGGATTCTGTGATTCTGACACCAGTCCCTACGATATTGCTTTTCGCTCCTGGTTACCTGAAATTAGCAGAGTAATTCGGAATCTGCATCTTTATTTAAAAGAAAAAACTGTAGATGCAGAATTATAAAAATTTAATATGCTCCCAGGAAAATGAAAAATGAGAGGTTGTGATCTCGTCTAACACTTTCAAATGTGTTTATTAATTCATGTTTTAAATCATAAGTTTCATTCGGTGAGAGCCATGCACAGCAATAAGCCCGTTTTAAAATATTAATGAATAAACAATATTTCTCTATTGAAATATAACATGCTTCTTTGAACAATGGACCACCAGTAATAAATCAAAACCAGGAGAAAATTGCATTTCATATTTAATACAAGTTGAACTCTGCCTTTTTATAAATGATATCTTTTTTGTTTAATTGGCGTCAGTTCAGATCTAGCAGATTGCTAATAAAATTCTGGATTTCCATATTTAATGATGCGTACACTTTCTGCTGAAATTTTACCAGGAAAAAAGAATCAGCCTTTTATTATCTCCTGAGGTGGCGGTGAGAGGTGAGGCCTCGGCCTCAGGCCAGCCTTGAGGGTTGGGGGTGACAGGCTGGAGTAGGTGGGCTGAAAAGGGCGCGCCACCCCCAGGACCCTCACTCTGCCATTGACATACCCTGGTAACCCTGTGGCTGACCAGAAGTAATTGTTCCAGCTGGAGGGGCTGGAGATGGGGCATCCCCTTCTGACCCGGGGCACAGTGTAGCAATAACAACAATGAGAAAACGCACCCCATCCCGGGCCAGGCACCTTCGCATGCGTCAGCTCACTCAATCTTTACAATAGTCCTACGAGCGAGGTGAGAACGAAGTCAAGGCTGCAGAGAGAGGAAATCCCATGGCCAAGATCACACAGCGGGTGAGTGGCAGGACTCGACCTGACTCTGTGCTTGGATTCTTCACGCTTGGAGGAAGATGCACCCACCTGGGTTTTATCCACAGTGGGTGACCTGGGACTTGCAAGAGCCACGTGGTGTCTGCACAAGCTGGACTCTGAGTGCAAATCACTCCCACAAGGCAGGTTGTAGATAGAGAATAAGAGCAGCCAGCCTTGGCAGTACTATTTGCGGAGCACTGTTCGAAGGGCTTTATCTGCACCAACTTGTGTGATCTATCCTGCGATGCCAGGAGGCAGGTGCTTGACAAGAAGGAGACTGAGGCACAGGGAGGTTACAGGACTTGCCCAAGGACACACAGCTGATAGGAGGCAGGGCCTGGATTCAAACCTGGGTAGTTTCACTCAAGAGCGCACATTCATCAGCGTTAAGCCACGGTGCTTCCTAGCTGTGAGGTCACACTGCCCCCGGGCATCCATTCTTTGCCTCTGTAAAGGGGCTGTATCCACTTGGCCATGAGGTGTGGCTCCTGGCAGTACATTTGGTGGCGCCCAGATGGAAGCAGGCCACCTGCACATGGCTGAGTCTGCCACAAGTCATCGGGCTGGGAGTGGTTGTGCTGGTTGTCCATGGGCTGGGTCGCCGGGCTCAGCAGGGACCAGTTGCAGGCCTATTATTGGCCAGAAGCATCTGTGGACACAGCAGCCTTCCTGAGGGTGTCTCTGGGATGCTCAGCTGCTGGGGAGAGGCACCAATGACTCTGATGAGGTGTTGGGAGGAGACTGGCATTCCTCCCCTTCTCCTTTCTGCCCCGCCTAAGGCTCATCGTGAAACTGCAGACCCAGCATGATGAGAAAGAGACACTGACAAGATAGTGGAGGCACAAAGGAATAAGAATGTGAGTTGGCCGGGCGTAGTGGTTCACACTTGTAATCCCAGCACTTTGGGAGGCTGAGGCAGGCGGATCACTTGAGGTCAGGAGTTCAAGACCAGCCTGACCAACATGGTGAAACCCCGTTTCTACTAAAAAAAAAAAAAATATATATATATATATGTATATATATATATAAAAAGTCGGATGTGGTGGCACGTGCCTGTAATCCCAACTACTCAGGAGGCTGAGGCAGGAGAATCACTAGAACCTGAGAGGTGGAGGTTGCAGTGAGCTGAGATCACGCCATTGTACTCCAGCCTAGGAAACAAGAGTGAAACTGCATCTCAAAATAAAAAAAAAAAAATATATATATATATATGAGTCTAGGCTCCAGACTGACGTTCTGGCTCTGTGTGTATTTGGCCAAGTGGCTTCAGTCTCCCCATCTGTGAAATGTGAAATGGAGATGATAATCGCACCTTCTGTGGGAGGCCGCTATGAGCATTTCAAGAGGGAGTCTGGGACCCGCTAAAGAGCAAGCATCTCCTGCCTCCTGCCTCTGTGGCTTCTCTGGTGTACCCTTCCCCATGACCCCTGCTCCCTCCCCCGCAGCTCCTCACTTTCCCAACCCTGTAGGGCCTCTGCTGGGATGTCCAGTAGGGATGAAAAGTGCTGCACAAGGGGAATGGCAGGGCTGAGCTCCGCTGGAGGGCACAGTGATCTGGGCTCGGCCTTGAAGGACAGGCATTCACCAGCGAGAGGGTACAGAAAGACGTTCCAAGAACAGGGAATGAGGGGCCAGGCTCCTTCCTTAAGCCTCTTGCTCAAGATTACACAGCTGGTAGGACGCAAAGCTAGGATTCAAATCCACATCTGGGCCGGGCGCGGTGGCTCATGCCTGTAATCTCAGCACTTTGGGAGGCCGAGGCGGGTGGATTGCTTGAGGTCAGGAGTTCGAGACCAGCCTGGCCAACATGGTGAAACTCTGTCTCTACTAAAAATACAAAAAATTAGCCAGGTGTGGTGGCAGGAGCCTGTAGTTCCAGCTACTCAGGAGGCTGAGACAGGAGAATTGCTTGAACTTGGGAGGTGGAGGTCGTAATGAGTTGAGATCACATCACTGCACTCCAGCCTAGCCAAGAGCGAGACTCTGTCTCAAAACAAACAAACAAACAAAAAACCACATCTGTTGGACTCCAGAACCTGGGGGTAAGATCTGTTCAAACCCAGAGCTGGTTGTGTGTCCAGGAAAACTAAGGAGACTGGGGCCAGAGCTGAGCGGGGCAGAGCCTGGGACTTGGGAAGACACTCATGGGGCACGGGTGCACACTGAAGCCCGGGCAGAGTTCTACCCATGGTAAAGCACACTGGAGAACATGCCCAGGCCTGCACGCAGAACTTCAGCTGGTAGGAGGCAGAGCCAGGATTCAAACCCATGCTGCTGGGCTCCAGAACCTTCACTGTGACAGCTGCCCTCCCAGGGAGGTGCTCTGTTTGCTCACATTAGTGCCAGGCCCAGTCCAGCACAGCCAGAGAAAAGGGGGTCTTCCTGTTTCTCACCTCCAACCCCATGATCCGTGGACACCGATAGCACCACACACACACACACACACACACACACCCCACAGGACACCCACACTCAGGTGGCCCAGGCAACTGAGGCATGGGCAGGAAAGCCTCAAGCAGGGACGATTTCCCTGGTCACCACCCCCCAGACGGGATCTCATACTGGAGGCCTGATGGCCCAAGTTCACCACAGCCTGTCTGACACTAGTGGCTGCTGAATGTGGCACATGGGGACTTCACAGGGCAAACCCCAGTCCTGGACAGGTGGTGTTGCTTCTTTGAGCCCCAGAATCCCATGGGAAAATGAGGTAATAGCACCCCTCGTGGGGTTCCACAGGCATTAAATGAGATACTGTGTGGGAGGTGCCTGGTGGGGGGCCGGCCCAGAGGGGAGAACCCTTTCTCCTGGCATCAGCACACATTTCACCCCGCCTGGGAGACTCAGCCCAATGTTTCTTCACTTCTCTGGAATGCCGCCCCTTCCCACCCCCACTTCCGGCCAGGGAATGGCACATGAACGTTGTTTTGTTTGGGGGCTACAGAACAGCCCTAACTTGGTTTGCAAGGTCACCTGGTCCAATAGACTTAAGAGACTCACACCACTTGTGCATCCCAAGCAGAAGCCTGGTACCCATCCCCACATGGACAGCTGCGCAGGCCCTTGGGCCCCGCATGCTTGTGAACACACACGTACTCTCAAGTAAGCACACGGGTTCCTGTGCATCGAGCGGTATGTGGACAGGCCCCTTCGCCCGTGACTGGGTATTTCTGGCAGTTTCCTGTTGTTATTCTCCTTGATCTTGTAATGGGTTTTGGGATCCCCGCTTCTCTAGTCCCAGGGCTCAGAAGCCCACCAGGCTTTCCGAAGTGCTAAGTGTTGGCTTCTTGAGCAAGAAGGGCTAGGTCAGGGGGTGGGGTCTGGTTTTACTCATCTCTGAGTCTAGCCTCTAACTCACCACTTGACACAGAAAAGGTACCTGGTGAAAATCTATTAAAATCGACGACTGATTTCACCCAATTTGGAGTGAGACATGCCCGCACAGTCTCCACGTCTGGAGCGCTTTACAAACCCCAGGGGACACCAGAGGCTGCGCCAGAGGGCCTGTGTGGTGGCCCGGTTTCCTCACCTATGAAGTGAGGATGCTTCTGTCCTCCCAGAGAGGTGGTGAGGAGTGAAGAGAGAAAACGTGCACAGGCTTCCTAACACAGCACATAGGAAGAGCATTGTTATTTTCATTTCGGCCTCCCTAGGATAACGGAGACGCCCATAATTCCCTCAGGGGTTGCTAGTCAACGTGTGAGTCTCCTCTAAGCACTGGCCTGTGCTTCTCTCCACACACTGGTCCAAGGTGAGACTCAAGGCGGTTCCAAGGAAGTGTCTGCTTTGGGATGTTAAAGATGAATTTGGGTGCGCCTATGTGTTATGTTCCCACAGTATATTTTTGCAAAACCACATAGCATATATTGTTTTATTTACAAAGATGAGAAAGGCTGACCCACAAGCTAATTGAATCATGCAAATAACTATTTAGCCATGGGAGCAATTCCTACAGGCAGGCTGAGCACCCAGTGAGGGAGGACAGCTTTGGAGGACAATCTATTTTATAAAGTTTACCCTCATAGTGTAACTGCCTGGAGATTAATGGGAATGGTGGCCGTAGACCTTGTTTGGCCTGGCTTTACCAACTGAAAGAGTCAAACAGTTGTATTTATCATAGACAATTTGCTGCAACTAATTAACATTAATCTGATTTCCTGTGAGTCAGTTTCCTTGAGACATAGTAAACAGGCCAATTACCTGCCACTGACCTCTTTTATTATAAAGATTTAGATATTAGCGACAGATGTATATGTAAACATATGGAATTTCTAACAATTTGAAGAAAACAAACGCTAAATCCAGTTAAAAGATTTTTAATTGGTCTTACAAGACTACAAATTTAGAGTTTAAAAAGGTATGTTGAATATTGAACAGATTGTTTTCTCAATGGCATCTGAGGCCCATTCTTTCCAAACTTTTCTTAGTCTTTAACTGTAGTTAAAGAAGTTAAAGTTGAAGAAGCAAATGTGTGCCAGACGCAGTGGCTCACACCAGTAATCCCACACTTTGGGAAGCCAAGGCAGGAGGATTGCTCAAGCCCAGAAGCTCAAGACCAGCCTGGACAACACAGTCAGAACCCATCTCTAAAAAAAAAAAAAAAAAATTAACTTAAAAAAAAAATTTCAGTGAGGTCCAGTGGCTCACACCTGTTAATCCCAGAGCTCCAGGAGGCCAAGGTCGGAGGATTGCCTGAGGCCAGTAGTTTGAGACCAACCTAGGCAACATATCAAGCCATGTCTCTACAAAAAAGAAAAATTAGCCAGGCATGGTGGTATACACCTGTAGTCCTAGCCACTCAGGAAGCTGAGGCAGGAGGATCATTTGAGCCCAGGAGTTTTATGCTGCAGTGAGTCAAGATCGCACTACTACACTCTAGCCTGGGTGACAGCGTGAGACCCCATCTCAAAAAAAAAAAAAAAAAAAATCCATCTAACAAGTGCCAAAGGCATCACTAGGTCAGGAGAGTGTGAGCTGAGGGCAGAGAGACCTGCGTTCAAGGTGTGACCCCTTGCTGTCCTAGGTCTGTGATCTTTTGGCATTCGCTTAAATTTTCTGAGCTTTGGTTTCCTCATCTATGAATATGGAGTTTTCCTTGCGGTGTTACTGAGCACATCAGGATCAAGTGAGGACTCCCAACGATGGTTCAGTAGGTGGCACGACGCCTGCACACTCAACAGCAGCTGCTCCTTCCCTCCCAGCCCCACCATCATCTCAGAGTCATCTCCGACAGGCAGGCAGTCACACTCCCAGGCCTGGTGCTGGGTGCACTTTCTCCTCTCCCAGCACTTCGCTGGCTCAAATAGTGAAGTAAGAAACTGCATCAACATTTAATCATGAAAGCAAAAAGTTTATTCATGTTTGAAACTACATATAACTACCACGAGGAAGACTTTTTCAATCCAGGGTGTAATCCAGTTAGAAAGGAACACGAAACGTTTTTAATACATTAGAATCACCGCCACAAATTATTTTCATGACTCAATCAGTTTCAGAATCGCATACAATACAAAAAGAGAAAGGAGAGGGGGCCCCATTACACAGGGTGAAATATACAGTACTGAATACTGAAATCTGAATGCATCACAATTAGTCGCTGCTTTTTTTTTTTTTTTTTTTTTTGCATGGATTAGTAGTAAGATGAAGAACATTCAAAATGTTTCTCAGTATTTACAACAGTTTTTCTGATCCTGTGTTGAATTAAGACCCAATGTTTCCACTCTCGGTTTTTTAAAAGTTGCAAATGCAACCCTGATTTTTCTTTTAAAAGATTACAATGTACATTACATTTTATGAAGGGAAACAAAGAGTTAATTACAAGATGCAAAAAGATAAGAAAGAGACAAACTACAGCGTGAGTATTGTTCAGAGGTAGTAAGTGAGCACTCTAAGCTACAGAACATGTTGAAATTCTATTGGTTTGTATGAGTTCGCATGAGGTAATAAAGCTGTGTTTTGATTGGTGGGATGTATAAATACTCTTTTGCTACACTATATACAACACTCCAGAGAGCAGGGCCTTTTGCGGATGCCCAGAGGACGTAGCAAACCTTGACAAGTGTATGCAGCACCCAGTGCACACCGTAAAACCCCAGACGGATCGATCTCGTTTTCACTTCTATCAGCAGCAAGTATCTTCATCTCTCAGAACAATCTGGATCCATAATTTTATTACCGAGCAGACTCTGGGCACTGGTGCTTTCAGAGAGAGAAACGATGCTACCAGTCTCTGATCTAATTATAACATAAGAGATCTGAACACAAACGTGACGAGGAAGATTCTTAAACACAACCATCATTAACAGGGATAGCCAAACAGCTCTTTATTCCAACTCCATTAGTGATATGAAAGTAAGACAATCCAAGTCAGTAATGGAAATATGCAAGAAGTTCAATTTAGATGAGGTGAATTTTTGCATCTGCTTTAACGATTGAGGTTTAGTGTATATTGTACTTTTTACCCTTAAGGCCAAGTAATTGGCAACTGTGAAACCATTAATGTAAAATATTGATAATAAATTATGATAAAATAGCTACAGGACTGTCAACAATGTTAAATCTTGGCCTAATTGGATAAAGTGCTTTTTTTTTTTTTTAAACATTGTGTGTTTTTAAGTATAAATACAAATGATTATGATTCCTTAAAAAACAGATTTACCAAGTTCTCTAATAAGACAAGGTTTTACAGTAAAGCTGTAGATGGTGGGCTACAAAAACGCTTTCCTTTTCCTCCTATTGCTCTGAATGCACTTATCAAGGCATGTCAGCTCAGGGAAAAGTGTGGCCAGAGATTAGTTAGAGGTATCCGAGTGCACACTTCCTGGGCCTTCTGTAGGAGAAGTCACAGAAGATGGAGTTGTTGCGTCCTGCCAGCCTCCATTAGCCTGAAAGGAGAAATACAGTTCAATGGGTGCACGTCTACATATTAATTCTACTCCCCAATTTAAAACACCCGGATGACAACATGAGAGCAGAGATGCATTAGCAAAATGTATTTTCTAAACCCACTGTGGCAGGAGTTGGCAGCATGTGTTAAAGTGGGATTAAATGCATGTAAAACAAATCCAACCCATCAAGTAAAGACTTGGCAATAAATCAACATGCCGAGGAAGGGCTTCAGCGAGGCCCATGCTGGCACCAAGCTTGGCCTTTGATCTGCTGGTAAAACTACAGTGTCTCAAAAAGAATCTCTTAAGAAGGGAGCAGTGGAGAAGCTCAATGCAATGCCTCAGCTGGGCTGAGGCTCCGTGAAGTCTAAACTTCACCCCGACTTAATCATCATTTCCACAGAGAAGCAGTTGCCCACCCTTTTTCCATACACGCCTGATAGCCAGCTACTGTAACCCTTGGAAAGTGAAGGCCAGGATTTCCCTCCAAATAGGATCTTCCAGAATGAAAATGCATGAGCCGCGGAGCAGCACACACTGTTAAAATCTGTATTCCAATTATCTGTGGCCGAGGCTGCTATTTGGGATGTTGCTCCTGCCTTCCACATGCTGCTGGCCCTTCCTGCCTCAGACCCGCAGCAGCAATAACTGTACTCAGAAACAAATTTGCCTTATGTCTTGGCCTATAGTGGCAATTGCTGAAATCAATGTCTGATCAGATTTCTGCTGTGGCAGACAGCTTGTCGCTACATATTTTTATGTCAGTCAAGAAGAGGGAGGTGCCAGCCTCGTGAGTTGGGGAACACTGAGTGGAAGTGACGGGGCAGGCCTTTCTGGAGAGGAGGCGAGGGTGAGCTGGCTCCCAGTGCCTGCAGCACCAACCACCCTCTGCCTGCACGCTGCCCCCAGACCCGGACCCCCCACACCAGTGTCAGGGTGGATCATAAGGTGCCTCCTGCCTCCTTCACATCTACCTGCAATTTCCTCTGCAAGTCCATCCAAAATGTCCTCTTTCGGGCCTGGGCTGCCAGGCTGCTGAGAACTCTGTCTAGATTCCCTGCCCAGCCCGGATATAGCTCCTAGATGAGCATGTGGCAGCCATTGTTTCTTCTCCCGTGATCACAGTTCCTGGAGAACGCCCTGTCTTCTGATTCACTGCAGAGTTCGGCACGCAAAGCACCTTTTCTACCTCCACGACCCACGGAAAGGGAGGGAAAAACCCTAACAACCCCACAGAGATGACCAGAGCCAAAGGGAAGAGGATTCTCCAGGCTTGAGGCATACCAAATTCAGGTTAAGAAAAACAACACGAAATAATATTAAAAAAAAAAAAAAAAGAAAGAAAGCTATGGTGGTATTGTTTTAAAGCCTCTGTTGTGCCAGGTTGGCTAATGACATGCCCGTGTGTGTTCGGTGGACTCTCAGAAATCCTCCTCTCTATCTAAAAGGTAAGCTGTTTCCCCCCTCAGGTATGAAAATCTACTCAGGAAAAGAAAAACTCTCACACAGATACAAGTCTAAAGATATTCCATCTGAAGTAAACATCATTCCTCTTTTATCCAAATTTATAAACAACAAATGTACAATATTTTTACCCAGCATGGCAGCTGGAGGAGAGGTTGTCAGCAAGCATTCTTTTTTTTTCAAAATAAATTAATCCTTACTCTGGTGGTTTGAGATTATGCACTGTATTATACAACAGCGCCTTATCAAGCCTCATCAGTGAAGATGGAATTCATGTCTGTAAAATGCTGCAGGCAATCACAGTTTCATATTTTATCATGTTGATAAGGATATCGCACATTCTCTGAAGCATTTCAAAACACTTAAATGAAAAAGGAGAAATGCAACTAAAAGGCTTTTTATATGGTTTGTTGTGGGTTATTATGAGTTATTTATAAGCCCAAAAAGAAAGATTTGACATTTCAAATGTAAAAGATTTGAGTATTTAATGGTCCTTTTTTCCCTTTACAATTGAACATCCTCAATCACTTTTTAAATCATTAATATTTACTCCCATAGCAAGCCAAAGGCCTAAAAAGGGAGAATTTTGCCCATTTTCTTCCTGAGTCTACTACCGTGAGTTGGGCAGTTAATTTCCTTCCTAAGTCTAGAACCCCAGACTCCATCCACCACACCCCGCAGCACCACCACGATGACCTGCCTCCCTGCCCCTTCCCCCTTTTCCAGAGCTGTGTGTTTTGCCATTTTCCATCCACGTCAGTGGAGGGAAAGGTAAAGTTATAGTGAAGTAGTTACAAAAGTTAAAATCATTTCCTCCATAATTAAAGTTGTCAAATATGTTTTGCATCCCACATTGCCAATACAGCAAGATGCTTTTAATAACAGAATTATTTGTTTAGCTTGGTTTGTTGGTCTGCCTGGGAGTCTCCAAACTTACCACCTTCACCTGAGTTCTGCTTCGGAATTTTTCCTGCTGCCTGATTCTAAGATAAATGACCTGTTTTCTACTGTCTCCCTGGAACACAGCACTGATGGTAGGAAATGGCATCTTAATGGGCTGATGCTTAAGTCCCTGCTGATGACAGGACACCAGCCACTTCTGGGCATCTATGACGACTTCTAAGGGTATCCAGGTGGCGTCAAGCATTTAGGTTCTTAAAATAAAAGTGCAGCAAAGATGCTGCCTTCCCTACCTGCCAATAAGATGAGAAGGCAGGTCAAATGGCTATTAATTTCTTTATTAGTCACTGTTTACCTGACACTGTGCTCCTACAGCTGGCTCCCCAGAGTACTCACATTTAAATTATGTGGACTGTACAGTGAATTTCCTCCAAGGCCATCACTGTAGCCTCCCGTCTGATTGATAACATGACGGAGGGTATCCACCTAGGTGAGACAAAACAAAATTCATCATCCCAAATCTATTAAAACGTCATCACTTACAAAAGGAAATAATTTGAATTATGTGTGCCACAAGGGTTTAACATCTTCAATGAAAGACAAATTTATCAATCAAATGTGACTGGCAGAATTTCAACCATTCTTTGCATATTTAAACTCTCAAATCTTTGTTTTTCATGCCAGCCAAACAATAACATCTTCATGGCAAGCAATGCAACTTTCCATCTACAGCAACCAAATGGACGTGGCTGTGGGTGAAAACCTACTTAGAATTGTGTATATGGAATTATCTCAACTCTCTCTCTCTCACTTTCTCTATGTCTCATACACACACATCTAAATGTATAAAAACTATATGAGTAGTTCTGTTCTCAATGATGAGGACAAGAAAAGAGTAGAAATTATAGAGTTATAATTTAAGAACTCAGATTTTGTACTCTGACTTAAGAAATGAAACAGCAACATGTTCTTAAACCATATACACACTGGAACACTCAATTTTTCTGTTCTTTTTTGTGACAAAAGTAAGATGTACCCAACCCCTCTCCATGAGCTCAAGCCAGAGCCGAATGCATTCACAAAGTTTATCAGGTTTGAATCATCAAAAGTCACTGTTCACTTGACTTCTCATTAAATTAAATGGTAGGGCAGATGGGTCCTGTTTGGAAGCACGCAGCACAGGTTCTGCATGGATGTGTAGACCACTTCCATAGGGTCAGAGGAAGGAGTTTTGAGCCCAAACCCTACCCTGCTAGAAAGGCCCCTCTGGGGCATCTCTCCTACCTGTGATTGCACATTGGCTCCGACTTGGGACCCTTGGTAAGAATCCCCATTCAGACTCTGCATGTTCATGAACATGTCCCCAGAATTTGGGAGGTTAAAAGAACCAGAAGAACCTGGAAAGGAAAGAGTTAAGTAGCTGAATAACAGAGAGCTACACACATAATCCTCAAAGACCTAGAGGCAGGGAGAGGAGAAACAGTACAGAAGGGAAAGGCTGTGCACAACATAAAGCATTTCCAGATCTAAGAGGATGGAGAGTAACTCCAGAGAGTTGGGTCCTGTGAGTCACTCTACATCTAGGAGAAGTCCCATCAATGGGGAAGCCCAAACTTAAAAAACAAAACCAAAAATGAAGAGACAAATCAAAATAAATTAAAAAGAAAAAAACAAACCAAAACACCCAGCAGCTGGCCTGGACCCTTCCCCTTGTTTCCACTGATCTGCAGGATTTAGTCATGACATGAGCTTGTCAACAAGGCTAACTGTCATGGTGGACAGCCACCCAGAGAAGAGACTTTTCCAGGAACCCTTTCTTAGCTATGCATATACCTCCCTCTCCTTTCACCTGTTTTTATGTGCCATTAAAAAGAACTGGGGGGTGAGGAGACAAGACAAAACAAACAAAAAATCCCCTATTTTCTGAACTTCTAAAGATATATTTAAGAGACCTTCTCAGAAAAGTCCCTGGAATTGCTACTGAAGTCCATCTGTTTGGACTACCTGCACATCTTTCATTGTTATTCAAGTTCCCCGAAACTTTAAAGTATTTTGTAAAGTAATGTCACATAAAATGCAGCCAAAATGTACCAGACAAGGATCCAAGAATCTTGCATGCGTGTATTAAGCACCATAACCCTCACAGCTAGCCACCTGCTGAGCATGCCATCAGTCCTGCTCAGACAATGTTGCCGAAAGGCAGAGAAAGGACAGAGGCGCTGGGCAGAAAGCACTGCTGCACTTCTCTCCAGCATTCCAGCTTCCTCATGCACAGCAACTGCTGCATTTCCCACTTCTGCTATTTCACTCTCCACAGACCACTACTGACCCTAAAGTGATAACTGGAAGGAGATAGCTAAAATAGTCATGAGTGAGAGCACTCTGCCTAATTGCTGAACTGAAAGCCATTACTAAGTGTAAAAGTTCCATCATCTACTAGTGAGTGGCATTCACTGTGAAGAGTGGGTTTACAGGCTCTGGCCTTCCACTCATTCACCCATCTCAAGAACAAGCCTACATTTGAACATAAATCTTCCTTT
Source organism: Piliocolobus tephrosceles (assembly GCF_002776525.5). Taxonomy (NCBI): domain Eukaryota; kingdom Metazoa; phylum Chordata; class Mammalia; order Primates; family Cercopithecidae; genus Piliocolobus; species Piliocolobus tephrosceles. Next base: position 12,567,706 of record NC_045447.1, read on the forward strand.
TTAAGTCCACTCTGTCCTCAGTATGGCTCTTGTTTCCTGGCCTGTGGGACAGGGCATTGTGGCATAAGGCTGCCTGGGCCAGCTGGGGAGCAAGCCCCCAGTACGCACCGGAATTTGGTGTGGTGGGCGAATTGGTCTGGTTGTTCTGCACAGCTGCTGCTACTGCGTGTGCAGCTGTCACGGCCGTCTTTGCAGCATAGAGGTTGGCTTCTTCCTGAAACTTGCCGATATTCTTCTTGTACCTGATTCGTTTGTTGCCAAACCAATTGGATACCTACAAATTGCAGGGACATGGACGTGAAGGGGAAGAAAAAGAAATAATCAAAATCCAATAATACCTGTCGGACACCAATGCAATACCACACAATTCCTAGCCTGCAACCTCGCATCCTATGGATCATGCATTATGGTTTTAGGGGTTATTTTCTCTTTTGGCAAAACTCACATTCTTTTGGAATAACACCGCTTTCTTAGAGTTGGCCACACTAATACCAAAATGGCAGGGAGCACTGCTCATAAAAGACATCCAACTGCTATATACCGATTAGTATATAAATAGTCAGGCCCCCAAACTCAGGCTGAAAAGCTGAAGGAAATATTTGCTAAGTTAGGTAACTAATAAGAAATACTTGAACATGAACAACTTATTCTTCTTTTTTGGGTCTAGAATAATTTTGGCAGCTGTATAGTAGAATCATGTTTGGTCTGCTGAAAAGAGTAATATCAATTAATAATGGATGAAAAAACCCTTTGTCTTCTGCCTTAGAAAACACTGCATGTCTGCCAAGATGGCTGCTCAAGCTCTGCCAGTTAACATGTGGGAAGGTCACAACTTGAAAACTCAAGTAATTCCAATCAGGTCAAATGCAAACCCAGAGGAGCAACTCTAATGTCATCAGGTAGAAGATATTTATTTCTTTTGCAAACTTCTTATCATGTCAGCTGGTGCAAATAGAAGAGATTTCTACAAAGGATCTTGGCAATAGGCAGATTTCATCACATTTCAAGGAGAGCAGAACTCAGCCCCAGAATCATGGCTCAGAGTTACAATGTGTTCAGGCACCTGTAATTGAGCTATATAAAGAAGCTAAAAGCCACATAGCAATTTATAAGAAAGCATACCCACTCACTATATAAAAGGATCTGACCTCTCTTTTATTAAAGTAACAGTTTAAAAATACTTTTCAATAATTTCTTAATAATCTGTCAAAGGGGCATATTGCTGTGATATCAGGCTGGGTGGGATCATTATTCTACCCTGAAGGTATTATTCTTCATTTTTTTTTTTTTTTTTTTTTTTTGGAGACGGAGTCTCGCTCTGTCGCCCAGGCTGGAGTGCAGTGGCACCATCTCGGCTCACTGCAAGCTCCGCCTCCCGGGTTCATGCCATTCTCCTACCTTAGTCTCCCAAGTAGCTGGGACTACAGGCACCCACCATCAAGCCCAGCTAATTTTTTGTATTTTTAGTAGACATGGGGTTTCACTACATTAGCCAGGATGGTCTCAATCTCCTGACCTCGTGATCCACCCGCCTCGGCCTCCCAAAGTGCTGGGATTACAGGAGTGAGCCACCGTGCCCGGCCCCTGAAGGTATTTTTCCTAACAGCTATTCATAGGGGCCCTAAAGAGACATAAGTAGTAGTATGTAGTTTGAAGCCTTCCAACCCAATTTACACTGTGGGCACCCCTTTTGACCATCTCTGCCAAGTCTTTAATTGCTTTGGAAATAGAATTCTCATTCTTCAACCTATGGCACTCATCCTTCTGGAAGGAGCAGAGAGCCCTGGCAATGGAGCCACGTGAGGAAGACAACATTGGCCTTGCTACTGACCATATGCTGTCCATCCTGGGGGTCATGGGGTGCACACAAATGCACATACACACATGCAGGCATACTTGCCAAGGACCCATGCAGCAACCATGAGCACAGGTTCGTCAGACAGAAACAAGCCAAGCCCATTAGGAAGTAAATGTGCTACAGATCAGCACTTCCTAGCTGTTTCTGTTCTACCATCTTTTTTTCCCCCTAGAAGACTGTATGTATCCCTTCTTTTCTTCATATCAAATAGAGTGGCTCTAATAACTATCATTTGGTGAATGACCATTATGCAGAGCACCTTGCATACATTTTCTCATTTTAATGTGAACAATTTCAAGGGCTAGGTGGTAGAGGGGAGTGGTTATACTGGCATGACACCAGTCCCAAATCCAATGGCCTTGTCTCTCTGACTAGTTTGACCTCTCAGCAGTGTCTGATACTTGTAATTACCACCCCTCTTGCCTACAGCAGGCTCTTACATGGTGTATGTGACATTATTCTCCTTCTCCTCCAACATCTGCTCTTCCCTGATACGAGAGAGAGAGAGAGAGAGAGAGAGAGAGAGAGAGAGAAATTTTCTCCAGGACTCAGCTCTTGACCCTCTTCTCTCTTGCACCTAGAGCAACCTTATCCATATTCAAAATTTCACTTATCCTCTCTGTGTGGATGACTCCCAGATTTCCATCTCTTATCCATATCATCTATGAAGATAGTGAGTTCTCATTTTTAAAGAGATTTCCATATAAATGGTTCTGCCACAACCTCCAACTCAATAGGTCTAAGAGGAAGTCGGGTGTCCTCTAAGCGTGTGCCACCTCCTCCATATTTTCTTTGTGGTCCTGATCTCTCCATCTCCAGAGATGTGGTACTCACTACCTCACAAAATCCCTGCCTCCATTGGTGGATAGTCCTCATGGGTATATAGTTCTCTTTATTCTGAACTACAATCTGGTTCCCTTTCCTTTCCACGTATTGGTCCTACTTCCAACATCTAGACTGTCGCAACATTGGGCCTTCAAGCTCAGCCCCAAGGGACCTCTTCATCCTATTATTAGCCTTCTTGGCTCTCCCTTCCTGAGCCCCATAGGCTCACAGCAGGTGTGCATTGTAACTGCATAGGATGTGGCAATAGGAGGAAGTTAGCAGAATATGTAAGCGAGGAAGCCATGAGGGCCTGAGCCAGGCAGAGCAGTAGGAGTGGAGAGGGTACATATTATGGAGGAGGAACAGACAGAATCTGGCCACTGCCTAGCTCTGGAGGTCAGTGGAGAAGGACAAGTCAGAGACGATGCAGGTGTGGCACCCAGGCCTTGAGCAGGATGGAGACAGACACTCGGGAGGAATTTCTGCACCAGGACAAATCAGCCTCAGTGACCATTAGAATCCATACCAGAATTATGTGATTCTAAAAGTTCTAAATCAAGATTGGAA
>NC_045447.1:12573455-12618455 GCF_002776525.5 Piliocolobus tephrosceles
CTCCGAGATCCCAGAAACTTTTGTTCTCTTATGTAACTTAACTTCCTTTTCCCTTCTTAACCTCTAAACCCCATTTTTATAGTGACAGAGGGAAAAGAAACTCATTCTACAGAAAAAGGAGAGGAAAAATCAAGAAGTGTTTCTACAAGAGGTAGCATCTGAGAGAACTTTTCTGTTGGGGAAGGAGCGGGCAGTGAGATGGGGAAGGCATTGGTACCTGGGGAGGAGCAGGAGCAAAGCACCTGAAGGGCTGGCAGGTTCTGGCCGAGGAAAAGGAAGGGGGAGAAGCTCTGGGCAAGGGAAAGCCTGAAGAGGGGCTCGCAGGTTCTTCCCAGGTGTTACTGCTGAGTGCAGGGGACAGAGCTGAAACGGAGCCTGAGATCTGTAGCAGTGGAGTTCAGAAAGGGCTCCAGTGAGGCTGACCTCCCATCCATGTGCCTGTCCAGGGTCAGTGGTCTGCACATTTTTGCTGTGCAAAATTCCCCCTAAATTAATTTTGAAAAATAATGGACCTTCTCACACATTTTTCCTTCCTTGCGCATTTTCTAAGTTGGCATCTACAATTTTTCATAAGTCTACATAGTTGTAAACAGTGTTATTCCAGTACATCATAAATGTTGACATCTTAAAATAAAACTGTAACACTATTCTTTAAAATGTATCCAACCAAATACAAATAGCACAGCAATTTGATACCCATTATCCATTAAAAAAATACATAGGCCAGGCATGGTGGCTCACCCCTGTAATCCCAGCACTTTGGGAGGCCAAGGCGGGCAGATTACTGGGTCAGGAGATCGAGACCATCCTGGCCAATATGATGAAACCCTGTCTCTACTAAAAAACAAAAAATTAGCCAGGCATGGTGGTGCATGCCTATAGTCCCAGCTACTCAGGAGGCTGGGGCAGGGGAATCGCTTGAACCCAGGAGGCAGAGACTGCACTGAGCCATGATCGCGCCACTGCACTCCAGCCTGTCGACAGACGGAGACTGTGTCTCAAAACAAAAAAACAAAACAAACTTGCTCTTCAAGTCTAAAATTTTATGTTCTTTTTGTTCTTGAAAGTTTATTTCTAGTTCATTTCTCTCCCATATTATCCTAATGCAATATACTTTTATGCTCTACAAAAGGAATACATGGAAATTGAAAATTTGAAATTGTTTTTATTTCCTGTAACTATAAGGCTCTACATGTTTAATATTTCCTTCTGGACTAAACTATCATTATAGTTAGTCTAAAACTAACCAAAGCAATACAAAGACTTATTTTGATAAATAAAAATATACTTATTTTGACCATCAAATGCAGGTTTCATTGTACACGCATTTCGTACTTGGGAGTGGGGTGACGGACAGTGCCAATTAAAGGAGGTTTGGTTACCACCAGTATTTCATAACGTCTCTTTTTGGGCACCCAGGAGGGTCTCATACTTCAGGGCAATGAACCAGGTGGAAGTATCCCTTTCTTTCATAAAGTAAGAAAAGGGCAGGTAGGAAAGGGCAGGAAGGGAAAAGAAAACCAACACAATGCTTCCATCAGAGCCACTTTCTGGGGCTGGTGGATTTTAGGAAGGAGTACACATATATATAAGGAAAGCTGGCCAGTGAAAACCTTGAAACCATGCATACCTGAGTCCTCTTTGGAAAACCTTCAGCTACTCTGTGGAGTATGCGCCCCACCCCCAAGTTTGCAGAGTGCTGCCTTAAGTGATCAGGCTAACTCTGGTTACATTTTAACTTCTCTATGTGAGCACAGCATGGGAACCTCTCATACTGGGTGTGCCTAAAGACTTTTTCTGGGCTCAAAACAGGGCTCATTCGGGTAACCACTTCCATGTCACAATGACCTTTTGTAGCTACACAGACAACAAATCTGTCAACTATAGGATCTTTTAAGTTCAGATTAAAGAAATAAACTTAAGGGGGGTAGATACAGTTTACTTTTTATTTAGCATAACCTTTCTGGAGTGTAAGCCAGCAAATATTAACACACCCTTTGCCCAGATTACTAAAACTTATCTTGAGAAAATACCTACAGATAAATGTACAAAGATATCCACTACAGCCCTACCTTTTTTTTTTTTTTTGAGGCAGGGTCTCACTCTGTTGCCCAGGCTGAAGTGCAGTGGCATAATCATGGTTCACTGCAGTCTCAACCTCCCAGGCTCAAGAGATCCTCCCATCTCAGCCTCCTGAGTAGCTGTGACTACAGGTGCCCATCATTACGGCCGGCCAATTTTTATATATTTTGTAAAACAGGGTTTTGCTATATTGCCCGGGGTAGTCTTGAACTCCTGAGCTCAAGTGATACACCTACCTCCCAAAGTGCTGGCCCCTCAGTCCTACTGCCCCACCATGCCTGGCCCCTTAGTCCTACTTATTAATAGAAAAAGAGAGAGAGAGAGAGATTAAATTTATAGCACATTTGTATAATGGAATATGATCATTTATTAAAAGATCATGTTGAAAGGAAATATTTATTGACAAATCAAGGGGAAAATATTCATTATATACTATAAAAAAGGAAGAAAGGGCATTTTTTTCTTTTTATACACCATGAGCCTTTGTTTTATTATTTTGGTAAAAATACTCAAACACTGACATACATAGATGTAGGTATATACACAAGCACAGGAAAAAAGTACTAACGTGACTATCATGTACAGTGGGGTTTAGAAGTAATTTCTGGTTTTGTGTTTCTTGTGTTTTCAGGTATCATCCAAATTGTTTTCAGATCAGCAAGTATTAGGATTTTTTTAAATTCAAAAAATATACTTTTTAATGAATAAATTAAAAAAAAAAAACCAAAAACAGAAAAAGCACTGGAAAGTCACTTAACAATCTTTATGAGTTTAAGTGCCAGGTCTTGTGCTGGGACCCAGAGCTATATGAGTAACCAATCCCATTCCTATACTCTATCTGAAGGACATGGTTGACAGGTTTGAGAATGCTTAAAATAATTAAAATCAAACACTTTGTAAATCTCAAACCACTGAAATTTCCCAAGCGGCTTTGCATTTAAGAAAAATTCCATGTTCAAAATAAAAAGCTAAACCATCTATAATGTCTCCACAGTCACTGAAAGCCAATTTATTAATTAGCTTTAATTGTATCTTACGTTTCAAATTCTGTCACTACATTTATTGATCATGTTAATAACAGCATTAAATAAAAGAGAAAAATTATAACTTAAAGGCAGACTTTAAGAGGCAGAAGTGCAGAACTTTGTAGTTCATCCTTGACATTGCTTCCGTGAATAAACTGCGTCAGGGAGAGGATCTGCACTTGTTTGGAAAGAAGCAGCTGACACTAAAACATCATTATTGAAATTAACAAACAAAATTTATGAAGCACAAATCTTAGAAAAATTTGCCATTGTGTTTCCCCATGTTTACTTGTGATGCATACTTTATGTACTGTGCCTAATTAAATGTAACAGATTATGAAATGTTGAAATGCTAAGTCATGTATAATGGAACATGGCAGCATATTTACATGGTAAACAATTTTACCTCTAACAAAGAGTTTCTTCCTAATCAATGTTTTCATCCCCATTATGTGATTCAATTTGAAGTGAGGGATGGAAGCCAGATACTGTTCAATTTTTAAAGTTAATGGTGTTAATAAATTCTAAATTTCACACCAGTCCTCTCCCTCCAGAAGGTACCGGTTTGATACAGTTTCTATAAGGACAGAAAGGCTGGGCACTCTGGATACACACACTGTGTGCATTCCTCTAAGAACTCTGAGGACAGCTGGATAAACGGGCTTGAGAGCCAAACGGACCTGTGTGTAAATCTCAGCTCTGCAATTTCCTGCCTATGTTATCTTAGACAAGTCATGCCATCTAAGGTTCTCCTTTCCTGGTATACAAGGTGGGATAATGATACCTCCTCTTCATGGGGCTGTTGTGAACATTAAATGAGATGGCATGTTGAATACATAGGACTGTGCCAGGGATGTACCAGGCACTCAGTAAATGTTAGTTTTCCCTTTTCTTAAAACAAATCAGCAATAACAAAACCCTCTGAAGGCCAACGGCATACACGCCATGCTTATTTCCTGCAGCGCCTAAGGTCAGGACCCCTTTTCCCAGGAGCTTCAAGTTCTGAGCAAGCCGGCCCTGCTCCCAGTGCTGGTGAGACACTGGTAAGAGGAAACAGGCAGCAGCAAGAAGGGAAAAGGAGGTGAACTCCTACATACCCGAACAGAATAAAATTCCTACCACAGAAGACCAAGAGCTCCCATCTGCCACACTCCTGCTGGGCTATTGCTCTGCACAAGTACCTGACAGCACTACCTGTATCCCTTCTCATCCCTGCCCCAACTCAGCAGGACAATGCACTGGACCTGGAATTTGCAGGAAACCTGAATTCCAATGCCACTTGTGCCTATTTTCAAACAGTGGCCATTTGCAAAGCGCTCATTATGAGCCAGTTCTGTATTAGGAATTTTGCATGTATTATCTCATTTAACTGTTACAAAGACCCAATTTTACTGAAGCAAAAACTGAGGTCAGAAAGTTTATGTAACTCGCCTAAGGTTACAAAGCCCGTTTCATTATGTCTTGCCTGATAAAACTTGTTTTCTCTTAATACTTAATACAAGTTTTAAAAATTATTCTTTACTCAATTTCATTTCTTTTTCATTGTTTCATTGAAACTACCTTTTCAGTGCAAAATATTTCAGCTCCTTCATGGTTAAAATGTGGGCTAGCCCAAGAATCCACATGTTTTTTTTTTCTCTTCTAAGAAAGTAAGTTTCAAATGTGGCCAGGTGCAGTGGCTCACACCTGTAATCCCAACACATTGGGAAGCCAAAGCGGGTGGATCACCTGAGGTTAGGAGTTTGAGACCAGCCTGGCCAACATGGTGAAACTCCGTCTCTACTAAAAATACAAAAATTAGCCAGGCATGGTGGTGCACGCCTGTAGTCCCAGCTACTCAGGAGGCTGAGGCAGGAGAACTGTGGGAGAACCCAGGAGGTGGAGGTTGCAGTAAGCTGAAATCAAGCCATTGCACACCAGCCTGGGCAACACAGTGAGACTCTGTCTCAAAAAAAAAAAAAAAAAAGAGAGAGCGAGAAAAGAAAAGAAGTTGCAAATTTATCACAACTGACTTGAAAACCAACTTTTGGAAAATATCCCACTTTTAATGGGAGAACCGAACAAACAGAAATTCAGTTTCCATAGCATTTGAAATAATTTAAAACAGATTCCCTTGTCAAGTACAGTATTTTTTAAATTTGAGGCTGTGAAAAATTTTATTGCCATAATGTGCTGACACTCTCACAGTTCAGCTTTGCCCTTTCTCCTCTGCATGATAGACTGATAACTGCTCATGACATTCACAAAGAGGCTCATCTGCAAAAGTGTATAAAACATCAGCCTTGTGGCCACAGTACATAGAAAATGGATGACACTGTTCAACTCCCTAAAACATGTGCTGAGGGGTGCCTCTAAATTACCACAGACAACATTTACAGTTAAGAGGGTTTTTTTCTTTAAAATTATTTTTCTCATTAGAAAAAAAAAATGTAGTAGGTATACAACTTAGTAGTTTTCCTTCCTAGGCTCTATGGAAAGCCTCTTTGACAGATTTTGAAACACTGACATCACAACTGTGGAACTGCCTCCCATCAGCTACACTGAAAGGTGGAGCCATCTCCCAGGCAACACAGCAGCATCCCAGAATGAATGCACAGAGCACTCCAAAAAATGATGGGCCAGACTTTTTGTTCTGACAAGTTTCAGGTAAATCTTATCTCTGTAAATGAAAACATCAACATGCATTCAGTGTCCTATGAAAAGAAATCCTATAGTCACACCTCTTGTTTAAGGGAAACGCTTATTTATTCAAACACCATTCCTTACCACATACTCACTGCAGTTTTCTTTTCTTTTCAAAAATCCAGAAAAATTTCATTTAATTGTTAAAGCGGGTATACCTATCCTCAGAAAGCATAGTAAGCTTTCAACATATATAATTAATTCTCATCAAAAATGAATCTCATGCATTTTTGGAGTAAAGAATACAAAATATATATATATATATATGGTAGGTCCATCAGAGACTAAGAACAGACCACACCCTCATGCCCTGCCCTGCATCTCACCTTCAGGGAGCCTGTGAATACTTAGCACTCTAGTTTGCCGGATGTCAGAATCTTTGTTTCCTCTTTCTTTTGGATCCTTTATAAGACTCTGTATGCCCAGCAAGAAAATGTAGGTTGAATGGATGACAACTGGCATTTAATGAACATTCATGAGACGCCAGGCCCTGTACTAGACACTCTTCATACATGATTTCATCAACCCCTGAATCCCCTGAGCAAATTATCATTATTCTCATTTTATAGATAAAAAATGACTCATTAAATAATTTGCTCAAGGTCACACTGTTACTAAATAGTGCTGGAGCAGAATCTGAGTGACTTCTCCGCCTTCCTACACAGAACGTACGGTCATCTGAAGTTAAAGTACCAGCTTATCAAAGTACATGATATGAAAGGACAGCACTGGATGGGTGCGGTGGTTCATGCCTGTAATTCCAGCACTTTGAGAGGCCGAGGCAGGAAGATGGTTTGAGCTTAGGAGTTTGAGACCAGCCTGGGCAATATGGTGAAACTCCATCTCTACAAAAAATATAAAAATTAGCCAGGCATGGTGGCTCATGCCTGTAGTCCTAGCTACTTGGGAGGCTGAGTTGGGAGGATCACTTGAGCCCAGGAGGTGGAAGTTGAATTGAATTTTCAGTCTTTTGCTATTATAAAGACTGGAGCAAGAAACGTTGTAGTTAGATAATGTGCTTGCAGATTAAATTAGAAATGGACCTACTGTGTATGTGTGTGCATATATATGTATACACACACACACACGGATATACATGCACATATATACAGATATGTACAGTATATACATACACACACCACATACACATTCACGTATATATAATATATATTTAAAGCTATAAATTTCTTTCTAAACATGGCTTTAGCTGTACCCCATGAGTTTTGGTATGTTATCTTTTCACTGTCATTCAGTTATTTTCTAATTTCCATTGTGATTTCTTCATTAACCCAAGGGTTATATTGCTTAATTTCTAAACATATGGAATTTTATTTGATTATCTGTTATTTTCTAGTTATCTGTTTGTGATTTCCAGTTTAATTCCACTGCAGTCAGAAAACATACTCTGTTTTAAACTGTTTAAAATTTATTGAGAGGTACTTTGTCCCAGAACATAGTCAACTTTCAAAATGTTCTGTAAGTGCTTAAAATTAGAATGTGTATTCTGCAGTTGTTGGATGTAGTGTTTCTATATATGTCCATTAGGTCAAGTCTGCTAATTGTTAAAACCTTCTATATCTGTGCTACTCCAAAGTGTAGTTCTAGAACCATCAGCATCAGCATGATCTGGGAGCTGTAAATTGTCAGCCCCACTGCATATACTTTGAATCAGAACCTCTGGGAACGGGGCCCAGAAATCTATATTCTAACAGCTCTCCAGATCATTCTTATTTATGTATGCTACAGTTTAAGAAGCACTGTTCTATGTCCTTACTGACTTATATGTATGTGTCTGCTTGTTCAGTTACAGAAAAGTGTGAAAATCTCCTATAGTGATTTTGAATTTGTCTATTTTTCTTTAAAATTGTATAAGTTTTGCTTTATGTTTTTTGGGCTTCCTTGAAGTGCTCTTTATCTGATATTATTAGATCAACACAAACTTTCTTTTGGCTATTGTTCACATTTACATTTTTTCATACTGTTATACTTTCTATGTCCTTATATTTTAAATATGTCTTTTAGAGAACACATAATTAAGTTTCATTTTTAAATCCTGACTCTATTACTTAGAGTATTAAATTCATTTACTTTAATGTGATTACTGACATATTTAGGTATAAGCCTATCATCTTACTAACTACTTCCTATTTACTTCCTATTTGTCCCACTTACATTACATGCATTTTTTTCTTTTTTCCTTGCCATATTTTAGACTGCTTATTTTTTAAAAAAGTATTCTATGTCTCTGTCTCTCTTTACTAATTTGAAAGGTATATAATCTTTTACTTTTTTTTATGACTACCCTGGAGATTTACACTTTCTCGACTATTCAAGTCCAACATTAATTGGTACTTTTTCACTAATTGGTATTTTTGCCATCTTCCCCAGAAAACGTAAGAGTCTTGGAACAGTTACTCTCCTTTCATAACTTACAAGGCATTATTGTTGTATATTTTAATTCTATACATACCGTAAGCAAAATAAAACATTATCTTTACTTTAAACAGTACTACTCACTTAGATTTACATACATATTTATCCTTTTCTTTGCTCTTCTACTCCTTCCTGTATCTCCTACCCTGTATCTGTAATCTTTTTATTTCTGTCTGCAGAACACATTTTTTGTATTTCCTTTAGAGAGAGAATGAGAAAAATTATTTCAATTTTTGACTGAAAATGTCTTTATTTCACCTCCACTATCAAAGGACATTTTTGGCAGGTACAGAATTCTAGGCTGACATTTAATCTGACTCATCTCTTTAAAGGTATCACTCTACTGTATTATGTCTTTATTGTTTCAGTTAAGAAATCAGTGGTCATTCAATTGTTGTTTTATTAAAGGCAAACTTACTTTTCCCACTGGCTGCTTTTGTTTCAACCATGTTTAGTGTGGATTCCTATTTATTTATTCTGTTTGGGGACTGGTGTTGTTCACAAGTCTAGGTCTTGGAATTTGCTATGGGTTTTGGAAAGTTTTCAGTCATTACATTGAAAATATTGCTTCTGACCCATTCTCACATTTGCTTCTGGGGCTCAATCACATGTATATTAGACTTTCTTACTGTATCCTCTATATCTCCTATTCTCTGTCTCCCAATTTTTCTATCCTATTGTTTCTGTATTCTTCAATATCATTATTTTCTTGTGACTCGTCTTCCAGTCCACTAATTTTCCTTTCAGCAATGTCTAATCTGCTTTTAACCCAATCCACTGGGTTCCTAATTTTGATTCTAACATTTTTATTTGATCCTTTTTTTTTATGGTTTCCAATTCGCTGACAGAATTGTCCAGTTTGTCTTTCCTCCATTATAGATATTAAGCATAGTTATTTTATAGTCCATGTCAGATTCCTTTATTTCCTATACTGTTTTGAGTCTGTTTCTATTGTCTGTTGTTTCTGCTGGTTTCTGTACCAGAAACATTGTCATGTCTTGTATAGCTGTTTTTTTCTGATTGTGTGCCCAGTTTTTTGGTTTGTTTGTTTTTGTTTTTTTCTTTTTTTGCGCTTTGTTTATAGAAACAACTTGAAGCCTAGGATGCTGCTATCTTTCTCCACAAAAAAAATTTTGTATTTGATTTGTCCAACCACCTATGAATAGCAGCAATCCAATGTCAAGGAATGAGGTATTCTAAGGTAGAATAGCAGATCTTCCATTAGGGTCTATTTCTGATGTGCTCGCTGCTAAGATGTAGCCCTAGCAGTTTAAGTCCTCACCCAAAGCAAAGGGAAAAAGGCAGCATCCTTTAGCAGGTCCTAGACACCAATTCACACCTTTTCACCCTTGAAAAGTTGTCTAAAGCCCTGCTTAAATGCTCAGCCTTTTAGCTACTACCTTAGAATTGGCAATGGAATCAGGGAAATGTCGTTTCCCCCGCCTTATTTTCTTATTATCTGCAGGTTCCCTGGGCAACTTCATCCATTCCTAGGGCCTCGACTAGGAACTTAAGTGAATGACCTCCAAGCTGTATCTTTAACCTTGACCTTTCTTCTAAGTTATATTTCCAAACTCAACATTTCCCAACAGATGCTGAAGGCAATGTGAACCTAGCATAACTGCTGCCAAGATTTAATGTCCCCTCCATCAAACTAGCTTTTCCTTATGTGTTTCCTATATTAGTTAATAATATTACCATCTTCAATAAATGTTTACGTGCTGGACACACTGTGCTAGGCATTAAGAATATAAGGGTGAATAAGATAGTAGTTCTGGCCAAAATCGAGTTTACCATCTATCAGGGGAACAGTATTTAACAAATCATTATTTAGTCACAGTCATGGAGAAAAGAAATTATGAGAATATACAATGGAGGACAGGAACTGGAAGTATCAAGGAAAGCCTTCTTGAAGAAATGACATTTGAAGTGAGCTTTGAAGGAGTAGAAATTAATAAGATGTCTGTATGCGTTTGGCAGGGGGCAGGGATAGACAATTCCAAGCAGGAGAAACTGCATAACAATAATTACTATTATATCTTCACTTACTCTGTGATAGGCACTTTGCTAGGTGCTTTACACGTTTTATCTTACTGAAACTCCCGTAACCCTAGGAAGTACATGCTATTTTTTTTTTTCTTTTTGAGACGGAGCCTCACTCTGTTGCCCAGGTTGGAGTGCAGTGGCATAATCTCGGCTTACTGCAAACTCTGCCTCCTGGATTCAAGCAATTCTCCTGCCTAAGCCTCCTGAGTAGCTAGGACTACAGGCGTGCACCACCATGCCCGGCTAATTTTTTGTATTTTTAGTAGATATGGGGTTTCACCATGTTGGCCAGGCTAGTATTGAACTCCTGAGCTCAAGTAATCTGCCTGCCTCAGCCTCCCAAAGTGCTGGGATTACAGGTGTGAGCCACCATGCCCGGCCAGTACATGCTATTTTTATCCCAACTACACACATGAGGAAAGGAGGAGACAGTGAGGTAAAACGACTTGCCCAAGGTCACTGAGCTAATAAACTAGGGAGGAGCTGGGGTTTTAGTTCAGGCTTGTCTGAGTCTTCACAGTCTGTAGCCTTAAGTCTTATAATAAAATCCCTCACCCCCCACATAATAACACAGGCTCCAGACTTATTAAACTGTTTTCCTAACATAACTGTTTTTTGCTTCTGAGTTTCCTCTGCTTAGAATACCCTTTCTCCCAAAGTCTTATTCATCCTTCTCCAGGTTCTACACATCATTTTCTCTAGAAGGTCTTTCCTGATCCTCTCAGTAGAAAGTAAACCCCTCTTTGTACTATATTCCTCATATGGCATCCATTTGTGCCTGTGTGCTTCCTCAGGTAACTTTTATATTCCGTCAGTAACACATCTGTCTGTTTCCCCCAACAAATGCAATATTTCTTGGGGAGAAGAACCCTATCTTACTGACCTTTCTTTGCCACAGTGCCAGGCATAGTGCCTAACATACAGTAGGTACTAAGTACCTATTGAGCAAATTAGGAAAATAGCCAAAAATCCTGGTATTTGATCTAGCCAAAGCTACTTTAACTTATTTAAACTGTAGTTTCTACTCTCAAAACCCATACTTATTTAGAAAAATGTGTTCTCCACATAGCTGACAGAAGAATTGAGAGAGCAGAGAAATCAAAAGAGAAGAAACAAGGAAAGCCCAGAAACATCTCTGGAGAAGGTTTCTGGATGCAAACATCTAAAGAATCAACAGAAGTGGGAAGTCAGGAGGCTTGAGCATGGAGCCTGTTCTGACCAGGTGTCTTCACCCTTTGGACTACATTGTCTATCTTCTGTTCACTCCTCCCTATCCACTGTATACCCTGTCATGGGCCCCAGGAGGCTGCCCTGGGTGCCCTCAGGCTTCTGACCAATAGTAGGCACCAGCTGCAGATGGGAAGGGAAAAGAGTAAGATCACAGTATTTGTTTTCCTGACTCCTGCACTATAAGGCTGCCTTTTCTCAGGTCTCAGTCACTGGCCTTCTCCACACACCTCCTCTGTCTTCAGATCTACTGACCTTTCCCTCATCTCTTCAGGCCAAGTGGGTAACAGAACCAATCACTAGTATTATCCTTTGTGGTTTCCCTACACTGTGCCCACACTATTGTAAATGGTCACTTGCTCAGTGACCTTGGGCAAGTTGTTTTACCTCACTTATAAAGTGTCCTCCAATTATTCCAGTTTGAGTGTGGCATCTGTTTTCTGCTGGGACCCTGGCTTATTTATTGACCTATTAGCCTCAAATGCCTCATGGAAGCCAGGCCAATGGAAAGGTTAGACACAGTGCTGAGACTAGCATGAGAAAAACTGGTAAGAATACTCAACTGGAAGGAAGAAGAGAAGGAATAGGTAAAAGAAGGCAAAGGGGACAAAAAATGGAGGGACCACAATTTTGATTACGACTTCTTTCAGGTATAGGGAAACTCCAAAACACTAAATATAAGCTGGAAATTGTCTCTCTCTCTCTCTATGGAGTCTCACTCGGTAGCCCAAGCTGGAGTGCAGTGGCATGATGTTGGCTCACTGCAACCTCCGCATCCAGGCTCAAGTGATTCTCCTCCCTCAGCCTCCCGAGTAGGTGGGACTACAGGCAGGCGCCACCATGCCTGGCTAATTCTTTGTATTTTAGTAGAGATGAGGTTGCCCAGGTAGTTTTGAACTCCTGAGCTCAGGCGATCTGTCCGCCTCAACCTCCCAAAGTGCTGGGATTACAGGTGTGAGCCACCATGCCCAGCCGGAAAAATTGTCTCTTTATCTTTTGTTTGGGTATCATATCAACTGCGTGTTAGAGATTTCCTCAAGACAGTCAATTCTAAAATAAATATAATATCTGATATTGCTGGAGCAAGCTTTAAGCACCACACTAATCATGGTGCTGATTGTCTGTAGAGAACGGTAACAGCAACAAAAAAAATCAGAAGCTTCTGTTTTCTTTAAATCTTGCAGATATGCCTCATCTGTACTTGGTGCTACAGCATCCTCAAAGCTCCCATCTTTTTACAACCTGCTCTTTTATTCTCGGCACACTGTTTAATGATGTCCCACCTCCACTGGTATACACAATCAGAGCTTTTAGAACAGAGGGTCTGTAGCTTTCTTTTAAGACATGTGAAAGAACCGTTTTAACAAAATAAGTTGCCTTTTCCTTCAACTTGTTTCTGGTTTACCAACTGCATACTTGCAGTAGAAATCTACTTCTGCCTTCTGTCTACTGCCAAAGCAACTGAAAAGGTTTTTATGTATAGCTGAAAAAAAGTACTGTAATTTGATAGTCATCTTCTTTTTTCCTGCTCTAATTATTATTTTAACGGGCTTCTTCTTATTTTAATAGTTTTTTTAATAAGGAAATCTTACTTACAAATTTTAATTAGCTTACTGAATATTCACTGCTTTGGAATAAGTAGTTTAATGAGTAAAGAGACCTCAGACTACTAACTAGCCCAGAGTCTCCAAAGTAGCTTAGCAGGAAAATGATGCAGCCCTAGTGATATAAGCCAAGGTCCGTACCTCACAAACCAGTAGTCTGCAGCCTGGACCCTGGGGATGAATGAATCACATTGCCTCTTATAGGAAAAAAAGTAAGACTTCAGTTTCTCCCCCTTTATTAAGAATCTCTGTGTAAAAATCCCCAAGTCCCCTACTCACTAAGGCTTGTGACCCCTGTCAAATCACTTAACTTCTCTGAACTTCAGTTTCCTCACCTGAATGGGTGAGATTGTGTTGGTATCTACATTAGACTATTATAAAAGCAGGTCTTATTTGCCACTTTAAGAGCTCTAAAATATGTTGGTTGAATGAATAAATGAATGAGTCTTAATGCTGTCACTTAATCTCTCTACCATTTCTGGTTCTCATTTGTTTTTGTTTTTAAATCAATCCTTTCTTTACAGTACATTTCAATTACGGTAGAAATGAAGAATAAGTTAACATTTTTCATTCTAAAAACACCAAGCAGAGAAAATACAGCCAGTTACTCAAATTCAAAATTGGAATTAGGAGAAGAATGAAGTTTTTTATGGCTTAGTAACTCAAATAATCAATGTAAATTAGCTCTATTCCAAAAAATAAAATTATACTAATATCTGCTCTACTAATTAAGAGTATGTGACAATTTAAGTATGATTCTCAGTGCATATGACATGTGAAATAGTTTCTTCTTTTGTCAATTTTCAGGGTGTTAGGTAAAAGGGGAACTCCAGCTTACTTAATCAAAGCAAGTCAAGAAATCAGAAATTTCAAATTCTGGTTTAGCAAATCTCTTTCTCACACATCCTACATCCAACCTATCAGGAAACCCTGTACCTTCACAATTTATCCAGAACCCAGTCACATTTCATCATTTCTATCACAAATACTCACTTGAGTGAACACTCAAGTATACCCCAACTGATATCTCTGCTTTCCCTTGCCTCCCAGGGTCTAATGTCAGTACAGCTGCCATGGTGATTCTATAAAACTTAAGTCAGATCCATGTCACTCCTCAGTTTCCCATCTCACAGTGAAAGCCCAAGTCATCACCATGGCCTAGAAGGCCCATGAACCATTTATTTCTTCCCCAGCATCTTTAACTTCATCTCCTACTAGTTGCTCCCTTCCTTAGGGCACTTCTACCTCAGGGCCTCTGGACTTGCTGTTCCCTATGCTAGAATGTTCCTCACTGATTATTCACATGACTTGTCTTCATCTGCTTCAATCTAGCCAAAAGATACTTCCTCAGGAGGGGATTTCTTTACCACCCTATTAAAAATTGCATCCTCTAACCCCTTCCCTCCTTTATTCGTCAAGAGCAACTATCACTTTGTAACTATCTTGTTTACTTATCTGTATACTCCCACAAAAATGTAATTCCATGAGGGCAGGCTTGTTTTTGTTATGTAAGTAAACTCTTTAGTCAAATAAAATAAAAATATACAAAAAAGGGCCACACATCATAGGTAAAGAGTTTAATGAATTTCCATAAAGTGAACATACCCATGGAACTACCACTTAGATCGAGAAATATTTCTTCCTCCTTCCAATCACCATTCCCCCAAAGATAACTATTAATCTGATTTCTAACCCCAAGGTTAATTTTGCTTGTTTTTCTATTTTTTATAAATGAAATTAAGTTGGTTTTTCCATTTTTTATAAATGAAATCAAGCACTTCTTTTACTTAGCATTACGTAGTTACATGTAGTTATAGTTCATTCATTCTCATTGTTAAATAACATTCCAAATATACATAAATATACCACACATAAATATATCATACATAAATATTCCAAATCTACATAAATATACCTATTTTCCTATTGATGGACATTTGCATTGTTTCTAGTTTTGGCTATTACGGATACTGTTACTAAGGATATTCCTATACATATCTTTCAGTGAGTATATGTACACATTTCTATCAGGTAGGACACGGGTCTGTCTGGTTAAGTTCACTGATGTCTCTTTCATCCCTAGCATAGTATTCAGCACATAACCAGCATTATTCAATAAATATCTGTTAAACAAATGGAAACAGTCTTTTTAAATTCTGTTATTTAGATTTAATAACTGACATGAGACTTTCTTGCCTTATATATGCAGGTTTGTAATGCATAATAATTAATCTCTGTAAACTTGCCACTAAAATTAAGAAAGACTATTAGTAACACTGAAACTCCTTGATTGTTCTTTCTTGCTCCCATCTCATTGGATTCTTCTTCTTCTTCTTTTTTTTTTTTTTTTTGAGATGGAGTTTTGCTCTTGATGCCCAGGCTGGAGTGCAAAGGCATGAGCTCGGCTCACCCCACAACTTCCACCTCCTGGATTCAAGTGATTCTCCTGCCTCAGCCTCCTGAGTAGGTAGGATTACAGGTGTGCACCACCATGCCTGGCTACTTTTTGTATTTTTAGTAGAGGCAGGGTTTCTCCATGTTGGTCAGGCTGGTCTCAAACTCTCGATCTCAGGTGATCCACCCATCTTGGCCTCCCAAAGTGCTGGGATTACAGGCGTGAGCCACCACACCCGGCCCTTTTTAAATTTTATTATTGCCTTTCTTCCTTTATGTTTAACCATATATATGTGTCCCCTGACAATATGCTGTTTAGCTTGCTTGGTTTTAAACTTTGTAAAAATGTTATGTTACGTGTATTCTCCAATTTGCATTTTTCACTCAACATGAATTGATACATGTAGATCACTCTTTTTCCACTGCTGTATAGTGTTCTATTGTGGGATTATAACAAAGCATATTTACTCATTTCTCCGGTCAGTGGACAAATGGTTTGTTTCAAATTTTTTGCCATTTCAAACAATGTTACTATGAATGTTCTTACCAGTGTTTCCTGAAATACAGACAAGAGGTATTCTAGAAATTGTGGGTTGAATGGTATATGCATGTTCAAATTTATAAAATAATGTCAGAAGTTTTCCAAAGTGACTATATCAATTTACATCCCTACCACCAATATTATAAGGGCTCCTACTGCTACACATTCTTGGTAGCAGAATGTGCCAATCTAGGAAATGTAAGTTATTTCACTGCAATTTTTAAATCACATTTTCCTGATAGCTAATAAGAATGAGGATCTTTCCATACAATTGACCATTTCTATTTTTTCTTCCATGAAATCCTTATTTGACTCTCTTGCCTATTTTTGAAATAGGTTTTTTGCCTTTTCTTATTAATTTATAGGCACTCCTTGTATTTTATGTTTTAATCCTCTGTTGCTTATACACTTGTAAGTATCTTCTTGCAGTCTGTGGACTGTCCCCACAGTTTAGAAAATATTTTATTTGAAAATAATTTCAAACGTGCAAAAAAGCTGCAACAATAAAAATGACATAAAGAAATATCTGTATATGCCCTTCCCCTATTATTAACATTTTCCCCCATTTGTTTTATCTTTGTGGGCACTCATGCTCTCTCTGTGTGTGTATGTCTGTTCATATACACACATACACACATATACATGCAAACACACACTTTTTTTTTTCTGAACATTTGAGGCTAAGTTATATACCTCATGGTCCTTTACCCCTAAGTCAGTCAGTGTGTATTTGCTAAGTCTAGAGAGATTCTCTCACATAACCATAGTACAATTATCAATTTCATTTTACTTCAGGAAATTTAACCCAGCAATATCCTTTATGGTATCGTTTTCCCTACAGTACAGAATCCAATCTAGGGTAAAGTATTGCAATTACTTGTCATATCTCTTTAGCTTCTTTTAATCTAGAACATTTCCATGGCCTTTCTTGGATGTTTTTAAAGAATAATGCTCCCTCCCTGCTTTGGTTCTCAATAGAACATTCCTCATTTGGGATTTGTCTGGTGTTGCCTTGTGATTAGATTCAGGTTACATTCTTGGATGAAATACTATACCTAATGTCCGTCTGCTCCTCCTTGGTGGTGTTGATTCTGATCACTTGGTCAAGTTTTTGTTCCATTTCTCCACTCTATTATTACTTTTTAAAAATCTCTTGCAACTTTAAATGGTCTACAGAGAGATACTTTAAGACCATGTTCTTCATCTAAATTTTCCTCTAGGTATAATATCTATTGATAATTATATCTGATCCAATCTCTACTCAATGGTTGTATCATGTTGATGTTTTCAGTCTTTATTAAGTACATTGATAAACAAAAGTTCTACCATTGAATCTATCAATCTTTTCTTTTGTTCCTTACACATTTTATGTCCTGTTTAAGAAATTCTAGCCTGCCCTCATAGCACTAAAGATATTGCCTTACATTTCTTCTGAAGTTTCCCTATTATTATAAGCAGTTGCAGTAAATAATAAATCACAGTTTCATATATTCTACATCTAGTAAAAATAGTATTATTCTAGTTGCCTGTTTTCAGGGGGTTTCAATATTTTTGAAGTTAGTTTTCTCTATGAGCAATTTCCGGATTCTAAATTTAATTGTATTTCAGTATGATTTACATTTTAAACAATATTTTTTCTCTTTTGAAAGTAGTTAGCCAGGTGCAGTGGTTCATGCCTGTAATCCCAGCACTTTGGGAGGCTGAGGCTGGAGGATCACTTGAGTCCAGGAGTTCAAGACCAGCTTGGACAACAGGGTGAAACCCTGTCTGTACAAAAAATTAAAAAATTAGCTGGGTGTGGTGGCATGCCTGTAGTCCTAGCAATCAGGAGGCTGAGGCAGGAGGATTGCTTGAGCCCAGGAGTTCAAAGTTACAGTTCAAACATACCCCTGCACTGCAGCCTGTGCGACAGAGGGAGACTCTGTCTTAAAAAAAGCAAAAGCAAAAGCAAAAGCAAAAGCAGTTGACCTGTCAGGCCTGGAACAGAAATTCTTTGCTTTCACTTTTTAAAAACTTAAACAAAACGCCATTAATTTATAAGCATAAAATTTATAAGCATAACTTATTTCTGAAATTCTGTGTTTGAAAGGCTGACCTGGAAGAAATAAGGTCGGAAAGTTTGCTTTTTAGACAAAGTAATAGAGCTATATCTATATTATTTCTACCTCTGTACCTTTTTCTCAGCAATTGCTAAAAAAAAAAAAAAAAAAAAAAAAATCAAAACATAATAAAGCTATTTTTCCATAGAAAACAAGTGAAATAAATTTAGTAATTAAATATTTTAAAAAACACGCACTGGTAAGTGGGTTCCTAGCCTATTTTAGAAGTTAAAACTCCCTAGTTCAGAATAGCCAGAAGGAAACCTTTTTATCACTTATTCCACAAGTGTGTACTGAGCACACTCTACACTACACACAAAGTGTGAAGTACTACAGCTAATGAAAACTCCAGATTTCATTGTTTTTGAAATAGATGATATTAATCTGTGTTATTCTCTAATGGTGCATATATTATACAAGTGTTTTTAAAAAAAGAATGGAAGCAAGAAAATACCTTAAATTCATCCACAAACATTCAAATTCTAAGTCAGAGAGTGGTTGTGAGAACAGGAAAACCAGACGTGGCATCATCATCTGGTGTTTGGCATGAACCTAATCCTTTCATTAATGTTCAGGGAAAAGGCACACATCATAAAACCCGACTTGAAACAATTCTTCTTTTAATTTTGTCTTCTCCAGCTAACCTGGCATATCATACTATTCCTCCATATTTCATATGGAAGTAAGTAACCCAGTTAGTAATGTTTTATATAATATATGTCTATGTAAGCTGGTAATCCAAATCAGTTATATTCCATTTCTAACTGCGTACAAAGAAATCAAGATATACCATTTCATAAGAGAAATGACAATAAACCTTGAATGAAACCTTAGTTATGAATCAAAGCTTGCTCTTGAGTTTCTACAGAAAATAATGCCAAAAGAGGAGCTGGAAATCATCTTACACCCAGGCCCTATTCCCTTAAATAACAATGACTTCATACACTGACATGAGACCCTCATTGGAACTTGAAGGGGATCTTTAGTATCTTGAATTTTATCTACAGCACGAGCATTTATTTAGAAACTACTTATAAAAATGGTTTCATGTAGGCCGGGCACGGTGGCTCAAGCCTGTAATCCCAGCACTTTGGGAGGCCGAGACGGGCGGATCATGAGGTCAGGAGATCGAGACCATCCTGGCTAACACGGTGAAACCCCGTCTCTACTAAAAAATACAAAAAACTAGCCGGGCGTGGTGGTGGGCGCCTGTAGTCCCAGCTACTCAGGAGGCTGAGGCAGGAGAATGGCGTGAACCTGGGAGGCGGAGCTTGCAGTGAGCTGAGATCCGGCCACTGCACTCCAGCCCGGGCAACAGAGCAAGACTCCGTCTCAAAAAAAAAAAAAAAAAAAAAAAAAACAAAACAAAAAATGGTTTCATGTGACCCCGAGTGAACACTGAAATTTTTGACAAGGGTCAGCTTTTCCTTAAGTTTCACTACAAAAACTGGTTGGTAAACTGCTGCTTTTGCATGCTATAAAGAAATGCTCGTCAAATGTCATCTATTAACAATAATATGAATATTTAAATAAATTTGTATTTTAGAGGTAATGCTAATAGGATATATTTATGTTCTAAAGAGGTACAGGTGTTTGCTAATTTATTTGTTTCTAATCCTCAGTCCAAATACCAGTCTATTTGACTAAAACTAAATGTATTTTTGTTAGAATATGACAACTAACTTCAGGGTCAGAAATTATTATAAATAAACTTTTTTTAAAAACCCCAAAACCAAAAACCCTGAAAGCATGAATTTAATTCTCGTGTTTAATGGATGGATAACAAGGAAGCAAAGAAATCCTTGGGACTCAAATATTGTAGTATGTTACCAAGAAAGGGCCTGGTGAATTCCTCAAAGCTTTCACCAAAGAGTTATATTAAATTTCCTTTCGGCAACAAAATAAATTGGTTTCTTGCTGGTAGAAGCTTAGGTCAGTCATCCAAATCAGAAAAATCAGGAATACATGCCATTTACTGGAGAGTCACTTAAGTGTAAACTGCGTCTCTCCCCCTGGCATGTTTATGTTCTCTCTAGAGAAGATTTACACTGGGGAATGGGGGTGGTGGTGGTCTTGATTCCTTGCCACTTAGGGTTTTTAAAAATTATCAAAGGTTTAAAATCTTGCCTAAAACTGTAGAAATATCTACATTTTCTTTGTATCTTTTTTGATAATAGAACATTTGGATATGAAATTTGATTATAATGCCCTGAGAGAGGAATGGGGTTCCTGTATCCACAGGGAACAAGACAGACCCATGGGTCCTTTCTCACCTGTGACACTGTGATGCTGCATTTCTTGGCCAGCTCCTCTTTGGCTTCTTCACTGGGGTAGGGGTTGCTGAGGTGTGAGTAAAAATATTCATTCAAGATTTCTGTGGCCTGTTTACTGAAGTTACGCCTTTTCCGTCTATGATAAGAGTGAAAAAAAAGAATTGCAGTTACAATCAACATTAACCTAAGAGGGATAGGTTAATTAGGATGATACCAAAAAAGTAGATTTCTCTTTTTAAACATCCTTAAGTTCTAATTTATTTCCATAATATTGTAAGTTATGTTCTAGACATCCTCCAAAGCATTATCCAACTCATTTTAAGATGTAGGATCACTGAGAAAAATACCAGACTATGAAACACAATTAATTGTGCTTCATTCTTCGAGGACCTAATATTTTAGGTATTCAATGAAGATCCAGTGAGAACAAACAAGGTCTATCAGAGAATTACAGGGAAGAGGACTGGGCAGAGGAAGAGTCCTGAAACAGAAATATCCTGTCTAAAGGGTTAGAGCAGGTTGGAGCACTGTAAAAGGGAATGTGTGAGATGAGTCTGGAAGGATGGGCAGGGGGCAGATTATAGAAGCTCAGTGGACTCTATAAGAATTTTTGGATTTTATGCTGAGTGCAATAGGAAACTATTAAAGGTTTTAAGTTTCATGTTTTTAAAAGATCATTCTGATTGCTGAGAATAGTTGGAGGAGGGCATGAAAAGAACTGCAAAGCCCATTTTAGGAGATGACTGCACTGGTCAAAATGAAGATGATAGTAACTTGGCAGAAGGTGAGAGCAATGAAAATAAGATTCAAGATCTACTTGAAAGGTAAAAGCAATAGGACCTGATGATGTATTGAATGGGAGGAGTGAGTAAAGGAGATAGAGAAGGAAGTTTAGGGGAAAAAAAAAATACATCGGGAAGGATTTCCAAGTAAGCAACTGCCTGGACTGGCGTATGATTTTCTTCACTAGGCAAAGAGGAGAGAACAAAAATTTTTCTTTTGTTTTTGTTGGGAAGGGGGCAACAGACTTTCAAAAGATCAAGCATTTATTAACAACATATTTCAAGTAGCAAAAATGTCATTTATATTTGGGTTTTGTTATTAAGATTTTAAAGAATTCCAGCCTGAAAATTATCATTTGTCAGAATTCACTTTCAATTAAGTACCCCAGTAACTAGAAAATACCTTCCCCAGATAATTTTCTTAATACTCTCTTCCAAATAATCTTAATTCTTCTCAACTGTGATATCCCACAGTCAGAAAAGACAAAGTCAGTAGGCTGTTGTAAAGGTATGCACTCTATGAGATTCTTCTAGTCAAAATGATGTCACTCATATGGCAGGTTAAGTATGTGATCTACATTTCAACATTAAGGGAGAGTCAAGGGAGCAAGAAATCTAGGTCTGATCAAAACAACTCAGGTTTTAGTCCTGAAATTTCTTAATTTCAATAATTTTTAGGAGGGTTAAACTATTGTTTTCTGGGAGATAAAGATGAGATTCAAGATCTATTTGGGGATTACAGTCAACAGGATTTGATGATGAACTGGATGAGAAGGTGGTAAGGGAAGACAGGGAAGGAAGGGAACGAGGACAAATATACCAAAAAGAAGGACAGTTAGCATTTTTGCAGGAGTCATGTGTTGCTTGAAAAGAAAGACAAGGTCCCAAGGTGAGAGCACGTTGAAGAGGTACACTCTGATGAGTAGGTGCATGGGTAAGGTCTAGACTAGATACTGAAAATGCCAAATTTACAGGCATTATCTGACCCATAGACATTATTTATTGAGACCACACAGTAATTACTTGCTCATAAAAATCTAGGTTTCTGACTTCTTATGAAAAATTGGGATACCAGCCATACTGGGCCCACATTCTTAGAAGGCAGCTCTAGGCTAAAGCTGAGTAATAGTGCCCCCTTAGATATGCACCTGCCTGCTCTAACCCTCCTTGCCCCTCCCTGTATCCCTGATCCAGCCACTCTACTCAATTCCACTATACGTAAGCATGTGAGTCTGTAACTCCTAGTATAAAACATGGAGCCCAGGATCAAGGTCCAGGGTAGATGGGAATAGATGACACAAGTGCATCTCTTTGGGAAATAGGGACGTGTGAAAGGAGGATCAAAAAGAAATATGTCTAGGAAAGCAAAGAGAAGTTTGGCTCACATCACTTTTGCCGAGGGGTGGTTTTTAACAAACATCAAAACACCTCAGAGAACAAACAATATAGCTCACTGGACATTCTGGCTGTGTCCAAACTACAGCACTTCTACTGGAAGAGGAGATAGACCCACACAAATTTATTCTTAAATGTTTTGCATTGGTGCATGCTTCGTCTTGTCCAATTATGAAGAAAACATGAGCATGGGAAGTCAGAGTGAGCAAGGGAATCATATATCTGACTGAGCATGTTTGCCTAGAGCAGAGCCCCTTGCCTTCTCAGTGCAGAGGGCTTGCTGGGAGGCACTACAAGAATAGATGGAACCAAAGCTCAGTATTTGCATTCACTCGAAGGCACAGGAGAGAACTTGGTCTTACACGTTATTTATTTTTTAGAAAACATCCTGTAGAAAATGCCCATTAAGCATTTCCCCTCAGTTTCACTTCCCCAGGGTTCACCACACTCTAAATGGCTACGCCTCAGGCCAGTGTGCAGTGGCACATCAGTCCAGGCCTGTGTCCCATCAGCATCACAACATTACTAACAGCAATCTCTGCGGGAGAAGAGACTCTGCTCCAAGCTCTGCCACTCTCTCATTCTGGCTCTGCTCACTCTAGGCTGTTAATATACTTTCTCTTCATGGAAGAAAAATAAATTATTTAGGTGTATACATTATGAATGCAGTTATTTAAAAAATAAGCATGCATGTTGACAAGAATGGGAAAGCATCAGCAGAAATAAGGAGAGCAATTATGTTAGAAAATACTCCTTTCTATCAGACATATGTTTTACTATCTTTGTTACATCAGGCTTTTTATTAAAATGTTCAAATTTGACAAATAATTTTAAAATGTTTTTTGTCTTCTGATGCTACCTCTCTAACCCTGATTTGAGATGTTACAAAGTATTAAGTGGAATTATTCATTCATCTGGCCAGTCAATAAATTATTTTTGGTAGCATCTAACATGTAAGTCATTTGCTAGAATTGTGGGGAATGCAAATGTGTAAGTCTTGGCTGTTGCTTTCAATGACACTGTGGCTTACTAAGGGAGAGAAGAAATGTTCATGAAAAACTACAAGAAAAGGGAGTCTACAGGAAGTTGTATAAACATAGTATAAGTGTTCAAGGGAAGGAAGGGCTAGTTCAGTGGGGGTGATTAAGGTGGATTTTCAGAAACGCGAGCATTTAGACCAGACCTGGAACGATGAGCAAAATCTCACTAGATCCAACAAGTACAAGCACTGGTTCCATTCCGGGCTCCATTCCAGATACCCTCACAGATGATGACTCATTACTGGTAACCAGCTTAGAGAGACGGTTTGTTGTGGGAGCCAGGGAAGTAAGTGGTTAGACTTAGGAAAAGAAGGAATTCTAAGCAGTAGAAACATAATTCCATGAAGCATTTCATTTTTGGAAGAAACACAGGAAAGAACAATTTAGTGATATATAAATAAGAACACTGAAAATGTTCAAACTCTGATCTAATAATTCCATTTCTAAGAATTGATCCTTAGGAAATAATCCTAAAGACCAAAAAGGTTTAATCCATGAAGATTTTCATTAAAATGTTAGTTTCAATAAAAATCTATCTAAAATAGTACCCTCTACATTTTCTCTCGCCTTGACTTGCTTTATTTTTCTGCATACCACTTACCACCCTATTATATTTCATTACATTATTAAATACAGTGTTATGGCATATTTGTTCACTTGTTTACTGCCTGTTTCCTCAAGCAGAATATAAGCTCAATTGGGGCAAGTATGTTAACCTGTCTTGTTTACCAATATATCCTCAGTACCAATATTTGTGGAAGGAAGAAAGGAAGAAATTACATGAAAATTAATAGTTGGTTGGGCATGGTGGCTCCTGCCTGCAATCCCAGCACTTTGGGAGGCAGGAGAGCTTGAGCTCAGGAGTTCAAGACCAGCCCGAGACCATCTCTACAAAAAATACAAAAATTATCTGAGCATGGTGGCACATGCCTCCCAGTTACTCAGGAGGCAGAGGCAGGAAGATCACTTGAGCCTGGGAAGTCGAGGCTGCAGTGAGCCATGATAGCATCATTTACTGTACTCCAGCCTGGGTGACAGAATGAGACCTTCTCTCAAAAATAAAAAACAAAGAAAAGAAAAGAAAAGAAAAAGAATAATTAATGGAGACAAATTAAATGCTCAAAACTAAGAGAATGCTAAGGACATTATTTATTTTATATACATTTGGTAACTTCAACTGTTAAAATGCTATTTATAATTAGAGCTTATACTACATGGAAATGTTTATGTATTCATGGTAAATTTTTAAAAAGCAGATCAGACTATGAAAATTGACCCATCACAGAAATATTTCTTTTAAAAAGCCCCCAAACAAAAAGAGAGAGAATACTGTAAAACATTTACAGTGATTTTTTTTCTTTAGATAATAAAAATGAGGTTAACTTTTATCCTTTATCCTTTTATTCCATATATTTTCCAAACTTTCCATAGTGAGCTTGGCATTTTTTAAATAGAGAAAAGAATAATAAAATCTTCACAACAACAAAGAAGCAATGCAGACAGGGACAGGCCTTAAATGTCAGGATAAGGAGTGTATATGTGAAGTATGCATAGATCCAGCATTGGAAAACTACCGTGGTTTTTAAGCAAAGCAATCAGAGTAGCACAGCGATGTTACAGAAACAAAAAAGGGATATGGAGGATGGGCTGGAGGGCAGTAGGACTGGAGACAGGGAGACTAGTAGGTACCGTGTTAGTTCACGTACAAAAGGATGGACAGGAACTGAGACAGAAAGAAAGAGCTAACATGAAAAACACTGAAAATGCTCCACACACTTTGTTTTCCAGTTGAGAAGCTATCTTAGTCATTTCCTTTAATATTGTGAGATTTGGATGATAATTATCACCTCTGTCAGATTCCATGGGAGAAGAAAGAAAAACAAAATAGAAACTCCTTTCCAAAGCTGCAGATTGATCATAAGCTTTGGCAATGCCCCGAGAGGCATCCCTACAGAGGCAGCGTACACTAGGACGTTGACAGTTCTTCTGTTCTGTCACTCAGTAGGTCACCACACACAATTTATTACCATATACAATATATTACCTAACTCCTGTGAAACTTGGGGAAAGCTTCGGATAAAGGGAAATTTTCATCCTTACAGGAAAAATGATAGGCTTTCTTTCTTGATTTGGATATACAGATTCTGGAGCTTTGTGGTAACTGCTATTAACTGAAATGCCATTTCCTTCTTAGGAGTATCAATATCTCCAAGTATTTTCCAGTAATATGCACAAGCAGTGTAACATTAAGAAACTCTTAGAAAATACCCCTTGTTAAAATAGTTATATGCAGAAAACTATCCTTAAAAATACCTTTTAGCATCAGAATGGAAAGGCTACATATTCCTAAAGCCATCAGCAGAGACGCCAATCCTATTCATTTCCTGAGTCACTAAACTGGCAACTAACCCACACTCCACTACCATTCCCAGACAAGAAAGCCTGACAGCACAGGCACCATGAGTTGAATTACCTGTCCATTGCACAAAAGAGCTCATATGGACAAAAGAATCTAAGACCAACGGGTCAGTTTTACAGAAAAGAATATACAAGGAGTGAAAGACGGGGGAAAGCCATGCAATAGATTTATGGCTTCACATACCTGGCATCGAGGAACCTTGATCTTAAAATCATAACTGCTTCACAAGTGCTTTGTTTGAGCTGCATTTGAATGGAACTAAATTTTCGATGGATGATGCCCACCATTCTTTCAATCTCTTTTGGAGAAATGGGACGTGTTCTACTCTGTTCTCGGAGAAGGTTCATCACATGTGTAGTAAATTCATTACATGCCTGTAATGGGAAAAAAAATCACTCCTTTGGAAACTGATATTTTATATCATCACGTAAAGAGATTAACTCATCTGAATTTACACCTCATTTGCAGTCACCAATAGCATTATACAGTGTGTAGGGCAAAACGAAAACTAAGACACTTGTAAAATGGTAGTAATAGTAGTTAAAGCAGCAAGAATTCTGAAACCGTGCATGGTCAGATGTGCAAGGGAGACAGCATTCAGCTGCTCTTCCCGCCCACCGCTGTCCAGTTCCAAAATGATGTTTTCCCATTCAAGGATGCTCCCTACCAATTCCCATATACAAATAAAAATGTGTTAATTGTTAATACTAAGTACCACCTATTTTCTCTGGGGTTTTACATTTAGTCAACAAATGCTTACTGAACAACTACAAAGTTCAAACTCTTGCCAGTGCTGTAAGGAACATAGAAATAAGATGCAGGCCTGGCCTTTGGTGAGAAAAAATATATAAAATACTAATTCAGTGCAAAGACTACAGGAAGATATTAATAAGTTCAAAGGAAGGAATATTCTCATCTGTAGGCTTCATGGATTGAGCTTTAAAGAATAGGTAGCATCTTTGAAAGGTGGATAAAGATGGAAGTCAGGAGGAATTCCAGGCACTAGAAATAATAGTATGTTGCAAGTTCAGAATATGGCAAGTAGGAATACAGATAATATGTAAAGAAACAAAAAGGATTCAGGCTTGAATTAGCACATAAAGGGACTTGCATGCCAAGCATTCCAATGACCTATTACAATTTAGCTGTAGTGCAGGCCTTTAGTGGATATAAGCCATCTCTGTAAAGCAGCTCAACTCTTCAAGAGATGTCCAACAGAAAATAAGGATCAGATTTGGGTCTCAAACTTTTTAGTTAACAATCCTCAGACATTGTCTCTTTCAGTAAACACACACACACACACACACACACACACACACACACACACGTTTTCCCTAAAATTCAGAGTCTCAGTCTGTCACCCAGGCTGGAGTGCAGTGGTATGATCATAGTTCATTGCAGCCTCAAGCTCCTGGGCTCAAGCAATCCTCCCATCTCGGCGTCCGAAGTAGCTGTGATGACAGGCATGTGCCACCATACCCAGCTAATTATTTATTTATTTATTTTTTGGTAGAGACGGAGCCTCACTCTGTTGCCCAGGCTGGAGTGCTGGAGTGCAGTGGTGCAATCTTGGCTCACTGCAACCTCCGCCTCCCAAGTTCAAGCAATTCTCCTGCCTCAGCCTCCCAAGTAGCTGGGACTACAGGTGCACATCATGCCCAGCTAATTTCTTTTGTATTTTAGTCGAGATGCGGTTTCACCATGTTGCCCAGGCTGATCTCAAACTCCTGAGCTCTGACAATCCGCTCGCCTCGGCTTCCCAAAATGCTAGGATTACAGGCGTGAGCCCTCGTGCCTGGCCCCCAGCTAATTTTTAAATCCTTTTTTAGAGTCAGGGTCTTGCTAGGTTGCTCAGGCTTGTCTCAAACTCTTGGCCTAAAGAGATTCTCCCACCTCAGCCTCCTGAGCTGCTAGGATTACAGGTGTGTGCCACTGCATCCAACTTCATCTATATTCTCTTTGATATATAAATCTGTATAACTGGGCCTACACTGAAATCCGGTACTGCCCTGGTAAATAAAGCATCAGTTTATACTCCTGAAGAAAAAGAGTCTCTTCTGACATTTTTCTTAAAAACGCAGGATGGGAAATTCTGCATCTTACTGCATGGGTGTCCCTGATAAGAGTGAGCAGACAGAACAATCACTGATCAATGCAAGACATGATTGGAAGTTACGATAATGTCCACTTCCCTACAGATATCCTGAACACTGCTTACATATAGCACATGACAGTTTTTCTAACTGCTCATTGGAGGACTAACCTTTCCCGTACACTGTGTATTTCACTTACTCTACGTTTTTACAGAGCTTTCCATAAATATTTCTAAGATAAGGTAAAATGAGTCTTATTATGTAAAGTTTTTTCAAAAATGTTTTAAGCCGTAGGAAATATTACATTCCTTGCGAGTGGTGACACTATATGATACAGGATTCTTCAGAGTGCAGAATTATGCAATATACATATCTAATAAACATCTACAAATTGGTGGGCTTTTTAATACTACAGTTCAAGAGTGAGAGTTATGTTGGTTAATAGCCATAAATTCATTATCCCTAAACCATAAGAGAAGAATTCTTAATCTGCAGTCAATGGATAGGTTTAGAAGGTCAATGACCTCCTGAAATCCTATACAAGTTGTGTGAATATTAATCATTCTGATGAATCTGTGAAGTTTTTGTTTCCTTTTCAGATTCTCAGTCTATAATTTTAAAAGGTTAATAATCATTATCCTAGGATATGACACAGTAAAACATTAAGCAATATTGTAGACTAAAACCAGAAGTTGAAGGCAGAAACCAAGATTTAAAAAAATAAATTTAAGATCTTCCCCACTATATTATCAATTTATTTTATTATTTTTTTTTTTTGAGATGGAGTTTAGTTCTTGTTGCCCAGGCTGTAGTGCAATGGCACGATCTTGGCTCACTGCAATCTCTGCCTCCCAAGTTCAAGCTATTCTCCTGCCTCAGCCTCCCAAGTAGCTGGGATTACAGGCGTGTGTCACCATGCCCGGGTAATTTTTTTTGTATTTTTAGTAGAGATAGGGTTTCACCATGTTGGTCAGGTTAGTCTTGAACTCCTGACCTCAAGTGATTTACCTGCCTCAGCCTCCCAAAGTACTGGGATTATAGGCGTGAGCTTGTAATAAACAGTACATGGCCTATTTATTTATTTTGAGACAGTTTCATTCTGCTGCCCAGGCTGGAGTGCAGTGGCACGATCTTGGTTCACTGCAACCTCCGCCTTCTGAGTTTGAGTGATTCACATGCCTCAGTCTTCTGAGTAGCTGGGATTACAGGCATATGCCACCGTGCCCAGCTAATTTTTTTTTTTTTTTTTTTGAGATGGAGCCTTGCTCTGTCGCCCAGGCTGGAGCGCAGGGGCGCGATCTTGTCTCACTGCAAGCTCCGCCTCCTGGGTTCACACCATTCTCCTGCCTCAGCCTCCTGAGGAACTGGGACCACAGGCGCCCACCACCACGCCCAGCTAATTTTTTGTATTTTTAGTAGAGACAGGGCTTCACTGTTTTAGCCAGGATGGTCTCGATCTCCTGACCTCGTGATCTGCCCACCTCGGCCTCCCAAAGTGCTGGGATTACAGGTGTGAGCCACCGCCCTCGACTAATTTTTGTATTTTTGGTAGAGACAAGCTTTTACCATGTTGGCCAGGCTAGTCTCAAACTCCTGATCTCAAGTGATCTGCCCGCCTCGGCCTCCCAAAGTGCTGGGAATACAGGCATGAGCCACCATGCCCGGCCTATATTATCAATTTAAACAATTTTATGCCAAATTAAAAACAAGTGGTCACCGTACCAGTAAATATATGTATATATCTTTTTCTTGAACTTTCCCTAAGGAGATGTTTATGTAATTTCCAAGTTATATAATGTGGCCAACTCTAACCTTCAGTATTCTCATGAGTAAAACAACAATAATTGAACTAGAACTATTCCCAAACTGGGATTAACAAATTCTACAGTTCTACAGCTAGTTACATAGGATGTTAACTCATGGTCCAACAATATGGTATGCTTGGGATATGCTGGGTTAACCAAAATCTTAAAAAATGTTTGTGGATAAGACTCTTCAGTATTTCTATCCCAATATTTGTAATAAATCTTCAAAGAGAAACAGTATATCCAACTTTTTCCCAAATAAATGTGGCCAAAAAATTTCTCTCTAGAGTAATACTGTCCAACAGAGATATATTGTGAGCCACATATTAAATTTTTAAATTCTCAGTAGCCATATTAAAAAATAAAATACAAAGAATTAGGTGAAATTAATTAACAATGTATTTCATTTAACCCAATATATAAAAAATAACCTGGCCTGGGCAACATGGCAAAATCCCATCTTTAACAAAAATATAAAAAATTAGCTGGACATGGTGGCACACCTGTGGTCCCAGCTACTTGGGAGGCTGAGGTAGGAAGATCACTTGAGCCTAGGAGGCAGAGGCTATAGGGAGCTGAGATTGTGCCACTGCATCCAGCTTGGGTGGCAGAGTGAGAGAAAGAAAGAAAAGAAGGAAGGGATGGGAAGGGAAGGGAAGGGAGGGGAGGGAAGGGGAGGGAAAGGGAGGGGAGGGGAGGGGAGGGGAGAGGAGGGGAGGGGAGAGGAGGGGAGAAAACTGTTAATGAGGTATTTCATTCTTTTTTTGTACTCTTTGAAATCTAGTGTGTATTTTACATTGACAGTACATCTCAATTTAGACTAGTCAGACTTCAAGTGCTCATTAGCTACGTGTTGCTATATTCGGCAGCACAGCTCTATGGTATCTTGTGGACCAATGTGCTAGGAAAAAATCTTTGGGAAACGCTATGCTAGGTAATCTTTGATACATTTAAAAATTTTTCACCACCATACATTCACACAAATACAATAAAAGCCCATTTGACTTAGGAATGTCCTTGATGAAGCAGTATAAATTATTCATCTTATTACCTATAAACCTTTGAGTATGTCTTTAATATCGTGTGTGTCAAATGGGAAGCACACAAAAAAAGCTCTTGTATTGCACACTGAAGGAGGACTGTCTTGAGAAAGAGCACTTTCACAGTTAAGTAATGAGCAGAAGTCAATTTTTTCATGGAACACCATTTTTACTTGGAAACAAGTATGAAAAATTATGATTATATGGAGTTGGGTATTTGGCAGATGTTCTCTCAAAAATGAAACAAGTGAGCCTTCCATGTCAAGGAAAACAGCTGAGAGAATTATGCCAATTAAAAAATTTGAGTTTTCAAGTGAAAATCAGAATTTTGAAAAACCTGCATCCACCACTGTAAGCTTAACAGTTTCCCAGTAGACTTTCTGATAAGTTCAGAGTTGATATTCATAAATATGATATTTTGACATTATATAATGAAATGTGTCAAAATTTGGAAGATATGCATAATTCAGTAAACTTGTACTTTCCAAATGATCAACGCATGACGTCACAAAAGCATGCATAGGTACAAGAGACATTCAAAGTGAAAACCAGACCAGTGATCTTAAAGAAACAGAGTACAAAAAGTTAACTGACATGGTTTCAGGTTTCTCATTGCAACATACTTTTACAAAACTATAACTTGCCAAGTTTTGGTGTAATATCAAAAAAGAGTATTCACAATTATCTGAAAAGGCTATTAACATTTCTTTTGCAATGACATATCTGTGTGAGGTCAAATGCTCTTCATATATTTCAACCATATGACAACAGTTGACTGTAGAAGCAGATATGAGACTCAAGCTGACTTCTATCAAGCCCATAGTGAGTTTGCAAAAATGAAAAAGCAAGGCCATTCTTCTCACTAAATTTTAAGGTTTTTTGTTTCTTAAAAAAGTTATTTAGGTTAACATATAATAGCTTGTTGATATTTTTAAATTAATTAGGGCTGGCCATGGTGGCTCATGCCTACAATTCTAGCACTTTGTTGGGGCAAAGTGGGAGTACTGCTTGAGCCCAGGAGTTCAAGACCAGCCTGGGCAACACAGCAAGATCTCATCTGTATAAAACAAATTTAAAAATTAGCCGGGCATGGTAGCACACACCTGTGGTCCCAGATACTAGGGGGGCCTGGGGCAGGAGGATTGTTTGAGCCCAGAAGATCAAGGCTGAAGTCAGCTATTATCATACCACTGTACTCTAGCCTGAGCAACAGAGTGAGAATTTGTCTCTAAAATAAAATAAAATAGGCTGGGTGCAGTGGTTTACACCTGTAATCCTAGCCCTTCAAGAGGCTGAGGCAGGAGGATTATTTGAGCCCAGAAGTATAAGACCAGCCTGGGCAACAGTGAGACCCCATCTCTATAGGAAATTATTAAAAATTAGCTGGGCACAGTGATGCACACCTGTGGTCCCAGCTACTCAGGAGGCTGAGGTAGGAGAATCACTTGAGCCCAGGAGGTCGAGGCTGCAGTGAGCCATGTTCGCGCCACTGTACTCCAGCCTGGGCGACACAGCAAGACCCTGTCTCAAAAAATAAAATAAATAAAATAATTAGTAAATACTTTAAATTTTTCTAGTTTTAATTTCTATTATAATAAATATTGATAGACATAAGCCACCAACCCAAAAGCTTTTACAGAAGTCTCCAATAATTTTTAAGAGTCTAAGTCCTAAGACTGAAAAGTTTGAGAACTGCTGTACCAGGGTATGGAAGCGTTTCTAATGTGCACACATAACATTGCTAATTCCAACAAACCTAGCTCACTCATTATGGTAACATACATCTATGACAGAGCATATATCTTAATAAATAATTCAAGACTCCTATGTGAATGACACCTGATACATTAGCTTTCTTAGTTTTTGTCTGGCTGGGTTTTAACCTCTCCAGAATGAGTGTTTGTCTATGGATTCTAAAGAGCAGCCAAAGACTTACATGAGAAAAAAAGGGTTAAAAGCAAAAAAGTTTCTGCATCTAAAAACTCATAATTTGCTAAAACATTTGCTGAATGTCTCAAGACTTATTAAGTGAAGCCATCTATGAATGCAAATGCTGATGAGCAATTTGGCAATAGCCCAACATTCACAGAATTCACATAGCTTTTCTTTAAACCAGTAGTTCATACATGATTAATTAGAACATCTCATTTATGTAGTGTGCACTTTAGCTCATTACTCTAAGTAAAATTCGTTAAGTATTTACATTTAGATAATTAAAATCTGGGTACACCCTTAAGAAAGATGCATACAGTTTAGGCAAAGTGATTTTTTTCCTTTATACCACTGAAAGTAAATTACAGCCTCATTTCAGCATCATCTGTACCAGGTTCAGAGCAGAGAACAGTACTGCCTCATCACCTAGCTCCTTAAAAGGCATACATTTTTTAAACATATAAACACAGTAAGAATGATCAAACGATTGTAGTTGTTTCGAAGGGCCACCTAACCACATATTAACATTGATGCTATTTATAATATAGAAAGCTCATTTCAAACATTTATCATATCTTACATCATGTCTATAAGATATATTAAAATAGACATTTGGAGAAATTTTTCCTTGCCTTATGTTTTCCAAGTGAAACTATCAGTTACAAGCTTTCTGGTTAATGTCCATAATATAAATACAGATATACTATGGTTAACTGCAGTATTTGGGAAATAAAAGTATGCCTTAAATTTTCTGATTAGAAGTACTGGCAGAAGCTTTCTTCTTTTAATCCAGCTGTTGAAAGCTACCTAGGATGCATTTTTGTTTATGTGTTTAAAACATACACTGCAATAACAGTTAACATAAGGCATGGAAGATTTCATCTGTTAAAAGCATTTTCAATCAGTTTTTATTTTGAGTCTTTGTCTTTCCCATTCCTTTCTCCTTAAAAATCCAAACCAAGTCATAATTGAGGATTTAAAATATTTGGATGCTCAATAACGTTTTAATGATATTTTTGGCTGGCAAAACTGTCTCCTCAATATCTGTACATATTTGGTTTACACACAAAATTAAAGTTTTTAGTGTTTTCCTTATTTTGTGGTGGGGCTTTTTTCATTGTGGATTCAAGATTCAACCTCTTTTTTGCCTTTAAGTTTATATTGTGGAAGTAAAACTGTAAAATAGACAGTGGGCAAGCACCGATTTTGGGGGAAGTTTTATAATGATCAGTGATCAGATCTAAAAACTGAATTGGTCTTCTGTAACCATCAAGAGAAGCTAACTGTAAACAGATCATAATATTCTAAAACCCACTTTTGACAAGAAAGAATAAATCTCTTTTAAAAAGTAGATGCCCCTCAAATTTGCACTGCAACTGTTTTCCAAATGTCTTGCCAGCCTCACGAGTAACTCTAGTCGAATACAGTAGATTTTGTATTTACCGAATGCTTATTAAATCAACAAATTTTTCTTGTTTTGGGTTAAAAGTCTGCATTTAAAGGTTCTAAGCCAACTAGAATGAGACCAATATGCCTAAGGAACAGCCACAAAGATGAAATAGCTGTTGTACCTCAATACTTCTTACCTAATCACGTGGTTTAGGGACCTATCTCATGAGGGTTTTGTTAAGGATCATATTATATAATGTATGTTAAGTTCTTTGCACAGAATCTGGAGCATAATTAATACTCAATAAATGACGGTTATTATTGATGACAATGAAAATGGTAATTTTATGAAATTCATACTATTTTTATGTCATTACTCTGCAAGCAAATCCACACTTTATCTAATATAGTTCTGCCTTCTCATTGCCTCAGTAAGTACAAAAACTGCTTCCAAAGAAGTTGAAAAAAAAAAAAAGAGTATTCAAATGTATTAAATAAAACAATTCATTATATTAATCAAGCTTGTGGTCATAAACACAACTGGCACATAGAGCCAATAAACTAGTAACTCGAAGGAAAAAAAGGGAACAAACCAAACCCTCCTTCCAGGCAAGGAAAAGGCCAGGCATGAAAGTCAACAAGAAGTGAAACTCTTCCCTTGGAACAATGAATGACAAATCCTTGCTTTGGAACATGAAATTAGGTAGTATTCTTTTGTCTATCCTGCTTAACTATTAAGAAGAAATAGCAAAATGGAATTGGGAGTTTACAGGCTGCACAATCTCTAATGTGAAAACGTCAGCATTTCTTAATTTGATAAAAATAAAATCCTTTACAAGCAAAAGCTATTTTGCCAGCAAACCTAAGCATATAATGTAGAGATCTCAAAAAGCACAAGGACATGCTTTTACAGTGGTTTACATTTTCACCCATTCTCCATTCCCCCTGCAATCTGTAAGTCCTCTGGTGGCCAAATGCTACCTGATTGGTCCTGAGCACATTCAGTGTATTCCTTGGTTCTAGTGCTTTTTGCCTGATTTGGGGTGAGTTCAAATGACGTCTGTGAACTCAGAAAGCAGGTTCCCAGATGCCTGGGAAGGGTTGGGACCCTGACAACACTTCTGCCTTCAGCAAAAAATGTATTTCAATATAATTATAGTAGATAGCTTTCAATATGTCATCTCTATTATAGCAGCTGTAAATTATGAGTGAATTGCCTGTGTACAAGCATTTTTTCTGGTACAAGCAAAGTGGGAGAGCTGCATACGGCATGATATATCTTTTCCTTTTTAACTGAGAACAAATGTTGAAGTCAAGCCAATGTGTCCATTTCCTTTTGGTAGTGTGGTAGAGGAACCAAGAAAGAACAGTTCAATAGAAGGCCTTTACTTCTTAAAAACAAGGCTTCCCAGGAACCTTGGCTTAAGTTCTAGGAACTCACCTATTCTAACAGTGGTCCTTTAACCATAAGAACATATTTGCAAGGTACAGTAAAGGCATTTTTCAAAAGCTGTAGGTAATCAACAAGAAGACAGAGAAGCAACTAGGTTTGTCTCTTAGCTAAAAAGCGAGGCAGTCTACCCAAGATGAAATATTACAGGACGGTTTGCCGCAAGCTTTGGAAAATTATCATATCCCTGCTGGGTGTTAGAATCAACAAGAAGAAAATAAAATAGTTTTGTTTCCTTTTGGGTGGCAGTAATATTCAGGAACCTTACCCTAACATATATCCCATGCCTAATATTTCAAAAGTGTTTATAAGTGAATTTTTAGATGGTTATCATCAAGAATCATGAAATCTGAGCCTATGTAATAGAGACATATGATAAAAGAACAATTTTCTGAAGGGAAAAAAGACAGGATTTTAAAGACAATACCATCTCTAAAACATATACATAAAACTGAGCCTTGCAGCTTGGATTTAATTTTGCTCAAACTGTAGCTCTAGTCTGTCTGCTTAACTTTGTAAATGTGGCTGTGCTTATGAGGTACTTTAATTTACTGCAGTGGTGATGTTTGTTAATTTTACGGCAATCTAAATCTAAACAGGCTTCAGATACATTTTCATTAAAGCTTCATTGTGAAACACAGTAGAGTGAATAACTCTTAAGATTCCAATGTAGTTTATTTCTAAAAGACTCAACACAATTTTCTGTTGAAGCCTTTGTTTTAACATATATGTTCTTCCTATTTACTATTAAGCTTTCTGTCACTCAGAGTACCCATGTTCACTTTTAGGAGGAAAAATATAATTTCTGGAAAGTGATTAAAATAGTTGTTTTTGGCTGGGCATGGTGGCTCACACCTGTAATCCCAGCACTTTGGAAGGCCACAGCAGGTGGATCATGAGGTCAGGAGTTCAAGACCAGCCTGGCCAAGATGGTGAAACCCCGTCTCTACTAAAAATACAAAAAAAAAAAAAAACAAAAAACAAAAAAACAAAAAAAAAACAATTAGACGGGCGTGGTGGTGGGTACCTGTAATCCCAGCTACTCAGGAGGCTGAGGCAGGAGAATCGCTTGAACCTGGGAGGCGGAGGTTGCAGTGAGCTGAGATCACACCTCTGCACTCCAGCCTGGGCGACAGAGTGAGCCTCTGTCTTAAAAAAAAAAAAAAAAAAAAAGTTGTTTTTCCATCTGCTCGATTCCCATTTCAAATGCAAGCCAACATGGGAAAATTAGAGAAAACCAGAATGTACCTGAATTATTTTCCAGTTCTACATGGATAGCAGCACAATTCAATGAAAAAGGAAGACATATTTTCAGAAACTGATTTCAACGTCTGATTCTGACACTAACTAGATGTGCGACATTGGACAAATCACTTACCCCTCTGAGTCTCATTTTCTCCTCTATAAAATGGAAATTATAATACTATCTATTTCAGAAGTCCTATCCCTTCTTAGCTCTGTTTAGCCCTTCTTGTAACACCAAAGCATGTCTCTGAAAGGACCATCCAGATAAAGCCCTTGTACCCTAAAGATTTGAAAGGAAAAGTTTACCGTTTTGGGTCAAAATGCACCGATCCTAATAATTTAGGAGAACAGTCACAAGAGCTCTAAAAACCAGCCCCAAAGACAACTTAAAAGAATTAAATGCTGCTATATCACTTCTAAAATAATTCCAAACCTACAGGAGAAAATTTGTAAATTAAAATTCTGCTGAATCTGCCAACTAGTCATCATACCCCATCTATTCATTTGTCCCTGCTGTACAGATTTTATGTATCTCTATTTTTCCATCTGAAGTATTAAAACGAAAAAGGAACTATATATTTAGATTGTTATTAGGCTACTGATTATATCCAGAAATAATTCCTGAATACATTTTTAAACTCAGTGCTTCCCAATTTGATCTTCAATTAAAAAAAAGAGATAAATGTATGAAGAACATGCATATACATGTATATTTTAAAAGCCAAAACAAAACAAAACAACAACAAAAAAACTCTGGTGATTTGATGCTGTTATCAGCTGGGGCAAAAGTTACCTAAAATCTCATGGAAAATTTTGTAGGGTATTTCTAAAACAATGAGACTCAGGACCTTGTCATTGACTGATACCAGCTTCACACAACTTCCACCAGGGTTGTATGGAGAAAGTAAGGAGGCAGGTGTGAAGACACATGGCAGGAGGTAGTAAGGAACCGCCTTAATTCCTCAGCCAAAAAACTCGGGCCATTTGGCCTCTAATATTATCTCTCTTTCCATGCAAGGTGACTGGTGATGTTTATCTAGTAAGTAGGTATCGTTATTTTAGCATGAAGTTATACAATTAGGAATATACTACAAATAAGAGTCATTTTCTACTGTTTATGCTCAGGGGCAACCTTTTCAACCATGACTTATTTTGTTTACTCTCAATTATTCTATGTCAAATCAGAAAGTGGGATTTTTTTTTTAAATACATACATACACATGGTAATTTTTCCAAAATTCTTATTTGTACATTTTCCACTAAAAGTTATTCTTACAAATGAGACTAGACATACAGTTTTAGATCCCAGAAAATCCTATTCCAAAAATAGAAAACATCTTATAATATACTAATTTACATTACAGTTTAACTTAAAGATACACAAATTTTTCTACTCTCCCTCAAAACACACTCACCTCTGGGATAGGGTTCAGCATTTGCTTAAAACCATTGTATCCAGAATATTAGAAAAGGCAATGGGAAAAAAACGACGACATATTCAACTGAAACTATACAGGGAACATAGAGGAAAAAAAATCAGTATTAAAACTGATCAGGGGTTGCCAGGGATCAGTGGGGAGGAAAGAATAAAAGAGAGGGATGAATAGCACAGAGGATCTTTAGGGCAGTGAAAATACTCTGTATGAGCCTATAATGATGGGTACATGCCATCATAAATTTATCCAAATCCATAGAGTGCACAATACCAAGAGTAAACCCTAATGTAAACTATGGATTTTGGGTGATAATGATGTGTCACTGTAGGTTAATCAATTTTAACAAATGAACCCCTCTGGTAGGGGATGCTGTTAATGGGAGAGACTATGCATGTGTGAGGAAAGGGGGTATATGTGATATCTCTCTTCTTTCCTCTCAAATTGGTCTTGTGAACTTAAAACTGCTCTTTAAAAAAGTCTTTAAAACACACACAAACACACACAAAACTCACCAAGACTCCTATTTCACACTAAAGTGTGTGGACTTCAAAAAGTACTTGCCTACATAGTGAAATACTCATGGGTGAAATTATAGGATGTCTAAGACTTGCTTTAAAATACTCTACCACATTGGGGCTGGGTACACAAAATAAGAGTGGCAAAATGTTGATATGGGTAAAAAGTAGCTGATTCCTTATTTGGGGTTGAACTCTATGAAATTACCATATTCAACTGTTTCTGACATCAAAACTTAGCAATTTCATAGGGTTCAGTCTAATACTACTCTCATTATTTTTGTGTACATGTGTTATAAAATGTTCCATAATAATACGTTTTTAAAATTATCTTCCAAATGACAAATCTTATCAAATGAGAATTCCTCCAACTTGACAGCTTTTCAGCATTAAACTAATAACTAAAATATGTGTTAAAAAAGACCCACCAATATTTTACTTTATTACATTAAATCTAAGACTCACTTGTTTTTCCCTACATTTTAACATCTCTGAAACGTGAAAGCATTCTATAATCAGTAATATTTTATAGTTAAACTAGCAGTATTAATTTTTTCTTCGTGGTACATAAAATAATGATGCAACTTAAAATCAAAGTTATCTTAGATTCAGTATGGTTAATATAATTGCTGAGAACTGGATTTTTAACCCATATTCTCTTTCTAATCAGGAATTTAGCACATAATGCCTTGCCTAACATTCCCTGTCCTGGGGTACCCATAATTATCTTGGGAGGTCTCATACTCAGAGAAACAGGCCAGAACCTGCTTACTTGGTGAAGTTCCCTATAGTCTGGCACAATCCATAAGAATTAATTCCCAGGAGGATTCTGGAGCTCACACCATAGGAGGGAAAAGCTCACTGTGCAATGCTTCCCTTCAAAAGTGATTAAAGCTTATGAACAAGGCTAGTGCATAAATGTTAATTATACAGAGCTTTGAAGAGTACCAAGTGGTGAGGTGAGAGGGAAGAATGACTGCAGGTGTGGTAATAAGGGCACGTGAATGTGAGGAATGAATAAAACTAAAACAAGTAGATGAGATAAAATAGGTAGAGCTCCACCTCCAAAATCTCAAAGGGTCTTCATTTCATGAATCCAACAATTCACTTGGATTTTTGCATTGACCTTATTTATTTTGTAATTTGTGTTAACACCTACCCCTCACAGCCCTCAGAATTGGTTAGCATGGTCTAATAGAAGAGCAACAGAGGGTTTGTGTAGGACTATGAGAGTGGCGGCTGCTGACCTGTTCATATTTCTCCAGTTCTGTGTGATAGATTTGTCTGATCTGGGTCAATTTGGCTCTGTAATCTGAGTGTTCAATAGAGTTATCTGAAGAACCTCCAGAGGCTGCCGCGGCTGCAGCTGCTGCCGCCGATCCCCCACCTTTCTCAGGACCTGAAACCCCTTCTGCCAAAAGCATATTGTCCAGTCTCATTAGCTGGGGATCGGGAGGGTCCTCCTCCTGGGCTCCTCTGATGCTGAGACCTTCAAGGAAAGAGAGAGAGAGACAGAGAGAGAAGAAGCGAGAAACAGAGGACAAATAGTGTGAGTATTTTGTTTATTCGAGAAAATGATCAAACAACATCAGTGTACTACAATTCATGCTGAGAACTTCATTGTTCACATTTGATCAATAAGTTTGAATAAGTATGAAAATTATTTTCAAGATAATGTTTACATGCACCCTAGAATTTTAAATATCCCCCAACCACCTCAATTTACCACAGATAGATCCTTAGAAAAAGGTAACCCTGGCTTCCTTGAATATTTTAATCATCCAAGCTTCCCAGATTTAGATAATTTAAGCAGAAAATGGGAAGAAGGTAAAAAAATGGAAGGTTTTAAGAAAGAAAGAAAATAATTACAGGGATATAAAACAAACTCATCCAAAGGTGGTCATTCTGTCTCTCTGTACAGTTGGAGAAACAGAATTAAAATTCCCTTAAAATAATTCAAAACTGTAATCAAAAATTGAAAAATAAACAAGATTAGATGAGCTTTTCCTTCATGTGATTTCAGAAGAGGAACACATACATTATGAGGCAATTAGCTATACTTAAATATATATATTATTAAATGAATATTGTTAAGTGATTGCCAGCAAACTATAAAATGAGGATACTAAATACAATATTAAAAATATACCATTGACATGGCAATACAGTTCTGGGTACAGTAGTCTCAATCTAATTTTGCTTTTAAATCAAGAACTTCCTAAGTGATGCCCAGTCAGCAACCTCTTCTGAGTACTATAGATCACAGCTGACAATTCACAGGTTTAATCAGGTCATGCAGGCTT
This sequence comes from Piliocolobus tephrosceles, assembly GCF_002776525.5. Taxonomy (NCBI): domain Eukaryota; kingdom Metazoa; phylum Chordata; class Mammalia; order Primates; family Cercopithecidae; genus Piliocolobus; species Piliocolobus tephrosceles. The sequence goes on from NC_045447.1 coordinate 12,614,706, forward strand.
TCTGCCAAGATGTTTTCAACAACACAGAAGACAAAGTTTTAAAATAATTATCATGGTATAAAAAGCACTGGAGTCATGACAGCTGAAAATCAGCATTTTCATTAACGTGTAACATAATCTAAAACATCCCAGCCCAATTAACCTCTGTAAATCTGCTTAAAAACAGGTTCCCTACACTAGTTACAAGTCTTCTTGGGGAAGAGGGGAAAAGGAAGTTGGCACCTTGCTTGTTTGTATTTGGATTCTGTCTTTTGAGTCTGTGCCTGTTGTTGTTTATCCACAGTGGTACACACTTTGTGTCTAATGTAACTCACATGACATAACATCTATAAGCTGCCAAGTACTCAACTGATCACCAACTCTGATTTTATATGCTAACCTAAAGCTACCATCAATTCTTTTAAGAACAGATTTCATTCCTAGATGCCCTGAATTACATCCATGGCATGACAGAGCTCTTAGTTGCCTTAATTCAGATACACAACTTTAATTTCTTCCCCAAAACACTTTAAAGCTGTCACTTTCATTTAAAATTATACTTCAGAATAATTTCAACTGGATAATAAAACTAACTCATCATCATTTAAAATTATATCTGTTGTCTATTCAGAGGCAAATAAGGTTTGAAAACTATAATATACTAAGACAATATATTCATTTAAGAGAGCAAAAAGATAACTCATAAAATGCGTATCAACACACTGCTGATAATTAAAAATAGGCAAACATGGATTTGCTGTTTCTTCTATAACTAAAAAGGATTGCCTAATACTGTTCTAGAACTGCCATGTATTGGTTAAGTTTGTATTGTTAATTTAAATCTTCAATTTTCCTCTCTTTTAATTCACTTTGTTAAATGTCAAAATCTCATGACCTGTACATGCTTGTAGTTCACATAGCAAGTTTTTTGTGCATTTGGCATGCAATGAGGGCTTACTGAACAATCTCTTATGCTGCACTTTGATTTCTGTTTAATTTTTTGTTCTTGTTTGAGGATTTCTTAATTTTCTCCATTTTAAACTGAATTTTTGCCCACAGTTTTGTGTGTTTGTTGATTTTTGTATTTACACAGACACTGATGCCTCTCCTGAAATGTGTTTTTTAAATCTACCTTCAAGCTTCCTCCGGGTTTCTAGATTTCCCCTTGTAGTTAAACACATTGATCTTTTCCCTATGGACATGTGGTGAAGTACTTTAATAGCAGATTAACTTCCACAGCCAAAAAGATTACACTTCCCTGCACACGTATGGCAAACAAGAGAAGCAGCTCAATGACTAATATACAAGGAATTACACCATAAGAGAGACAGAAGGAAATTCACTAGGAAGAAATGCAAAAGGCACAAAACTAATTAGCCACCTATGATACTTTTATACATACCTGATATGTATATAAACCATCATTATCATACCAATAAGAAGCAATCCATAAGCTCAATAGCCATGGACACAAATAAAAACAATTATAAGTATACAGTGTCAACTACTATAACATTTTACTTATAATGAAAAATATCTTATTTCTAAAATTATCAGTAAATCAACACTAAGTGCTTGCCTCAAGAACAGGAAAATATGTTTTAATGCAACACTTTGTATTTACTTTATAAATTATGTGAATCAAATTTTATCAGAAAACTCATTTCCTGATAGAAAACTCGTATTTCTTTAGATGAAAAGTACTAAAGCACTTTGCAAATAGGCAACATGAAAAAGATTATCAATAATAAAGGAATTTTCATAACTAGTCTGAAAAGTGAATCGGTTTATTTTCTTTATTAAGCAAAGTAATGATTATGGGATCTTTAAATAGTAATACCTGGTTTCCAAAATTATTTTCAATTTGAATATTTCTATTTATTTTCTTACTTAAAAACATTTAAATTACCATTTTATTCCTTATCCTACCTAGCTACTCACTATTACTTAGTTTACTAACTTTCTACAGTCACACTGGCTTTTAGTCATAATACCTACTCCTCTGGGCACCTATAAACATTTTAATGGGTCTAAATTTGCAAGGGCCAGAATGAATCAGACTGTGTGGTTATCAAAAGATCTTGATATCTTCAAATTGAACCATAGTAAAACAATCATTTAAAATTTGATTGTACTTGTTTTTAATCCAAAATGTATGTATGATGAAACATACAGAGGATTATAAAGGTTTACATCTAGGTTCTTTGGTCATCACAACCTTATAAAGTTTAAAAAAAAAAAACAAACCCTGTTTGCAACCTCCTTATAATCACAACATTCATTTCTGTATTCCTAAGATTTAGACAAATCATACAAACACAGTAAAACATTGTTTAACAATGAACTTGGCTTTGTTATAAGCCTACAGTTTTTGCATATCTTTCAGCAAATCCTAATTAGCTGTCTTTCAACATGCTGTGCACCTGCCCCACAGATAATGGGAGAGAGCATCTGCATAGATGACTGCATTCGGAGGGCAATAAATAAATTACGGGTCAAAATTATTACAAAGCTTTCTCCGAATAAACGCATACCCTTCACAATTCTAAGCTGCAGATGTGAAAAGTACCTAAAGCCCACTCAAATGGTATGATTACGGGGCTGTTTGAGTTTAATAATCTGACTGTAATTCAGGCATTTTCAACAGCTCATTAAGGGTTCATTAATATATAGGCAAGCTTTTGAATTATAAATTAGCAGATTAGAAATCTGCATTGGCTAGATTGTACAGTAGGAGCCTTTCTAACAGAAGAACACTGTAACACAATGAAGGCTTGACCTTAGTGAATGAGGTGCAAACAACACAGTGCACTAACTAAGCTTCATGGCTCCCTCATTTCAAGGAGCAAGCCCACTGGACCATAACTAACCTCTGTTCATCCAGCACTGAAGAGTATGGCTTCAGACCATAGCTATTTCAGATATGTTCTACACATGGTCCTGAATTAGACGTAACTAAGATCTAGCCCTACAATATTTCCATAATCAGGGAAGATAGATAATATCTACAATCATGATAAAAGTTGTCATCACATCACTTTTACTTTGTAAAGAGTACATTATTCAGACCTGCTGAGAAACAAAAAGCTATTACGGAAACTTGAGTTGTTAGATTTTTCTCTCCCAATGAGCATACCATAAATTGAGTCCCCCAAATTATTCATAAGCTTAGGCCTATGACATCGCTGTAATTTTGTTTTCTAATGGACTTGTTTTTTTATTCATTCAACTACCACACCACAGTCTTAGCTCAGGGAAAAATGTTTTAGCAGAGTACCATGTAAAACAAGGCCAGATCAGATATTTTCAACAGGTCCTGAATTCTTGACAGCCTTGAAATAAGTGACAATTTAAATATTAGTATTTTTAGTTATTCTTATAATTTTTCATAACTTTTCTTTTGTGTCTGTTATTTTAAAGTAACATGCAGGATAGTGGTCAGAAGTCACAAAGTTAATTAGTAAAAATACCTACTTTATTTTCTGTGCTTTCTTCATTTAAAAATCAAGTCAGCCACAGTTTGAGAAATGTAACCCAAACTATAGATAGAGAAGAAAGATTAAGACAGACGTGTTGCTACTTTTCTCCCCAAACATAAAAAAGGTAAAATAATTTTCTATCTGAAATCCTTACGTAAAAATCAGTCAAAATGGGACGCAGGAGATCTGGAAATGAAATGAAGGTCACAAGCCCCATGGTCATGAGATCTCATTTGAAACAATTACTTTTTGGTTGTGAAAACTGGGATATAATTTGGAAACAGTGGTGAAA
>NC_045447.1:12620955-12683455 GCF_002776525.5 Piliocolobus tephrosceles
GATCTAATGTGCTGATGATATCCTTTAAATTTTACCACATGCCTGGGATCTCCTCACCAGAAAATGCTAGAGGTCTACATCTGGACTTCCATAGAAACCAATGAGTCCTCTTCTATTATTAATACTCATATTAAGAGTGCATCTCCAGGACTCTTCAGCATTTGTTTACACAAACCATGCAATCTTTGTGCTCCCCCATTCCCACATTCTGCTCCCCTGCCTTTTCTCCCTGAAGAATGAGATCGCCATGGCACTTCCATTTCCTGTCTTGTCAGTTAAGATCACTGCCATGCTGTGAATGGGATAACACTACACTGTGCGCCTGCTCCCTCTAACACCGAGGGCATCGTGTGTGCCTCTCCACACAGCTGCTTCCCTCACTGCTCTATTTTCTGGAAGACCGATCTTCCAGACTTCAATAAGTTCCTCCCAGACCCAGTTCACAATACAAGATGTTTCTGCCAAAAAGCAAATGTTTTCTTTTTGTTTCTTACATAGGTGGCTTTAACTTTCTTACTTTCCAGCTATTAATATGATAATCTGACACTGTTAGTACTTGGAATCATTCTATGTATTTTTATCATACACATATGATACAAAATTTTAGGCTATCACTTAGCCTAAAAATCCTCTGTGTTCAAATTCAAACACATTGAGCATACATACTACAGGCCAAGCAGCAACTGTATCATTCACATGCTCACTCTCATTTGATTTTTAAAATAACCTTACAGGGTGGATGTCATTGGCCTCACTTGTACACAAGAAAATCAAATTTCAAGGAGGTTAAGTGACTTTAGAGCCCAAGATCACATGGCAAGTAATGGGAAAACAAAGATTTAAACATGGGTCTCTCTTTCTCTAAGTCCAGGATTCATTCCACTACACCTCAGACACCTAGAGAAATAGGTTATAATACTGGATTTTAAATTCACTTTGCAACTATAACACAAATAACTACAATACTGGAGTACATGGCTTTGGAGTCAGAGTAACCTAGATTCAAATTCTAACTATCACTTATTAACCATGTGACTGTAGAAGGTCCCCTGGTTCATTGTCTGTAAACAGGGATACCACCAACTGAAGAATCACTATGAAGTTCAAAGACATAAAATGCCTAAAATAGTTCCTGACATATAATTGTCACTTTAAAAAATAACTGGTACTCACTTTATATCATATGAATTAAATTATTTTTTAATTAAAATACTACATTTTCTAAAGTCAAATAAGTAGTTACTTCATATCATTGGTAAAAATGGAACATTCTAATCTTTTTTTTTTTGAGACGGAGTCTCGCTCTGTCGCCTAGGCTGGAGTGCAGTGGCCGGATCTCAGCTCACTGCAACCTCCACCTCCCGGGTTCACGCCATTCTCCTGCCTCAGCCTCCTGAGTAGCTGGGACTACAGGCGCCCACGACCACGCCCGGCTAATTTTTCATATTTTAGTAGAGACGGGGTTTCACTGTCTTAGCCAGGATGGTCTCGATCTCCTGACCTTGTGATCCGCCTGCCTCGGCCTCCCAAAGTGCTGGGATTACAGGCGTGAACCACCGCGCCTGGCGAGAACATTATAATCTTGAAGTATAATCTGAAACATGTCTGTCCTACAATCAAAATGTTTATCTAATTTCTCATAATATTCATTACATGGTCAAATCTGATCTTTTTAAAAACTTCTGGCATTTTTATATATCAAAATGTATTTACCATAGGTTGTGTTGATATTATTTTGCAACATATTTTAATAGTATATAGTTTTATTGCTTTCAGCCATCTCAATTATTATGACCTAAGTTTCTAGTTCCTTCCTTTGCTCATTTGTGTTACTTTTACTCTCTTATAACTTCCAGAAGTAGAATGCCATTTTGATGTGTGTTGATGATGAAACACTCATGATAGTTGCTCATTATTAGTGGTCTCTGGTCACACGTTTCAAATGAGCACAGAAATGTAAAGAATAGCCATGTGTAGAAAAACACATAGAAAGTAAATGGTGCTGCTGATTTGTTCTGAAATAAGGACTCTTCTTCCTACAAATGTACTCATTAAGATGTTATAACTGGCTTCAGTGTTCTTGTTAAATTGGTTAAATTTTCACCAAAGCTACGCATCCTCTCAATTAGTGTTTTAGAAATCTTTATTCAAATAATCCACAGCTGAAATGAATGGTATTTTAAAAAACCATACAGATAGGATGATACATATCTATAGTACCATACACATATGATACAAAATTTTTGGTCAGAAACTAACAATGGGGAGAGATTTTTATTCGTGATTTTTCTCAAATGAAAATACTAGACCCCACTTGAATTTTAAAATACCATATATACTTACTTTGTACTTTAAGGTGATCAGTAAATGTCATTCATATGTCCCTCATGGGAGCAAGAACCCTGCCCCTATCAGATAATTAATCTCATGCTTATCTTTGTATTCATTTCCTTTCCTGTAACCATCTTCTTTCCCTTTTCTCTAAAATTTTTAAAAGTAAATATATAAATTACAGTCACTTGACTTCATTATGAATAGCAGATACTCACTGGTTCTCTTTTTCCTCTTGCAGGAAGGAATGCCCATTTTATTGTTTTTGCAATGCCAAATTATCTTGATGCACAGGCACTGCCCAAAATAGCATGCTAGTAAATACAGCATGAGGGTCATTGGCATTCTCAGTACATTCCAATGTAACAGTACAGCATAAAGTTTTATCTGTATTATTATAAAGGACACAGACTCAGTTTTATTGAAAAGGCTTTGTGAAGCATGGCATGATTATAGGAAACATGAACTTTACTAGACTTTCCACATGATTTTAAAGTGTGCTGGCTCTTTAATATAAATACAGCATCTAATTAATGACTAAAAATGGCTTCTATATTCCTATGTAATGTTCATCTTTATGCATCTCTCTTAAGTTTCTATTTTGCTATAAGTACTATAGATGTTTCAGTCAATGGTGAACTTCAAAAAGGATATTAGGGCTTCTCATGGTAGTATCATATCCATCATGCTCTTACATTACAAACCATGCAAGTATCTAAAAAGCACAACCACCCACATGACAAGCAAAGGACAATGGCAGAGGCTTCAGAGCATCTTTCCAGCAGCAAATAACACAAACAAGACTTCTATGTTAATAATGGAAAAATTTATTTACTTAGAAATATAATCAAAACAGCATATTCTTAAATACAAATTACAAAAAGGGGCTGGTTTAACTAGGTAATAAAATGAAACATTCTAGTGCAAGTGTATTCACAATTTTTCACAACTGATAATTAATAAATTTTCATGATGATGAATAAATAAAAACATAACTAAAAAAATCAATATATCTTTCATTAACCCTTTAGGTAACTAATCTACAGCAAAGAAATCAGAAGAAAAAAGATAAAAAATCCAAAGACATTTTTCACAAACATCTGACTTCTCAAAGCATAGTCCAGATCTCAAAACGACATAGATTTAATCTCCCTCTGATAAGAAATTAATGTGAGTCAAATTCACTATAAAGACATCAAAATCAAGGTGGAACTGAAAATAACGGCAATTAAATGCAGTATTCCTCATTAGAACAATTAAAAACATTTTCCCTCCAGGGATTAAAAGAATTGTTTTCCAGTTAGGAGGATGGGTATTGGTGGCATAAAGGGTGAGATGGGGTACAAACAAATGGGCAGATAAACAATTAATTAGGAAAGTCAATTTAAGGAGGATGAACATTAAGATTGCTGAAAAGCACCATAACATAATCAGTTTTTTTTCCCAGTTACTTAGAGGGCAATGTGTAAATTTACCTCTTCCCTTGTTGCTTAGTTATGAAAAGAAATGTTCATTATTCAACCCACTTCTCTGAAGAGGAAATATGAATGCACTATGATAAATATGATTATAGATTTATATTAACAATATACAGATTTCAAAATTGCCTAAAGAGACCTGATTTTGAACTGGGTGTTTTAGGTGGTAAACTATGGAAATGTCAACTTTGATTTGAGCTAACAAAAAGGAATTTAGAGGATGGATAAGCTCCAGGACCTTTGAATTAAATGAAAGACCAGAACACTCCACAGAATGTCTGCAATAACAGTCTCTACAGAAAATTATGAGGAACTACATAAATCCACCCTCTTCCTCTTCACACAGGCTCATTAAAGCTGTACTGACTCTCTGGGCAGCTATAATTCTGCTGACTGATACCCTGGAATCACCCTGTCAATACCCAGTGGTGTGCTGCCTCTCCAACTATCTCTGCCCCTAATATTCCTCTCTTTGATGGGATTTGCTGACCTTTAATCTGATGCTAGTTTACTCTCATCACTGAAGTGTAAGTCGGAGAGCAATAAAACGGCAACCTCACTGATTCAAAAGGGAGAGCTAAAGCCTGCTAACTGTGAATCTAACCTTTCATAATGGCTTGCTCTTAAAGGAGGAAGCATGAAGTGGAAGGCAGCTAAAACAAACAATGTGTAATGCTGAACACAAGATTTATTAGAATCCCATTTTGCATGGGTATTACAAGAGGACACTGGGGCTGTAAACAAGAGATACACAAATATTTGCAAGAGAGACCAAAATCCTGGTCAGAACATCCTTCCATACCAATATAAATCTTCAACAAGCAACAAGAGCTGTGCTATAGGAAATCAAGCAAGGTTAGATGAATGGAAAAATCTGGGATGACTCCAGGTGGATGTAAACAACACTGGAGTAATAAAACCATCATTAAAAATAAGATGTTTTTCTCTGATGAAGTACGAGACTATAATGACTGGAAACCAAAAACGTACATTCAAAATGGGTCCTAGGGAAATCAAAGAGTATGTGAAAATTAAATGCTTCCAAATAATTTTTAGTATAATATCAAAGGTAGGTTAATAATAAGACCTCACATTTATTGAGAGCTTTCTATGCGCTAGGCACTACTCAAAGTACTTTACCTGTATTCACTAATCATCCCAACACCCCTAAGAGGTAGGTACTATTATTAAGCCCATTTTAATTATCACGAAACTGAGGTACACCACTGTTAGATCCATTGCTCATGGTCACATAGCTAGAAGGTGAAAAAGCTAGGATTGGATGCAGGACAGTCTGGCTTCATGGTCTGAACTAACTCTTTACCACCTCTTATACATATTAGGTTAAAAGAATCTAAAAGAGTAACTGCCTTACAGAAACACTCATTTCTATTTTATTTTTGTATTTTTAAGAGTTGGTTTTGGGTCATTTAAAAAACATCCTCACAAGACCCTCAGTAAATTTGAGAACTCTCATTTGTTAACTAACTTCTTTTGTTTAATATGAAACAATGATTTTGAAGACATAAAAATAAGAAATACCATTGTACGAATAACATCGTATTCTATAATTTTGTATTTCTCTGAATTAGTCTCTTGAGGATTATCATCAGGTGTATTTTCCAAAAATACTGACAATTAGAAAGAAGTGGGCAATCACTAATTCAAAAGTTAAAATAATAAAATTCAAATATTTGACATTTTCAAAGTGTCAAGCTACACTGATGCAAAGGACAACAAATACATGATGCCATGTTCTCACAAACAGCAACAAATTCTGGCCTCTGTTGTAAATGATTTGAAATTGTCATTGAGTTTTTTGTTTTTATGTCTGATCTCTTGAGATTTCAACTATTTGGCCAACTAAACTTGAAAAGCTATAACTGAATCACATGTGTATATACAGATTAGTTTAGTATCAACTAGTAGTCCTAATCAAACAAGGCCACTTTTCACCTGCTTACACAAAGACTGAGTGTGAGTGTCTTTCATTTTAAATGAAGCTAGTAAACAAAAAAAGAAAGATCTTTCAGGCTGCAAAACACATGAATCTATATAAAATATACACTAAATGCCAGAGCGTAAACAAAGCAGAAGTTATTGCATAACAAATCTCTTTCAATCCTCTTGGGGAAAACAGAATCTGACAGTATTGGGTTCTAACAGGTGCAGATAGCAGAAGAATTACTTATTCATTCTACCAGAAAGAAAAAGAATAATAAAAAGCATAATTTAATTTATAATTTATGTGTACAAGTGTTATTTTTAAGAGTTACAGTCTGCTTTGCAGATAACTTGGTCTAGTTCAAGTTGACATGCTGCATCACAGAACAAGCCTGAAGGGTCTTCACAACATGTACAATAATTAACACGTCATTAACACATTAACTAATATACATTCAACATCATCAATGTTAATAGCATAATAATTAACTTATTGTACATAGCACATAGCACCCCCTGGCACTTTTCAAAATAAATTTGGAAGTGCATACTTTCAAATATTTTAAAAGGTAGCTATTCATATTGAAATATTTTCATCGATAAACATTTTTATATTTGTATTGCACGTGTTTTAAATGAGGCATATTTAGTGATACGACAAATTAAATCTGTATCTGATTCAAGCTGTACTGGTACAAAAATACAAAGAACAAAGACAAGCCTTACTCTGTGAAAGAACTAGTAATACATTAAAAATTTAATACTTGGCAGGTCAAATCTGGATACTCTCTGCTGAAGACAACCAATATTAATGAATCAGACTACAGAGTCATTGTCTAGGATCCCAAAGGAAACAATAATGCAAGTACAACAAATTCTTCTTGCAAGAGAAATCCTGCAAAACTACTTAACAGAATAACACTGGTCAATGCTCTAATCATAAATTTGTTAAACCTTATACAATGTTTTCAAATACGCATGCAATCCAGGTCCAGCTTTAACCAAAAATTCAGTCTAATTTTATTTTGCAGTTTAGGTTCTTGGAGTAAACACCTCTGCATAAATATTTGCCTCGCTACTAGCCCCTCTGCATATAAGAAACCATCATTTCTCTTAAAACAAACAAACAAAAAAAACCCCAGAAGTTCTGTTTTATTTCCACAATAGGTATCTAAAAGATATATTTTTAAAAAGCAGCTTCTTCAAGAAACAGAAGATTTGGGTTTCTCTAACAAAGAAGGTGACACAATTAAAAGAAAAGCAAAGAAAAGACAACACTGGGTGTCACGGTCTAGGCAAAGTCCTGTCAGATCAGGTAGCTACTTTTCACACTTGATCTGGAGAACTCTGAGAACTGACAAGAAAAGAATGTAGAAGGATGAGACAACTAAAATAAACACAGTATAAACAGTCCACCAGGTGGATTCAAATTGATAACTACCTGGTTTGTTGTTGTTGTTGTTGTTGTTGTTTGGTAACATTCTTTGAAACTGTTACTGGAAGTAAGACCCTCTGGAAAACATGTAACTGGTTAGCTGGTTCAATTAACTACAGGACACCCACTATGTTTCAAGCCAAATTATCTTCCTTTATATTCTTTTCAGCTCAATCTCCTTTTACTTACGCTCTCAGTCAACAAACCTTTACTGACTACTCACTATATGCACAGTACTATACTGAAACCTATACATATATAGCTGTTCAGCAGAAACTATTGATCACAACAAAGTCTTAGTAACTTCAGGCTCCATTAAGAAAGTTTTTTCAGAAATACAATTTTAAAGTAGAATTGTTATCTATTTTAAATCAACTAATATATTATCTACTAAGATTACTGTTTAAAAATACCTATACTCATTCAGTTTTTCATATAGCCAAGAAACTCAGATACACAGTTGAATGCTAGATAATAATCTATAAATGGCCTATAAGTAAAAAGCATTTATTTTAAAACATGAAATTTATCATTATCTTTATTCAAATCACTTTTGTTACCAACCCCCTTTGTGCTCCCTGGCATTACTGATGGAAGCAGGTAGATATCACATTAACTTGAGATAAGAAAACTAATGGAAATATTAACTTACAAAAAGGTGTGCTAAATTAAATTTTCTTCCAGTTTTCAAATTCTATAATTCTCAGATAGTGTCAAATAACCTTTAAAAACTACATAAACTTCTAAAAGGTATTTAAAACTATTTTTTAGAGAAGATTTGAGGATTCTCACTTGGCATCTATAATACTAACAGTTGTCTTATATTTTATTAGAGAGAGAATAAATTATAATTTAATCACTGAACAACAAAGTATCTCCCTATGTTTTGGCCTATGGGATGAACCTGAAAGCAGAAGACCCCCACATTTAAGCTTTTGGTTTCCAGGTATTACACTGAAAACAATGGCCAGTTATCTGATAAAATACATTCCACATTCAGCACATTGCTTGGTGGATGTGTCTCTATTTAAAAGGTATCAAGTCATATTTTGGGACTTAGTATTATGATATAAATAATACCACGCAACTAGGACAAAACTCATTTGCTTTCACTACATCTCTTTGTGGTTTGTTTGGGTGTAAAGCTACCTGCCTGTAGAGGCTACACTGTGAATGAGCTGAACGTCAGCAGTTTATCCTAGGGTCATCTGCACTACATACAATTATGCTGGGGTCACCTGGGTTACATAGGAAGCCTGAAGTTTTAAACTGTCATTAGAATATTGCGGCCTGATTTTAACAATACAGCAGTGCTTCTAATGATCTTAAAGGTAATTCACTATTCAGACCCCAAGCAAAAGATGCAAATGTAGCACTGAAAGCTCCTTATTAAATACCCACAGGCTACATCTCTGTACAATAAGTGGTCCAGGTCTTTTTAGAACATACTAATTAGATGAACAGAGAATCAGAAAAATGCAAAACCAGGTCATGCAGCAAAAAATGGTGAAGTGTTAAAAAAAAAAAAAAAAAGGCAGGGTGTGGGGGGGGAGGGGTGTTTAAGAATGAGAAAGGCATACCAAATAATTCCATCCTATCATTATTAAAAAATTATCTACAATAAGAAGGCAAAATAAATAATGTCAGGTCACTATTTGACTCACCCAAATTAGGGTGGATATTACTATTAAAGTTAAGTTTTAAGTTTATTGTCAGAGATATGCTTAACTGATGATACAATACTATGAATAATACATTAAGCAAAAGCCCAATTTAAAATTAAATTTGCCTTGGGTTATCTCCCATTACTATAAACATTCAGAATTATTCAGGTTTATAAATGAAAGCCAATATCAAGAAAATACTTTTGGGGGGGCTCTTCTCTTTAATAGTTATGTATACAGAGTTGCTAAACCAATATCAACACAGTTTTACAAAAAATAATGCCTCCAAGTCTCAATTACTTCTAGACAAGCACATATAGATTTAGTAGGAAATATTACCTTTGTCACTTAAGATGTACCAAAATTCAAATAATTTATTTTCACATGAAGTGTTTGGACAAATTGTCTTTTCTTTTTAAAAATGAAGACTCCTCGTTCTAATCCTAACTTTGCAGAAACTGCAGAGTGAAGGAGAGTCTATATTATGTTATGGCAAATGAGGCATTCAAATCTTCGCCAGCTGACCAAAAGGCTGTAAGACTATCAACTGCATTTTGAAGCTGTCTGATTTGTGCTCTACTCCCCTCTCTTCATGTACCTACCCTCTGACAACAACCTCCCCTGCCTGTGGGTGAGCTCGCTCTCTCTCTCTCTCTCCCCCCCTCCTCCATCATCTAAAGAATGTGAAGTACACAATAAGGGAGAAAACAAACTAGGCATATGACATAAAAGCCTATCATCTCATAAGTTTTTTGGAAAACAATTAGCTTCCTTAGAAGCACTGAGGCAGCATTCCTTTCAACACCATAGATGTTTCTTTTACCAAACGACTTATTGGAGAAAAACACCTCTTGATGTCAAAATGAGTTTCTGAGAGTTGTTTTTGTTTTCATACTCATCAGTTCCAAATTCAATCATTTCTATTTTATTACTTGTGTGTTCTTCCAAAAGGTTTAATGTTCTGCATAAATTTAGCCATCTAGTTTAAACAATAAATTTGTACTCATTTAAAAAATTGTACTTACATGCTTTAAACAACTTTAACATTCAATATAAAATAACTGTAATAAAAACAATCATGAATATCCAAAAGAATGTACTATATCAATCTGCTACAACTTGAATTTATAAAATAGAGCAGTAGACTAGAGGTTCAGCATTCTGTATCTTCACTTCGTATCTGCTGTTATTTGGTTGTACAGCCTTGGGCAAGTCATGCCACCCCTGAGTCTAATTTCCCTCATCTATCAAATGAGAGGACTGAGCTAGATGTTCCATAGGTTCCTGAACCAGTTCAGAATTTAGTCAGGACTCTCTGACATTATAACTACAAACTATAATAAGTGGCCTAATGATTCGGAAATGGGCCCTAAAATTCAAAAGGCCCTTAAGCTTTCTTTTACTATTTTTTCAGAAGATGGGGTCCTGCTACATTGCCCAGGCTGAACACCAAAAACGTATTTTATTTACTCCCTAAAGCAAATGGGACTCATTATTACACTAAATTCCCTAAAACACAGGGTGTATCACAATCCGAAGGAGACTGTGAAAATTTCTGGGAAAAGTTTGCTCTTCTATCAGAATCAGGCTCTGCTAGGGAAGAGAGGTAGAGGTGGGGAGAGGTTGGAAGACAGTAACCTTACTGGTGAGAATAGTAGCTTCCAACTGATAAATTTTATTCTAAAAGTGCAAAAGCCACTGTTTCATGAGCTCAAATCTGTTTTTTCTAGCTAAGAGACCACAGGTCCAAAGAACTAAAAGGCAAGCAGGAACCTCATTATCAATTCCATCATAATTATTTACTGTTGACTTGAGGCTCAAGTTTGAATTCTTATGTATAGATTATTGTATTTAAATGGCCATATCTGTTAAAGAAGGATGTATTTTGTAGTATATTGGGTAATTCTTCAATTACAGTAAGTCACATTAATATCTTAATTATTATAAGAATGACTAAGTGAAATAAGTATACTTTAAATTTTATTAAAACACTCAGTCCTTAATTAGGGCTTAGTTAAGTTGGCTAGTGGTAAATATATATTCATGTAGTTTAAGATCTTTACAGGATGCTACGCGAATGATAATTCTGGCCATGTCTAATACAGAGTAAACATGCACTTCTATGGAAAACTCCCATAAACTTTGATGCTGTTTCTTACTGCAATCCAATACGTTTAAATCAGTTGCCCTCAAATAGCAGTTTTCCCTATATAAACTAGAAGTACAATAAATTTTAGTATGTGGTTTTTTTAGACATGTGAATACATTTTGCTGGTATGTGTGACATTTTAGAATGGTTTAGTCTTCTAACTAATTTGTTGAGAATGATGCAAATATTTTAAAGAAAAATTGTAAGTAACATTGGCTAGAATGAAATAATAGTGATAATTCTGAGAATCCAGAAAAAGCTTCATCAATTCACACTCAGATCATTTGCCAATCCAAAATGTACTCTATTTTTTCTGGTACTCTTAATAAGTTCTTCAGTTTGATTGGATGGCATAACAAGCAAACTATCTTATGAATGTTTTTTGCCCTCAAGAAGCTATTCTAAATGAATGAGTCTTCCACAAATTAATGAATTCATATTTTAAGATGCATTTGCAAAATGTCCTATCATTCCAATGCTAATCTGCAACCTAGTTAAGAAATGTTAGCCTAACAGGGAAAAAATTCTAATGTGAATGAATGTCATGTTTGCACAGAAAAGAAAAAAAAAAGACATGCAAATATAAAGCCCATATGTACTGGCTTTGACAAGACACTGTATTTAAGTGATTTTATTATGCATATTATTTCCAAAAGTCAACAGCATTTAGATATATATTTAACTATTGAAACCTTTTAAACAATGATTAAATTTTTAAAATCACATTAAATTACATGTAATTTCTTGAAATCAATTATAGAGGAACAGGAAAGGAAACAGTTAATATACTAATTACAGTAATTAAGAGTTGCCAATTTAATTATAGCTGGGATATGAATGCTCTAACATTTGTTAGAGTGTAAAAAACAAACCTTTAATGCAGAGACTTTGTTCACAAACATCTAACGGAGACCTCCTCTACCTCACTCTGCTTCTCTGCTGACACAACAGCAATGGGTTCAGATTGAAGAACTTGTCAGCAATCAGGCAGGAGGAGGCTAATTAGCTTGCAGGTTAATGAGTGTGATGGCTCTTGACAGCATTTTGTTACAGCCTCTTCTGTATTTAAACAATAAATGATTACTTATATACAGTTGAGACATCCTAACCATAGTAGCCAAACACACATTTAGTTTTACAAGTATCAAATCAATTCTTTTGTTTCTATATCAAAAACATAAAATTTGCATTAGTTACAACTCTATCACATTAGCACAATATGCTGGAAGGAAAATGGGCATTTTTAAAAAGGCAATAAATATACTTTATGTAGAGGTATGCCCTTTGAGTTGAAAATTTCCATTGTAAGGATGCCTGGTAGGCAACATAATTGGGCTGCTGAATTATAATTTAAATATGGCAGCTTTTTTGAAATGTGCAAGAACTTTCCCTTAAAAAAATTCAAGGAAGATTTTTGTCTTAATTTTTTTATTCTAGGTTTCTCTCTGAGAAATAGGTACATAAGGCACACACAGAGGAATCTCTCTGCTTACCTTGTTGGTTACTAGGGATTTGAAAACAGGTGGTGAATTAAGGAAATAGCTCTATTGAGAGATTAACCCATTTCATCAGCCAGTGGAGAAGGAAATAAGAACATTTTTACAGCATCTCTATAATCCATATATTTAGTGGTAACAGAAATGCCTTAATAAAAGCACTAAGAAAGGGAATAAGTGAGTATTTTGTAGCAGTTTGATTTACTTTGTAAAGTAGCAAGTATTAAAATCTAAGTAGTGTGATTTTTATTTACATGAGAGGAAAATGATATGTGTCCAGGAAAATCTTATCTGAGAATTAAACTGAACTTTAAGTGCATAATATCAAGGGAAGGTTATTTCAATTTAATATTCAGAGTTCCCTAGAAATTTGAACACAGACATGGAAGAAACACCTGCTGAGATTCACACTGCTTTCTAAATTATTTTGTATGCATGAAAATATTATTTGTGTATGTTCTTACTGCTGTATGATGAACATTTGAATAAAATAGAAAAGTAATAAAATTTCAAATAAGTACAGCTCTAATGCTCTTCTTTTTATGTTTAAGAATAAAAAGTATTATATCTATCACAATTATGGTAGCCAATAAATAACTTACATCAAAAAGCTTTAGTAGACCTGGACAGATTTAGTGGATGAAAAAGGAAACTAGTATAAAAACCAAAAGTTTGTTGTAGAGCAAAAAGCTCCAGGTGTACTGAGTGCCTACAATTTCCAAGGGGTGAAAGAAAATGCAAGTTTAAATTCTGTGGTAGTTTGTCACTTTCTTTGGGTTATTTGGAATAATAAATCCTTAGGGTCAAAATACCAATACTTTAAAATTTTTACATCAACTGTGTGCTACTTACACATCTGAATCCTGTAAACAGTATATATAAATAGTGTGTGAAAATAGGTTTCTCTATTATGTGTACATTCTTAAATAACATAGTATTAATTAGTTTACAGGTATGTCTTATCACACATACATGCAGCCTACTGCACATTTTATCATTTATATCCTTAAGCCAGTTAACACAAATCTGTAAGCCCCAAAGTTCACAATGCTGTGCCAAATCTAGGTGGATGTATAAATACAAACTTTTCTTAAGTTCTAACACAATTAAATTTTAGAGAATCAAAATTTTCTCTGAATTATATGATGAATCCCAACCAAGTGACTTTTTTGAGAAGACTGACACCTACCCAAAATCACGACCCGTTCTGCCTTTAAATGAGAATATTCCTCAGTCTGAAAAATTATTTATAGAGATTTTTTACTACCCTTGTATACTGCAATGTTATTTCCTTTCCCACACACTAGCAAAGTCCATTTTCACAACTGCTATAAAGCGGCATGTTCACAGCTAGTAAAACAACTCAATAAATAGCCTCACGAAGCTATAGCTGTCTCATATCCTTTCCTCAATAAAAACAGAGGTGAACTGCTTATTTTCAGCAGCACACTATAAGAAGACAGAAGCATTATGACTGCTCATACATTCTGACTATCATTTGCCACAAGCTATATCTGTCAGCATTAAATAAAGCTGCATTATAAATGTAAACAAAACACCCACATCTACAAAATGAGCTGTCCGCCATGGCTGTAGGCATGAATTGAACCCGCTTATTGACTCAGGTTGCTCTTTTTATTTATTCTTCTACAAAGACATGCATTTACTTTACCCTACGAGCACACTAGGTTTCAGAAAAACAACTAGTCTTGTACTAAAGCAAAAAAAAAAAAGGCACATGTTAACAAATGCATATCTTAATAGGAATAACATTATGTGGGCAAACAGAGACCAACTGTTAAAAAATGGATTTATTTTAAAAGGTTATCCTAGATCAAAACACTAAATCATAAATAATCTATGGACTCAGTTCTCTAAGTATATATTTATAAACTGCAACAAAGTAATTTACTGTAGAAAACAACAGAATTTATTTTCAAATATTTAATGGAAGTGAGTATTTAATGAATGATGTTCACACAGTTGTCCCACCCTCCATGGCTTGGGTATCCACTGACAAAGTAAATAAGCGAATATTCAGGATATCCAATCATGCAGGGTATAAAATTAATTCAAGCTGCCAACAAAAATAGTTTCTGTAAAAAATGAATATATCATTTGCAAAATGTCTTTTGTACTTTTTCAAGTGTTTTATGCTTTGTGCAACTCTGTGTAGCCATGGTGATATATAATATAAACAGGTAACAAAAACTGTGAGCTTAAAAACATTTTGCCAGCTTTCCTTTTTTTTTTTTTAATCTGAGGAGTTAATAGATCACTCTGAACCTACTGCAGTAAGTTTGTATCTCACTTAGAATGTTTCGAAAAAGTAAGGAGGAGGCCCTTTCTCTTTATTATTGTTCTATGATAGGTCATAATGCTAGGGAAGTGCACATCTGAAATACAGATACAACTGGATTCCTAAGCATGAATATTCTAACAGGTGTGCTGCACATCAAGATTTTAGTCTATTTTCAGGCTTATTCTGAAAAGGACTGTCATCATGCCAAATCATGACAAATGAAGTTATGTTCTGAAGACATTCATTACAGACAGAGAGCCAGAGTATACATATAAGCCACCAACGCACATGCATTACAATAAAAATGAAATACAGCATTCTTTCAAACAACCACATGGGGCTCTTCTGTGTATTTGATCAAATAATTTCTCAATTAGTTTTCTCCACTAAACACTGATTGCTTTGGCCTCGTGTAGGCAGAGCCATAGAACTTGATTAAAAATAAGCCTGGACAGCCAGAAGCCACTGGATAGATTTCCAGATGACAGAAGATCTGAAGATATGCAGAGACCAAGTACTCCAAAGAGTTTAGTCTTTATTCATCACCTGTTGAGCAACTCAAGAACCCCTAAGAGGTCTGAAAGTTTATACCTTTGTCTCTAAGTGCAAAAGAATCCACAGATTAAAGTCTCAATTTTAAAAGCAAAAGTAAAATGCAACAGTTAAAATATTAACATATACTGTCACAACTTATTCTTTTTTTTTTTTTTTGAGACGGAGTCTCGCTCTGTCGCCCAGGCTGGAGTGCAGTGGCGGGATCTCAGCTCACTGCAAGCCCCGCCTCCCGGGTTTAGGCCATTCTCCTGCCTCAGCCTCCCGAGTAGCTGGGATTACAGGCGCCCGCCACCTTGCCCGGCTCATTTTTTGTATTTTTTAGTAGAGACGGGGTTTCACTGTGTTAGCCAGGATGGTCTCGATCTCCTGACCTCGTGATCCGCCCATCTCGGCCTCTCAAAGTGCTAGGATTACAGGCTTGAGCCACCGCGGCCGGCCCACAACTTATTCTTATGTAGGACATCATTCCCTATGAAAGGGAAAGCATAAATGTTCTTCTGCTTCTCACTATTGGCATAGATTGATATTAATTATTACTGCTTTTCCTTTCTAAAATAAGCTTGTTAACAAGAAGTACAGGATTGCTTACAGCTGCTATCCATTGGGTAGGTTGCATCATTGTTTATGATGTTTACAGAAAAAAGGAAAATCAGTACAAAGAAATAGTATGGAGTAATTAATGTATTGTAGTGTAGTAATTTCCACTTTCTACCTCCATTTAAATAAAATAAAGCTTTATAATGCTAGCGTAAATCAGGGGGAGCCACAGGGGAGCACAGCGAGGCAAAGACATTAAAGCCAAACCAAAGCCCTTCTTCACCCAAGCTACTATTATTATTACTTGTGCAAAGCAAATACTCAGCCTCCAACCCTAAATCATTTCAATTCCTATTTCCAAGTATAATTTAATCTTTTTCAGCGACACTTGATGCTTACTTCATCACAGCATAATGACAGATTAAAAAGTTGTTGAATTAAATATTAAAGAGGACTTCAGGCAGTTCTGCATTTTTAAGGAATAACACAGATTGGGGATGAAATGAGAAGCCCAAATGCATATTTTATACCAAAAGGAAAGAATATATATATTTTTCCTTCAGGCCACCTACTTTGTAATAAAACACAGGGCAGGTTTTTATTTAGTGCATAAAAATGTGAAATAGTATCATAAGCTTCATATCACTATAATCTGGCACCATAGAATGATGTCAAAGCTAATGATACCATGTAAGAATATGATTTTTTTGGTGAGTAGTTTATTTGAATATTTTTAAAATAAGTATATTCATAATTTATCACTTCTGCTTTCTGATTTTAAAAATTACCTTATTTTGGAAATTTATCTCAGAGATAAAAATCTCACAGATGATAGCATCAAAAGCAAACCATTATGTAAATGATATTATGATACAAACTGTTCTGAGTGGGTAGAAAGAAAGTTGATCCATAGTTGTAAATACAGTTCCAATTAAAATGCTGATTGAGGTCGGGAGTGGTGGCTCACACCTCTAATCCCAGCACTTTGGGAGGCCATGGCGGGCAGATCACTTGAGGTCAGGAGTTCGAGATCAACCTGACCAACATAACAAAACCCCGTCTCTACTAAAAAAACATACAAAAATTAGCTGGGCATGGTATGCGCCTGTAATCCCAGCTACTCGGGAGGCTGAGGCAGGAGAATTACTTGAATCTGGGAGACGGAGGTTGCAGAGAGCCAATATCACACCAATGCACTCCAGTCTTGGGGACAGAGTGAGACTCCGTCTCAAAAAAATTAAAATTAAATTAAATTAAATTAAAATAAAATAAAATGCTGATTGAACTGGTAGGCCTAATTTTGGAAGCTCCCTTTACATATGGGTAAAATTAAAGATGAAATGCACATAATAGTAGTCCCTAAACTCTTAAATAGAATAGAAACAGAGTCAAAATACAAAATTCTGGGACTACAAACTTAGGATATGTATAGATAATGATACATAGAAACACGTGGTTAAAATTCCAAGGGCTCATGGTTAAATGGCTAAATTTGGTATGTTTTAATTGTCAGTTTTAAAGAACAGAGATGTTTTACCTAAGGTTTAAAAGAAAACAAACTTTTGAGTTTTTGTTTCATTGTGGGTTCAAGCAATGTAGTAGGAGAAAAAAATGAACTCTATAAACATTTTATTCTATTTGTGTAACATCAAATTGCAATCTTTTGTACATCCACACATTTTTACACAATGGCTGTAAGTACCTAAGTACCTTCTTCTCTGCTTTTTCATTTCATGTACCTGTTACCAATACTGCCTATTTGATTGAACCTCATGGAACTGCCATTTTCTAAGTCACAAATGGTCAGATACCAACCTCTAATGATTCGGCATTCATTTTAGATAGTTGCAACTTTATATATTTCACTTGAGAAAATAAATGGTTATCTATAATAGTAAATCGTAAGTACTTAAAAGTGACTTTTAAAATATGTATTATATGGAAAGATCAATGTTTTCCTAATAGGCCAAGGAAACAAATGTCATTTGTTTTTGAAAATAGTTCATTTTTGGAACAAGTGCACAGTACAAATGTCAGAAAAGAGTATTAAACATTTTAAAAGTAACACATGTTATCTATTTCATACATAGAAAGAAAGAAAAAGATAAAGGTACTAGACTGGATTCTTCAGAAATTATGACTTTGGCTAGGATAGAGCTAAATGTCATCATGGTTGGCAACTACACATGGCCTTGAAAGGATGGCCTAGTTCCTTTTGGAAAAATTTTCAGTGTGATTGCTCCTGGCCAAATGTGACAGGATTTACTCATGAAATGCTGTGCACACAATCCTTTATTTTAAAGAAAAGCACAAAATATTACCATGGAATTGTTTTGTTAATCTATAAAGGGGCAAGGCTTTTAAAATTTTCTTTTTTTTAATCTTTTCAAATCTCAGTGCTCTGTTGTTCTGCTGGCTCAGATACTTGGCTAGTCATTCCCTGCAAACATACAATTCTAGTCCCACACAATTAGATGCACACACTACATTGTAGAAATACTGCACAACAATCTTTGTGATATTCTTTAAAAGTACAAAAAGAATAGAGAAAGCACATTTATTCTCCCTACCATTCCCAATATTTCTTGACTAGAGCCAAGTCACTGGGGGTGGGATGGGGGAAGGCAGTGGCCACAACAGCAATTTTTCTATGGTGTCTGTATTTAAATCCTGGAAAGAGCAATAATTTTGGTTTTCTGGAATGTTTTCCAACCAGTAATAATGAGGTAATAATTTCCCATCACCTAGGACATAGTAGGTACTCAAAAAATGTTTGGACATTTAAATTCCCTGTGGAATTCCCTTTGGCATTCAGTCTCCCATTGAAAAACACAGTCATTAAGTTAGAATACTTCAGAGTCAATGACGGTGGGAAAACCTCCCAGAAGATGTTTCATACTTATGGTGAAGGGTTATTTTTTTCCTCAACCACCATTGTTTTGGAGCTGGTTGGGAATTTTTTCCTATCTGTTGAAAATGTTCACATGGTGATTATGCAGTCGTCCTCTGAGAAACCGAAGTCGGCAGCAGCCCAGATGTTTGAAATCAAGAAAATGCATCCTCAAACGTTGCTAGGCCTCAAATCAAGTTTCTGGTTTAGACTGGAAAAGCACTAACTTTGGGACCACCGAGACGTTCTGACTCGCAGTGGGTGCTGACCACAGGGCCAAGGCCGGCGGCCAGCCCGCTAGGGTCAGCTGCTACCGCTGGGCGCAGCCGGGGCCGCCGGAGCGGGGGAACGCTCGGGGCGCTCTGCCCCGCGGCTTTCGGGGCGCGTCGGGCAGTGCGACCGCGGGCGGGCTTCGGGCGCGCCCATTGTTCTCGCGGCGCGCGGCGATCCGGCTCCCCCTCCCGCCTTCGCGCCGGGAGGCCCCGCGGCCGGGCCCCGCTCCCCGCCGCGGCGCGCCCCCGCCCCGCTGGCTGACAGCGAATTCTCACCGCCCTGACTGCATAATTAATGTAAATGGAGCAGCCTCCGTGTCATGTGCGGGCTCTTTGGGTTTACTTTTGTGCGACACTTACACAGGAATATTAACTAGAGAAAGCAGCATCACAACAGGGGTGGAAAATCAGCCTGTCAGGGACTCACTGCAAATGCCACGGAGAGCGGAGCGGCTTCAAGATTGTTTCATCAAGGTGATTGAGAACAAAAACTACTGAGGAAAGAAAATTCGAGCTTAAACTGAGCTCCCATACATCCATTATTTATCGCTCTAGATCCTTTAGGAACGAGATTTCTAACACATCTTTATGCAGAACTCGGGACTGGAGGAAAGGGGCGAGGCCGCTGCGTGTGTGCACTGCCAGGCGAGCCGTGGCTCGGCCGGTGCGTGTGCAAGCGTCCCTGCTCCCCACGTGTGCAGACGCCCTTCAACAGCCCACAGCCAGAGAGGGAAAGGCCCGGGCCAGGAGACAGACACCTCTCCACGGGTCAGTGAGTTATTCCAAGAAACCACGGGGAATGTGGGCGATCCCACACTTAACTGAAATTAAGGCCTACGTTCCTGGGGATGGTAAGAGCCTTGCAATAAGGTGCCTGGTGTATAGGGCTGTTATCCACTTCCAAATTACGTTAAGGCCATTTTATTGTAATACGTGGTCACTGACTTTTCCCTTTCATAACCTGCTGTGGGTGAGAATACCTAAAAGTCAAAATAAAGACTAAATTCCCAAAGCATATTTTACACCCAAAAATGTACGTATTTGGAAAAAACATTTTCACTTCATACTCATAATCATCCAGAATATTCCATATTGGATGTGTCCTCTTTTCCAAAGGAGCTGAAAAGGTGACTTCCCAAATCTGAATGCAGCCTGACCTAAATTAGCACCCAATCCTGCTTACACTTTCCAGTCCAGACTAGTATATTGGCCTGCCATAAAAATTATTTTTAAAATTAAGAATT
The DNA here is from genome assembly GCF_002776525.5 of Piliocolobus tephrosceles. Taxonomy (NCBI): domain Eukaryota; kingdom Metazoa; phylum Chordata; class Mammalia; order Primates; family Cercopithecidae; genus Piliocolobus; species Piliocolobus tephrosceles. The sequence goes on from NC_045447.1 coordinate 12,641,253, forward strand.
TATATATCAAATATAAACAGTTACTAGAATTCATTTAGACTAAAACAGAGCATTATAAATTTATGAACAAATTGCCAGTTTCGTTAATGCTGTTTTTATAATGAGTAAGGAAACAAGTCCAAAACTTTACTAATATTAAGTTTTTACACAATTTAGGAGAGGAAATACGTTAGAAAACAAACAGCCAAAAAAAAAAAAAAAAATTCAACAAGAAAAAAAGACTATGGTTGCAAATTTTAACTCCAGAGTGTGTTTGGTGTTAAGGAACCAAAAAAAAGAAAAGAAAAGAAAAAGAAAGAAAGAAAAGAAATATCAAATCGTATCCCTCCCAAAAAATGTCATCAAGTGAGAGTGTCTGTTTCTGGTAAAGCATGTATGCTGCCTCTCTTCTACAGCAGAGTGACTTAATCCTGAATGTTCTCAAGGAATTCCTCCACACAAAGGGTCAATTGTATGCTACAGAATAACCTTATACGTATTTGTCTACTGAATGATTGAGAGCTAAATCCATCTGCATGTCTTTACTGGCTTAATTAAATATAGGTACAATAACTGAAAATAATTCAGTACACTACACGACAGAACAGATCAAAATGGACATGCCGATCAAAAGGTTTACTTTAGACAGGAAGCAGCCCGTCAGACCATTATTACAAATTAAAGGTATTATATTCAAGTCATTTTTAATCTCTTAAAAATGAATAACCCACATTAAATCATTTTTCTCCACAGAGGTAACATTTCTTTTATGTTTAAATGCACATATTCCTCACCATGCTTCAGTTCTTTTACTAGTGGTAGACGTCTATCATGTACACCTATCATGTAAGTCAACATTTCCACCAAGTTTGGATTCCTCTCTCTTTACATGATATAACTGACTCATCACACATTTGCACTTAAAAAATGAGAATTCACAAGCTGATTATGCACAGTAATCTATCTCCTGAATCTCATTTTACTGCACTAAAATTCTTATTGGCATTTTGTAGTTAATAACTTCTATATTAACAAATGCTGCTTTATGTCCAGACACCATGCTTGATAAATATGAGATAAATTTACCCTTACTTTCTAATAACAACTAAATTAGCTTTCTAATTCTAGAACTTTTTACTTTTAAGAACTTAAAATCTCATGTATATCAATTTTACTGTTTTTAAAAAGATACCAAATTAAGGATCAATACACAAAAACCAAAAACACACAGAAAAGTCCCTTGAGATACTCATGTGAAACCTGGAGCTCATTGATTTTGTTCTTGATAATATGTTGTTAAATTGGCAAACATGCTGACCTTGTGTGCAAAGGCAGAATCGTGCATACGCAACATAAAGTTAAAAAAAACAGCTTCAAAATGACTGTTTAAAACTGTAGGCTACAAAACCTTAAAATACAGACAAGCATTCCATAGTTTATTTTAAATTGGCAACCACAATTTAACAAGCTATTCTAACAAATGATTAGCATAGCATGTGCTTTTCTTTAGCCATCAATTATGACACAGGGTAATGCAGGGCACAACTTAAGTGTCAAATTACAATATGCTATACAAAACCACTTTGAAACACAGCTTTCTGTTTGCTTAGCAATTACTACAGAGCACACGGTTTTTCATGAAAGGAATTGGTCAGAACTGTTTATAAGAATTACCACAAATGTTTATATATTTATATTATAAAGAATTAGTTGACAATTTCATAAAATTTCTCTTCAACAATTTAATAAAATGGCCGGTTATTTCTCTTGTGTTGGTTGAAAGCTGTGCATACAACCAAAATGGTCTGGGTTGTCTTCTTAAAATGAGATTCATCTATGATATGTGACAAAAGTAGAAGAGTATTTTTCCAAGACCAAAGTATGAAAAGCCTTTTTACTAATTTGTCCACCAACAAAATTAAAAACTTTTATTATTTGAAGTGCTGTATAGTGAAAATCTAAATTAGTGAAGTCTATAATCATTCTGAAGACAGAGTAATGTCTCTTTAAAATCTTCAGTAAGGCAAACATGGATTTAAATGCAGAATAAAAAAATTTTTCAGAAATGTTCAAGTTGTAATTTTCACACAACAATCACTATCTGAAATACTTGATCTATCAGTGGTAAAAATGAATAAAGGTTATCTGTCTTAATTGTAGGACCATCCATTAATTCATAAAACTCTTATGTGAATAAATACTTAATGAGAAAAGGGAAAAAATACACAAAACAGTTTTTATGCTGGTTTTTTCCGTTCTGCTGCTGTCCTTTCTCCTGCATTTGCCTAAAGGCTCTCAGTAAATTACACTCCCAGTAAATGACTGTAATTTACCCGTTGAATTCCCTTGTTCAGGAAAAGCACAAAAACACATTCCAGCATTTCCACAGCTCAAATTTACCATTCGGGATGTCAAGAACAATCCATGGGCAGTAATTTGAAACTGTTTGAACCTTCAAATGAGGGAAATTAGAAATGTTTTGAGAGCTAAGATTTTCAGTGAGGAGATAAAAACCTGATAAAAATCTCTTAACTGTTCTGTTCCTTTCTTCCCCCTCCCATATCAGAGGCAGAGGCCTATATAAACTATTCCACAGTGGGTTTTGAGACAGTGCTATAGAATATAGCATTAACAATATAAGTCAAATTTACATTTTCTAGAATAGTTTTTAATGATAATACATAGTACATTAATGTCACACTAAATATTAAAAACATAGATCCTGCTATACACTTTTTAATCACAACTGTTTCCCCATGCACTATCTACCCATCATTCAAAATAACTTCCTCCAGTACAACTTACATGAGCAAAGTTGCAAGGACTCAGGGCCCCAGGGATACCTAGCAGTCACTATTAACATCATTTTTATAAACAAGAACAAAGACTTACTGTTTGGTTACATTTCAATACAGCGAAATTCCATGTACAAAGAAATGTAAACATTTACATGGGCCAAACTTGAATGGAATCATTTAATATTTTAATATTTATCACAGGCCAACATATAGAATAAACCAGCACAATCCCCAGTGTAAACACTTATTGCTGTAAAATACACACACACACACACACACACACACACACACATCCCCTACAGTTAAGAACATTCAATAACCAAAACAGCCTATTTCACTGTGTCTAAAGGCAGGTTTTCATATGGCAAAATGGTTATAAATCCTCATTATCCTAAATAAAATTACAGCACTTTAAACATTTCCAGGGAGAACATTCTCTCTTCTAAACAACTACCTTCGCGAGTAATAGGAAGCAATATGGTTGCACTTGTGTCACAGTTGGAAGCCTTTTTAAACTGTCGCCCTGCTAGCAAACCGATTCTACATATTAAAATGAATGTGTTGCTTATTTCAAGGGGAAAAATCATTTATAAAATCAAGACCATTATTAGGATATCGTGACTTACTTCCTCTTTAAAGTGAACCAGAAGTACAGATGGGAATAATCTATATATGTACATATAACTTCACTCTCTACCAATTTGGTCTTACAAGAAAAGATATTCTTGAAAAAAGAGGCTTTGCATATTTAACATTTAATAACCTAAATAGCCTATTGCCCTAAATATTTATGATCACAAACCATAAAGGAAAAAAAAAACCTAAATTTCCTTTCTAGGACAAAAGGTGAAGTCATTACAAATATCTCCAACTAAATGATAGAACTTTATAAAAGCAATAATATGTATGTATTCTTATCTACTTTATCTGACAAATGTATCCTTTTCCCAAGAGTTGTGTTGGTATCAAGGAGCACCCTACTTATTATAATAGCTGTATGACTGTAACAGATTCATAATCTGGGTTACTTTAATAGTTGACCTAAGCTGAATTTGTGTGCCCAACTTCTTGCTGTGCCCTGAAGTGCAAAGAGAAAAACGAATGATAAACATTATCATTCAATGGGTAAGTGTATTTCTCATGCTCAAATTTGTAATTAATTATGAAAATATACTGAAAGTCATAATGATACTTCTTTCTACGTGCTTTTATCTAGGTATACAATAGCCATATGATTTTTTAAATTCCCCATAGATGATGAAAGAAGTTATACATGCCCAAATAAAGGATCATAAACATCTCTTACAAGGTACTTACAGGGAAGTGCTGCTCGCTATGCAGTGGTTGCTTTGCTTGTTTATAAAATACTCTTTTTAGATTCTTCAACACTAGCATTTGTTAGCATTTAGTGTGAATGATTTAAAATTTTTACAGTCTCAGTCTTTCCTACATTTGGAGTATGTAGTCAATGACTATTTCCTGTATAATGTGTACTACCCATTGCTTAACTGGGAAAGGCAACTAGTAATAAAGTAATTAACTCCTCAACCAAGAGAGTATAGGTTCTGTTGTTCTTGATTGAAATTTTCTCAATTTCTAGACAATCACATTATCTGCTTCATAATTGCAAACCTGGATGAATTGTTTCTAAAAGTTGCATCATGGCTCATGCCAATAGAACCTATGAATGCATAAAAGCTCCTGTTTCTAATGTCACTGTTATCAAGCCAAAAACAATTATACTCATTTGAGTTATGGCAACCAATAAACTTAGATAATCACCATATGCAACACAACATTTTGGCACTTGAACTTAAAACTCTTGTAGACAACTATAGATTGCTTCTAATGCAGAGCACTCTTGTCCTACCCAAGGCTGCCAATAGAAATGCCAAAGCTGCTGAATACTGCGCATCCTAGTAATGCTGTCAGTAAATGGCACATTCACACAGCCCCCAATCCTCTCTTCCCAGGCATGGTCTTCTCCAGCTGCAGCTTAATTTCCTGTGACTTGCCTAATTACTGTAATTAAGGATTAATTGCCATTAATTATTCACACATAAGCTCATCGCAAATCATGGGGTAAATGTCTTATGAAAGCTGCCATACAAGCCATGTATAAACACACTGGGATGCTTCAGGCAGGCGAATCTATCACTCAGCCCTCAAGCAAATCTCTGTGCTTCTCTTACAAAAACAGCTATAACTCTCAGAAACTCGACAGTCCTTTCAGGTAAGCATTAGGTTACAAAGCATGTTTTCCTGTGGAAGCCACAACGGTTTTATTAGTACTATAAATGCTGTTTTATCTTTCCAACTGCTATTTTTATGTTTCCATTTTTATTCTACAGTGCTCAGTTTAGGACAACCACTTGCTTCAAGGAGGAATGTTTGCAGTTGCTACTTTCCCCATCACAGTTTGAAATAGTTCCATGTGGTTTACAACATATGACCATGCAACCGGGATCAGCATGCCAAAAAAAAAAAAGTCAAGAGATCAGCTACGCAACTAGGATGGAAACCATTTGATTTTCAAAATTCACAATTTCTGTCCTTGGTGTAAAAAAGTCATAGCACATATTTAGTTGTTGCTAGGGTGTTCCTTATAAAGGTTACCAACTTGGCCACGAAAAAAAGTATCACTGACAAGAATGATTGAAAATGGCAAGAAAATAAAATAGCCTCGTATAGATTACTTTTGTATTAGTTAGGTTCACTGTTTTCATGACAGCATCTGGCATTTTCACAATTACAAAATACAGACATCATTTCTTTGCCAAGCTAGAAAAGAAACTGTTTAAGTATTTCTGATAGACCCTGAGCTGATGAGAGAACTTAAATTGATGAGAACTAGAAACTGTAAGCCTAACACCTTTTTCTAGTTATGTAAGTTTACCATGTTTGAATGTTTTAAAACACTAGAATTCATTTTAACACCAGAATAAACGATTGTATATATTAAAAGACTTAAACTACATCAACACTATGTATTATCGCTGCCCTAGGAAATTTAAATCTAAGTAGGCAGAATGTTATTCTAATTGTTATGTTAGTTCCTTCTGCAGCAAATTAATGTATGAAACATTTTCATTTTGGTACATGTTTCTGTGTCTTCAGTTAAACATTTATGTAAATGTACCTTCTGTCAGATTTCTAATGTTGCAAATACTTCTCTAAAACAGCAACTTTTCAAATACATCATTTAAGAGTTCTTTTCCCCATTTTCTGCAGTGCTTGAAATGGGGGTATATAGCGACTAAAATCATTTCAGTTTAAAACCTAAGTTTAAAATACACAGCTCGAATAACTACAGACCATATCTACATGCCGGCAAAATACCAACTAAGCTTACAGAGCCATGGGCTATCCAAAATGAAGAAACTCAATATATAACTTCTGCTGTCTAATATCTAATTGTCAACATCCAAGACTTAAGATGAAAGAATAAACTACTTCATTCTTTGGTTCTAAATTCAATTCTAAATCTGTTGAAGTGTGCATGATTTCTGTAGGGATCACAGAGCATGTTTCCAGTAACCTATAGAGCCTTCTTTACAAATACCCAATCACTCACTTAAAAAACAGAATCAATGTTAAAAACCAGGCAGCTGAAACTACAAAATGAGAGAAGCAGCTCAGCTCTTATATATTTAACTTCTATTGCCCTCCCAAGTAATGAGAGATACACAAAGCCTGATAAAACTCTTCATTTGAGACACAAGTCTTTTTCTGTAACATTAGATTTCTAAAACTGAAATAATGTTTACAAAGTTCTAAACTTTTTCATTGCTGAATTACATCTGTAATCCAAAATTGCAGACTGGAATTTAGTAAAAATAAAAAAAAAAATTTCCAGACAGGTTCTCCCTGTCCCCCATGCTGCAGTGCAGTGATCACAGCTCACTGCAGTCTGAAACTCCTGGGTTCAAGCAACCCTCCCACCTCATCCTCCATAGTAGCTAGGATTACCAGCATGAGCCACCACACCTGGCTATTTTTTAATTTTCATTTTATTTTTTATTATTTATTTATTTATTTTGCAGAGATGCAGTCTCATTATGTTGCCCAGGCTGGTCTCAAACTCCTGGCCTCAAATGATCTTCCTGTCTCAGCCTCCCCAAGTGCTGGGATTGCAGGCTGGGATTATAGGCATAAACCACTGCACCCAGCCCTTAGTAAATACTTAATGATAATGGATCCTCCCAAATCCAACCAATTGGCCTACTCCTCCCCGAAAAAACATTAGAGTAGGAAATTATTAAGGCTCTTAAGGATTTGTAAGTCTAGACTCATATAAGGATTTCTATACATCTAAGTAATAATTTTAAAATTTGGCTTTGGGAGGCCAAGACAGGAGCATCACTTGAGGGCCAGGAGTTCCAAGATGCAGGAGCTACAGTTGTGCTACTGCTACACTCTAGCCTCGGACATAGCGCAAGACCCTGTCTCGATTTTTAATAATTAAAAATAATACTAATAATGATAATAATATATTTGGAAACTAAATCAACGGGGAGAGTCACAAAAATTGATTCTGGTAGAAATGTATAATTATATTGCCAGTGATTATGTAAAACTAAATTAAATTGGTGATGAGTTTTTATTATTGTTTTTAAATTCTACCAAAAGTTCGGTACTGTAACTTAGCTGTCAATTTACAAACTAATTCCTATACTCCTATCCTACAGTAAGCAGCCAATGACACAGAGAGCTGTTAAAATCTACCATCCCAACACACAGCGTTACCATCAATGTCATCTAATTGATACTTCCCTATTTTTGTCACCTTGCCTTGATGCCAGCTGCCAAGCTCTGCCATGTCACTTTCCATTTATGGACTCCCAAGTCCCTTGATCTGGCTAATTAGGGTTTATGTGTTAATTGGAGTAAATACAAAGATGAGAGTCACAGGCACAAATTTCAAAGCACAGCCATAAATTGAGGAGCTGATAAGCAAGGAAAAGATGCCTTCATGAAACAAGTGTCAAGTTTATTTTATCACTGGGAAAGATCCAGAATTTCCTGTCAAAGTGACACCCTTAAGTTTTGAAAAGACTTAATGAGAAAAACATTAACTAAACACATTGAGAACATTGCTCTATAGCAGTAAAATGCACAATATACCTAAATGCAGTTCAAGAAAGCATAACTCTCTTTTTAAAAAAATGATTCTATTCAACAAGACAGTTTTTTATTTCTACTTTACTGCACAAAAAATGTACACCTTGCTTTTAATTTTTAGTAAGAAAACTCTAAAAGAAAATCCAGCATTTGAAAATCATGACACAATATAAGTGCGAAAAATGACACTTTCAGTAATATTTTGGATATATTAAAACTTTTTCTGCTAAAATATAACTGTTTGATTTTTAAATAATTACCACAAATTACAGCAAAAGATTTTTTGAATACTATACAGACTTAGGATACTACATTCCAGATGCCTATCTTAAATGTCACTTAAGACTGAAATTAATTTAGAAAAAGCATGATTTCTGTAGTAATCAGAGTGTTTCCAACACCCTCCAGAACCTTCTTTACAAGAACATTACTGTCAGCTGGAGACACTGCTATTTGTAGCATCAGGTGATGAAGAGAAAAGTCAGATAATTAATATTGAAAATAACTGGAAGTGCTAATAAAGTCTCTCTTTGCCATTTTGCTTAAGCGTAATGAGAGTGGCACTTTATCTGTTGCACTGGTATGCTTGTTATAGCGACCTGAAATTAGTTAACAATAATAATGACAGTTGAGCACAGTGGCTCACGCCTGTAATCCCAACACTTTGGGAGGCCAACGCAGGCAGATCACGAGGTCAGGAGTTCAAGACCAGCCTGGCCAACATGGTGAAACCCCGTCTCTACTAAAAACACAAAAATTAGCTGGGCGTGGTGGTGTGCACCTGTAATCCCAGCTACTCAAGAAGCTGAGACAGGAGAATTGCTTGAACCCGGGAGGCAGACAGTGCAGTGAGCCGAGGTCACACCACTGCACTTCCGCCTGGGCAACAGAGTGAGACTCTGTCTCAAAAATAATAATAATAGTAGTAGTAATAATAACAATAACAACAACGTCAACAATAGCTACTATTATTACTATTTACATTTTTATAGTTCTTTATAGCGTACAAAGAGCTTTTATGTATATTACCTGAAGTCTGGTAACTAACAGAAGTTAGGTAACAAAACATCTAAGGACTTTCCCAGAGAAAGTATTCAAACCATTTTCAGACTGATAATCATTTAGCTCTGCCAGAACAACTCTATCTTCCAAAAGCATCCATGTAATAAAAGGTATTAAAAAATAAAAATAACTAGTGTTCACATCTATGTGGTGTTCCTCAAAATAATAGCTTAATATTGGTGAAACTGGTACATCAATAATCCTCAATCTTCCCTTACCTTTCTTAATGTTCTTTTAATCAACAAAATGTGGTATTTATTCTTCTAATAATTTGTGATAACTTAGGTTCTACAATTTGAAGATTCTCCTGAAGTCAGCCTTATATTTCTGCTTTATGATTCTAACTTAGCACTTTCAACCCACTTGCCACAAGTTTGAAATTAATCAACTTTTTCAGCAAACAGAAAGGATTTTGGAATGAAAAAAGACCTTTCCTATGGGCTATCATATTAAAAGCAAACCTTATGTGTTCATATACCTTCTGATAAAGAATAGCATGTCTTTGGCTGGGCATGGTGGCTCACGCCTGTAATTCCAGAACGTTGGAAGGCCGAGGTGGGCGGATCACGAGGTCAGGAGTTCAAGATCAGCCTGGCCAATATGGTGAAATCCCATCTCGACTAAAAAATACAAAAATTAGCCAGGCATGGTGGAGTGCACCTGCAGTCCCAGCTACTCAGGAGGCTGAGGCAGGAGAATCACTTAAACCCAGGAGGCGGAGGTTGCATTGAGCTGAGTGAGCTGAGATTGCGCCACTGCACTCCAGCCTGGGCGACAGAATGAGACTCCATGTCAAAAAAAAAAAAAAAAAAAAAATGGCATGTCTTTGTAAAAGCAACATTCATTGGAAAAGTTTTGACAGCAGTGCTTAAGATTTCTGAAATATGAAAAATACACACATAATTTCATTTAACTCCTTCCATGGGAAAAAAAAATCACTCACTTCTAGTGATGTCGTCACTCAAAAGATACATACAAAAAAAAAAATACTTCAAGTTCCTACATAAGAAGGTGAAAATATCACATAAAAACATCTGAGACCCACATCACCTCTTATATCACTAACAACTTTGTACAACTTTTTAAACAAAACTATCCTGTAACTTAGTGTGAGGTTTTAACTGAAAACCAAGCTAATTCCTACAAATTAACAGATGTCCCTGAGAAACAGTAAGAAACAAAGAAATGCATATGTGAACATCATCAGCATCCAAATGAGTTTATTGTAAGACTCTTTAAAGCACATCTGATCTTGGCTCCAGCCAGTAGTCTACCTTTCAACTTGCAAATGACAGTGTCACCAAACACTGTCCTTCCATCAATCAAGCTGGGTCATGAATATACAAAAGGCAGCAGAGAGGCTGGCTACCTCCTGCAGTTCAACTTGGCCTAATTATCTAGGCCTTTCTTTTGGTTACAGTCTGAAGGGTATACACCCAGTCAGCTGCTGGGCAGCCGGAGGCCTAATCAAGAGAGGTTATGCATACTGACCCTTATATGGACATCCAATGCAAGTTAAATGTGAGCACCAAATGTCATCTTTCTTATTCATCATTATGAAATTTCCCTCCCCTTTCGAAATACCAATCTGCTGCCATTTTCAGACACTCCTCTTACCCCCCTCCAAGCTGTCATTTCACTGTGCTTGCTGCCAGTTGAGTGAATTAGCATTCTAACTGATGTGCAGCTCTTCTCAGACAAATCCTTGAGCTGCGTTAACTAATGACTTCTCTCCAGAAAAAGGAACTGATAGTCAACCTTTGATAAAAGAGATTCCATTTCCACAAATCACAATTTACCATAATGGTGGCAAAATCAGTAAAGAGTTACTATGGTTGTATACTTTCCCTTGTGTTTTTTTCTCATTCCACTACCAAGAAACACCAACAAAACTGAATGGAATATAAAGCTGCTAACTAGTCAGGTGCACTGGGTATATCATGGTGAACTCTAAGCAAAACAATTTAATAACCAAAGGATTGGTGGGGTTGGAAAGAAGGCAAAAGATTAAGACTAATTCTCATATCTCATCAAATTGAGAATAAGTCTGGTAAGACGACAAACTGCCCCAATGCCCAGCACGTGACAGGTACTCAGTAATTGTTGATGTTGTTGATGATGATATTAACGATGATACAGATGTCCAAATGTAAAGTAACAAGGGCCAGAAGTAGGACTATAATGTGGAACTGAAGACAGGTTCAGATTCTGAAAATGTTATGGAGCATGATATGTAAAGTGGAAGTAAGATGGGAATAAAAGACTATATTGATAACTTGGGAAAAGGGGGATAAAAAAAGATTATATTGTGATAAAAAATAGAATATATTAGTAAAGAGAAAACTGAGAAAAGGAGAGATTTTATGGGTTAAGCATATCTCTTAATTTCTCTGTTTTCACACACTTACGTAGCTCTTTGATATACACAACAAAGAGCTAATGCCATCTGGTGTAACACAAGATACAACAATGATTTATAATGCCACAAGTCCTAGAAGAAGTACTAGAAAGCCATATCTAGCTGAAATTGCAAACCCAAATAGATTTGTCTAAAACAAGTGGGGTATGGGATGGAAATCGGAGGCTTATTTTATAATGAGAAAAGACTCTTTCATGGTTAGGTAGGGAAGGTTTTATTATTACGGTATTCTGATTTTTTGGTTTATGAAATCAATGTGCATTCATTCAACAAATGTTTATTTAAAACCTTCTATATGCCAATCCCACAGGATCCATGTGTGCCTCTCAGGGAAGAGAAATTGTGCATGACATTGTTCCTGTCCTCAAGCTGTTTATAATCTCACTAGAAAGACATACACATGCCAGGTGCGGTGGCTCACGCCTGTAATCCCAACACTTTGGGAGGTCAAGACGGGCAGATCACAAAGTCAGGAGTTCAAGACCAGCCTGGCCAATATGGTGAAACCCCGTCTCTACTAAAAAGACAAAAATTAGCTGGGTGTGGTGGCACACCAGCTACCTGGGAGGCTGAGGCAGGAGAATCACTTGAACCTGGGAGGCAGAGGTTGCAGTGAGCTGAGATCACACCACCACACTCCAGCCTTCATCTCAAAAAAAAAAAAAAAAAAAGACATACATATATAAAAAAGTAAGATAACACCACAAGATTTAAATGCAGCTGACCCTTAAACAACGCAGGGGTTAGGGGCACTAGCCCCTACACAGTCGAAAATCTGAGTATAACTTTTGACTCCCCAAAAACTTAACTTCTAATAGCCTACTGCTGACCGGAAGCCTTACTGATAACATAAAGAGTCGATTAACATCTATTTTGTATGTTATATATATTATATACTGAGTTCTCCCAATAAAGTTACAGAAAATAAAATGTTATTAAGAAAATACTAAGGAAGAGAAAATATATTTACTGTTCATTTAGTGGAAGTAGATCATCACAAAGGTCTTCATCCTCATCTTCGCACTCAGTAGGCTGAAGGGGAGGAGGAGGAAGAGGAAAGGGGTTGGTCTTGCTATCTCAAGAGTGGCAGAGGTGGAATGAAACCAGAGTATAAGTGGACCCACACAACTCAAACCTGTGTTGTTCAGGGGCCAATGATTAAAATCTATTTGTAACACAAACTAGAAAATAATATTGTTATATTATTTAATTCCATTCTTAAATAACTATCATTAAACACTACAAGTGGGAAATAAAAGCCAAATGAGTGATACAAAAAATAAGTTTTATGATTTAGAGGAGGAAGGTATCCTAAAGGAAGTACACAGCATATTAGTTAAAGGGGAGCCATAAAACATGATATACATGTAAAGCATACTACAGAAAATGATATGGGGAGTTTTTTGTATTATTACTGAACTGTCAGGCAGAAATTAATTGTCCTTAAGGAAAGAAAGTAGACCAGTCTGACAAGGACAAAAGGACATAAGAGAGTGTGAGAAGTTAAGCCTTCTCTGAATCTTGAAACTTCTTAGATGCTTTTCTTCAAAATCCTATAAGCATGCATATCATTGTTTCTAATTTGTAACTATCACCAGCATCTGGTATATAGTTAGTATACAATAAATGGTGGCTGAATGAACAAAAGAATGAAAACTCAATTTATAAATAGCGAAAAATTCCAGGCTAGAGAGTTTGAACTTCATCCTACAGGTGATGGGGAATAATTACATGTTTGAGTAGCATGATATAAGCAGTATCATAGGAAGCTATATTAGAAAAGCAAGGTGGTGGCGGAATGTCAGGAAGACTGAACCAAGAACTACAACCAAGAATTCTAGTTGGTAGGTTATCAGAATAATCATTTACTGAGTGCCACCCAAATGCCAATTTTTTCAAATCTCTGCACCCGTTCTCTTAAAGTAGAACGTCCTTCCCTTCCCTATCTAGTTAGCCTTAATGAGCCTTCAAAAGACATACTTTTTTGCAAAGATGTTCATTATAATATTATTTATAATAATGAAAACCAAAAGACAACTGAAACGTCCCAGAAGATGGAAATGATTAAGGAAGTCAAAAAACAGTCACTCAAATAGTATAGTCAATAAAATTATTCTAATAAATTAGAAAAATTGCTAACATGGAAAGTGCTTACATTATAGTACTAAGGAGAAAAGCTCACAACATTGTAAAAATAAGTTATTTCAACTACAAAACAAAACATGTATAAAGAAATGAGAAGAATGAGAAGAATGCAAATTGGTAAGTTACTTTTTCTAACGGGTAATTTAGCAGTATCTATTATAAATAAAAATGTATATACACTAGGAGTTCTATGTATCTATCCCCAAAGAAATCTAGTGCATGGGCCAGGGAGATAGATATGGAGTTTTAGTCATAGCCAGAAGCAGAAGTTTCCTCATGCTTGCTTTTTGAAATCAGCATCCATCCATATTATTACTTCATGATTATGCAGTATTCAACTGAATGAAAGTAAAATAGTTGACGTATTTATTGAGCAACTGATAGACTTTTGGGCAGGGTTTTGCCCCTTTTTGCTATGATAAACAAAGCTGCTATGGACATTCAAATACATATTTCTAGAAAGACATGTGCAAACTATTCTCTAAGGTATCTACCTAAGAGAAGAGCTCCCAGTTTATAGGGTATGCCAATCTTTGATTTTGCTAGCTTTTGCCAAATTATTTTCCAATAATTGTACCAATTTATATTCCCACTGGCAATACATGACAGTTTCTGTTGCTCCTCATTCTTGCCAACACTTAGAATTTTAAGTTAATACAGATTCATTTAATGTATTCTATCTTGGTGAATGTTCCATGTGCACTTGAAAAGAATGCATATTCTGCACTTACTGGGTAGAGTGAAATTGTCAATTAGGTCAAGCTGATTGATAGTATTGTTCACGTCTTCTATCTTTCCTAACGTTTCCAATGATAGTCCAATATTGCATTAATGACATAAGCTGAACCATATTATATGTCTATGCATTGCTGGACTCACTTTGGCAACATTTTGGGTTTTTTTCCATCTATATTGTGAATAAAACTAGCCTGTCATTTTCCTTTCTTGTATTGTTACCTATTTCAATATCACAGTTACATTAATGTTATATAATTAGTTTTAGAGTATACTTTTGTTTGCAACAGTATATAATTTGTGTAAAATTGAAATCATCAATTCATTGAATGTTTAGAATTCCATAGAAAAATCCTCTGGTCCTGATGCTCTCTTTGTGGCAATATTTTAAACTACTGACTTTATTTAATGATTATAAGATTACGAACATTTTTTGTACCTTCTTGAGACAGGATTTACTCATTTGTGTATTTCTACCAATATTTCATTTCACCCAAGATGTCAAATGTATTGACAAAGTGTTCAGGATATTCCTTCTTTTTAATTTCTGCTGTATATGCTTTATCTTCTTTCAGATCCAGTGGTATTTATTTGTGCTTCTTCTCTGTGTCTTTTCCTTCTTTCCTTCTTTTTTGTTTGCATTTGATAAATCTTTACCAGAGGTTTGTCAATTTCATAAATTTTCAAAGCACAAACTTTTGTTTTGTTGATGCTTTCCACTGTATCTTTGTTTTCTTTTTCTTTAATTCATCTTTAAGTTTTTATTACTCCCTTTTTTCTATTTTCCTTTGGGTTTATCTAGCTGTTCTTTTAAGTTCTGAAGTTGAATTTTAGCCAATTAACTTGAAGACTTTTAAAATCTTTATTATGTAAGCATTTAAAGCTAAAAATAATATAAAGCTTTAGTTATACTTCCTAAGTGTTGGTGTAAACTATACTTTTATCATTTTTAATCAGTTAAAGAATTTGACAATTTCTCCATAATTTCTTTGACTTGAGAATGATTTAGAAAAAATTTTAAACTTCCAAATGTTGTAGGAATTACTTATTTTTTAGTTATATTTATTCATTTATAATCACTTGTTTTGTCATAAGAGAATATGGTATGTGTCATGCTGATTCTCTCCAATTTGTCAAAGTTTGGCTCATAGTTAAGTTTTTTTCACTGTTCCTACATATTCTTGAGGAAAAAATGCATATTCTGTAGTTGCTGGTGATATATTCTTCACATGTCCACTGAGTCAAGTTTGTTAATTGTATTATTAAATTTTTCTATATATTTACAAATTTTTGTCTGATTATTCTATCATTTGCCAATAGGGATATGATACATCTCCCCAACAATTACGAATCTATTTCTCCTTGAAATTCTGTCCATTTTTGCTTTATAGTTTGAAGCTATGTTTTTAAGCCTACACATTTAGTACTGTTAAACTTCTCCTGTCTAATTGGACCATTTATCAAGATATAGTGACCCTCTTTATCTCTAGAAATGTTTATTTATTATTATATTTTTACTTCTTTTTTTGAGACAAGATCTCACTCTTTCACCCAGACTGGAGTGCAGTGGCATGATCATAGGTCACTGCAGCCTCAAATTCCTGGGCTCAAGTGATCCTCCTGCCTCAGCCTCCAGAGTAGCTAGGACTACAGGTGTGTGCCACCACATCCGGCTATTTTTAAAATTTTTTTGTGAGATGTGTGTCTCGCCATGTCGCCCAGGCTGGTCTGGAATTCCCAGCTAGACAGGCATGAACCACTATGCCCAACCTAGAAATGCTTGTTGCCTTCACTTTCAGGTTTACTTTATCTGATACCATATAGCTATTCCTTTCCTTCTGTTAGTGGCTGGTATATCTTTTCCCATCATCTTACAATCAACTTTTCTGTGCCCTTTCACATAAGGCATGTCCCTTGTAAATAAGTGTGTTGTAAGGTTTTTGTTATTTGTTTGATATCTATTTGTTTGTTTAGTACCCTCTGACAATCTTTATCTTTTCTCTTGCAATCTTTTAAACTCCTTTAACATGTGCTGTGATAAGATATATTTAGATTTATTTCTCCCAAATCATTTTATACTTTCTATTTGCCCTGTTTTGTTTCTTATATTCTTCTCCTTTCTTGCCTTCTTTTGGATTGAATTAGTTACTCTAATTTTTTCTGCCCTTACCATTTCATTTTTCTTCCTTTACTAGACTGGAAGACATACAATCTACTCAATCTAATTTTTTTAATGGTTACCCCATACACTTCTTCAATATCAATATTTCAATACGTTTTAAAATTATAAGATATATACACAGAAAGATGCATTTTTACACACATATGTATAGAAAAAGACCACAGAGCATCATCCATGTAACCACCACCTAGGTGAAGAAAGACAACTTTGTCACCTTCCTAGAAGCAACTTTGTGCCCTATCTCAGTATCAATTCTATTCTTGCCTCTAGAGCTCTGTCCCATAGAAATGTAATGAGATCCCCATATACAGTTTTAAATTTTCTACCAGCCATATCTTAAAGTTTTCTAAAAGTAAAACTAATTGTAATATATTTTAATTAACCCAATATATCCAAAATATTATCAATGTAACCTATAATATAAAGATTTATCAGTAAGATATTTCAGTCCTTTTAATAATATTACCATCTATGCACCCCTAACACTATAGCTTCATTCTTACTTTGTTTGAATTTTATATAAATGGAATTATACAATGTTTTCCGTTACGTCTTGCTTCTTTCATTCAACATTCTACATGTGCTATTGTGTTCTTGAATGTGGAAGAGTTCATTCCTACTCATTGCTGTGTCATCTTCCATTGTTGACCTACTCATTATTGTTGTCCATTTTATTATTCATGAACACCTGGGTTTTTCTAGATTTTTCTTTTTTTTTTTTTTGTTGAGACGGAGTCTCGCACTGTCACCCAGGCTGGAGTGCAGTGGCACAATCTCAGCTCCGCCTCCCGGGTTCAAGGTGATTCTTCTGCCTCAGCCTGTAGCTGGGACTACAAGCACCCACCACCACACCTGGCTACTTTTTGTATTTTTAGTAGAGACAGGGTTTCACTATGTTGGCCAGGCTGGTCTCAAACACCTGACCTCGTGATCCACCCACCTCAGCCTCCCAAAGTGCTGGGATTACAGGCATGAGCCACTGCATCTGGCCTATTTTTTGTAGTTTTTAACCATTGTTTACAATAATGATTTAAACAACTTTTTACATGTCTCTGGCATACATGTGAGTTTTTCAAGACTTTATATCTAGAAATGGAATTGCTAGATTGGTAGGGTATGTATACATGCCTTCAATTTTGCTAGGCAATGTTCCAAGCTGAAATTATTCAATTTATTTATTTATTTATTTATTTATTTATTTATTTATTTATTGAGACGGAGTCTCGCTCTGTTCCCCAGGCTGGAGTGCAGTGGCCGGATCTCAGCTCACTGCAAGCTCCGCCTCCCGGGTTTACGCCATTCTCCTGCCTCAGCCTCCCGAGTAGCTGGGACTACAGGCGCCCGCCACCTCGCTCGGCTAGTTTTTTGTATTTTTTAGTAGAGACGGGGTTTCACAGTGTTAGCCAGGATGGTCTCGATCTCCTGACCTCGTGATCCGCCCGTCTCGGCCTCCCAAAGTGCTGGGATTACAGGCTTGAGCCACCGCGCCCGGCCGAAATTATTCAATTTATACACCCACCAGTGAACAAAAGTTTCCGATGCTCCACACCCTCAGTAAAACTTGGTATTACAAGACTTTTTAATTTTTGACAATTTGGTATATAAACAATGTTTCCCTGTGGACAATGTTGTATTTCCTGATAATCAAAATCTTTATTCTTGTCCAGACAATAAATGAACCTTAAAATGCTTTAACTCTGACGACCACTCTCCTAACTTACATCCAAGATTTAAGTTATCTTGATTTCTTTAATCTCTACAAATTAGATATTACTTTACGTGGTGATAGGGTTTGGCTGTGTCCCCACCCAAATCTCATCTTGAATTGTAACTCCCACAATTTGTGGGACGGACCCAGTGGGATGTAACTGAATCACAGGAGTTGGTCTCTCCTGAGCTGCTCTTATAATAGTAAGTAAGTCTCACGAGATGTGATGGGGTTTTTCTGTTTGTTTGTTTGTTTGACAGTGTCTCACTCTGTCAGATCGCCCAGGCTGATATGATGATTTTATAAGGGGTTGTTTCCCTCCACAAATTCTCTCTTGTCTACCACCGTGTAAGATGTGTCTTTCAGCTGGACGTGGTGGCTCACACCTGTAATCCCAGCACTTTGGGAGCCAAGGCGGGTGGATCACTTGAGGTCAGGAGTTTGAGACCAACCTGGCCAACATGGTGAAACCCCATCTCTACTAAAAACACAAAAATCAGCCAGGCATGGTGGCGCACACCTACAATCCCAGCTACTTGGAAGACTGAGGCAGGAGAATCCCTTGAACCCATGAGGCAAAGGTTGCAGTGAGCCGAGATCGTGCCACTGCACTGCAGCCTGGGCAACAGAGTGAGATTGCCTCAAAAAAAAAAAAAAAAAAAAAAAAAAAGATCTGCCTTTCGCCTTCCACCATGATTGTGAAGCCTCCCCAGACACGTGGAACTGTGAGTCCACTGAACTTCTTTTTCTTTATAAATTACTCAGTCTCAGGTAAGTCTTTATCAGCAGCGTGAAAAGGGACTAATACACATGGTCAACCCTTATCCACAAATTTTACCAAAAATTTTTACATGGTCAATACCCACAAATTTCCTATTTTCCTTTCTCATTATTGTTGCTACTCAGACATTCCTTCTGAGGGTTTTTATTTTTTCTTAAAATATATCCTTTAGAAATTATTTTAGTGGAATTCTATTGGTAGTGAAAGCTTTCAATTATGAGTCTGAAGATTATTTTGCCCATGCTCCAGGTATTTTCCATGGATAGACAACTCTAGGTTGACAATTCTAGTTAATTTCTCTTAGCACTTTGAAATTATTTCATTGAATTCTAGCTCATATTGCTCCTGCTGAGAAGATAGCTGTCTGTTTATTCATTGTTGCTCTTTTCTATGATTTAGAGAATTGTTTTTCTTTAATCTTTGGGGTTCTGCAATTTCCTTATAATAAACCTTGGTGATGGTATCTTCCCATTTATTCCAGTTAGAATTTGAATACCAGTATATTTCGTCAATTCTGACATATTCTCAGCTAAGTATCTACTTGAATATTGCTTCTTCTCCAATTTTTTAATTCCTTATTTCTGGAACTATAAATTAAATGTTTGTTGGGCTTTCTCACTCTATCCTCTTAACATCTTTTTCATATTTTCTATCTCTTCATTGTACTGTATGCTAGGTAATTTCTTCATATCCATTGTCCACTAATTCTCATCTTAAGCCATTTCTAAGAATTTGCTTTGCTTTTCACATCTGTCTTGTTACTTTTAATGGTGTCCTGTTTGGTTCAACAACTTTCAATCTAGAATTTTTTTTTTTTTTTTTTTTTTTTTTGAGACGGAGTCTCGCTCTGTCTCCCAGGCTGGAATGCAGTGGCACGATCTCCACTCACTGCAAGCTCTGCCGCCTCCTGGGTTCATGCCATTCTCCTGCCTCAACCTCCCTAGAAGCTGGGACTACAGGCGCCCGCCACCACGCCTGGCTAATTTTTTTGTATTTTTAGTAGAGATGGGGTTTCGCCGTGTTCGCCAGGATGGTCTCGATCTCCTGACCTCATGATCCGCCTGCCTCAGCCTCCCAACGTGCTGGGATTACAGGCGTGAGCCACCGCACCCGGCCTCAATCTTGAATTTTTAAAAAATATGCTTACCTTATTTGCTGTACCTGATGATACAAATATCTTCAGACTTTCTCAGCCTGATCCTGCAGTTTGATGTTTCTGCTAACTCATAGTCATGGTGGCTTTTTTAACTCAGGTATTTTCTTTTTTTTCTATTTCTTCACTGTTTAATTGTGAGCCTGTGGCCCTCAAAAATTCATCTGTGTGAATTTTTAGACACCTGTGTTTTAAGTGCTTTCCTCCAGAAAAGACAGGCATTTTATAGATGCCTAGGAGTACTAACAATTCACTTCAAACTGAATTTTCAACATGAACTTTCTTGGGCCTTAAGGAAAATATGATTTCCATTACCAAATCAACTGAATGTAGGGTATGGCTAAGGTCTGTCTCACCTGCAGCCACGGGCAAGTTCACTCTCAGAGTACTCTCCTTTTAGAGGTTCTGGCTTTATGTGAAGAGCTCTGATTTTGTTTCTTAAGCTGCACATATCCCCTCAAAACCTACATTCTAGGTCATCAAGACTGACAGACACCCCCTACTCCACACTCCTGGAATAAATGCCATCTCTCATATCTGTCTCTCATATCTGTGGAATCACTCTCTGTCCTTTCTTCTGGCCAACATTTATGTCTTACTTCACTACACTGGCTCAGCCATGCTTTGGAAATGAAGTTCTTTACTGTATAGCCAGCATTTTTTAGTGTTCTATGCCAGGTGAGGTTTTTCTGCACATTCAATCTACCTATATGGCCAGAAATTGAACTACAATCTATTTTCAAATGTAAAAATAAAATCAATGTTAACATCTCTGGGTTTCGTTTTCTTTATAAAATGGGTATAACAGTACCTACCTCATAGGGTTCTTCTGAAAACTAAATGAACAAATTCATCCATACAAAGCGCTTGGCACAGTGCCTAGAACACAGGAAGCATGTGGGAAAAAAAAAAAAAAAAGCTGGGCGGGGCTGCTCACGCCTGTAATCCCAACACTTTGAGAGGCCGAGGCGGGCGGATCACGAGGTCAGGAGATCGAGACCATCCTGGCTAATATGGTAAAACCCTGTCTCTACTAAAAAATACAACAAAAAATTTGCCGGGTGCAGTGGTGGGCGCCTGTAGTCCCAGCTACCCAGGAGGCTGAGGCAGGAGAATGGCATGAACCCGGGAAGCGGAGCTTGCAGTGAGCCGAGATCGTGCCCCTACACTCCAGCCTGGGAGACAGAGCGAGACTCCATCTCAAGAAAAAAAAAAAAAAAAAAACTGTGGCTGTCTGGGTGTAGTGGCTCGGACCTGTAATCTCAGCACTTTTTGGAAAGTCAAGTTGACCAGATCGCTTGAGTTAAGGCGTTTGAGACGAGCCTGGACAACATTGTGAGACCCTGTCTCTACAAAAAATACAAAAATCACCCAGGCGTGGAGGCATTCACCTGTGGTCCCAGCTACTGGGAAGGCTGAAGTGGGAGGCTAGCTTGAGACCAGGAGGCCAGGGTTGCAGTGAATCATGATTGTGTCACTGCACTCCAGCCTGGGAAACAAAACAAGACCCGGTCTCAAAACAAAAGCAAAACAAAACAGACAAATATACATATATATAGAGAGAGAGAGAGAGAATCATCATTGCTATAATTGATTTGGGCCCAATATTATAATCTACTACATTTTGTTTGGTTTGTTTTTGTGGGTTTTTTTGTTTTTGTTTTTGAGATGAAGTCTTACCCTGTCACCCAGGCTGGAGTGCCATGGGGCCATCTCGGCTCACTGCAGCCTCTGCCTCCCACGTTCAAGCGATTCTCCTGCCTCAGCCTCTCGAGTAGCTGGAATTACAGGCGCGTGCCTCTATGCCCAGCTAATTTTTGTATTTTTAGTAGAGACGGGATTTCCCACATTGGCCAGGCTGGTCTCGAACTCCTGACCTCGTGATCCACCAGCCGTGGCCTCCCAAAGTGCTGGGATCATAGGCGTGAGCCACCACACCCAGCAATTTTGTTTTGTTTTTTAGAGTCATGGTTTTACACTTGAACAGTTATTCCTCCAGCAACATTTAAAAATTCAAACATCTATTTTTTTATTCAAATAATTGATATTAAAAAAAAACAAAACAAAACTACTTCAGGTAGGACCAAGGACATATCTATGGTGAATAGTCCTAAAGACATCAATGTATGGTGAAACACATCACTTGTGTGCTTGTTAAACTACATTTCTCAAGCTTCCTTTGAAATCCCTCCATGGTATTATTTTTGTCAAATGATCACTGAAGGATATGATAAGAAGATCCCTACTAATAGATGTCACAAGACCCTAGATTTGCCACTATAATTGCTTTGTAATTACACATATGTAGTACAACTTGTATTTACCTAACACAACCATAAAAATCAATTCATTCTTTATAGATAACTTAGGGGTGAAAAAAGCAAGTAAGACAAAAAATTCAGTGGCCTTATCAAAAAGTTATCAAATTCAGTATTGAGGTATCATGGAAATCACTAAAGTATAGCTTTGGATGCTGTCAAGAAAGAATATTAACACTTTCAAGAAAAATCATTGTTGACATTTTTGAAATTTTTTTAAAGCAGAAATATTATGCTATTTTAAAACAAAGTTACAAATAATATCTGCTATTTTAGAACAAAGCATAGCCCTGTTAGCTAGAAACAAGATATAGAAGCTGAAAAACCATATATCTGTAAACCTCCATGGACACATACAGAGGCCTCTGGTCCTTTACTCATCCTTTTAATAAAATAGCCATGATGATTGTTTCTTTGTTTCCCTCTTGCAATCTAGGCAGAGAGATGTCTTTGTTCATCTTTCTTAACCTGTTCTATAATGTTACCTCTCTTTCCACTAGAATGTAAACCCTACAAGGGCAGCAGACAGTTAAGTGCAAAGAATGAGATTAACACGTAATAAGCACTCAGTAAATAATGCTTTCACTTCTAGTTAGAATAATGCCATATTTCAAACTAACCTCCCATAAAAGTATAAAATAACTATACAGATATTTAATTGTGATTCAAGCAAATAACAGTATGTGATAAAACTGACAAAAAAGTCAACATGGAATATTATGCAGCCAAGTAAAGATGATGACATAGAATGACTTGCTAACACAGAAAGATATCCACAATATACTATTCAGTAAAAGATGCCAGCTATACAACACCATATTTAACTCACTTTTGAAAATTAATATATATGTGTTTAGCACTATTTAGAAGAGTGGCAATCTCTGAGCAATGGGATTTATGTGACCGTTGCTTTTTTTAAACACTTTTCAATGTTGTTTAAATATTTTAACAGCTAGCAAAGACTCTTTTATGATCCAAAAAAAAAAGCTATTTTCTTTTGTGGGGGGGAAAATAACTGGGGGAAAAACAGGGCAGGAAGGCAAGCAGGTAACCTACATATAACACACTTTGTCCTGACACATTACCAAGCCTAAGTCAACTACATGATTCTCAGAGGTCTTTTCACATCAACCACTTATGAAAACAGACTATAGGCTAATGACAATTTCACATTCTTCTACAGGTAAAACTAGATAATCTTTATTTCTTCTAATCCTTAGCTTTTTTAAAATAACAGGTTTGACTTAAATGAGTTTAGTGCTCCAGACAGGTGACACCATCCTTCCATTTACAACGTGCTTTGGGATCTTTTGAAAAGGGAAATATTATACCAAAAAAATCAGATCTGTTCTTCCTTATTACTGAAATTCCCACTGGGGCTATAGGAATGGAGTCCATGCTCATTTAGAGAGACCAGAAACATCCAGATTACTGTTAAAACATAGTAATAATAATTTTATAAATCATACTAAACAGGAATTATTATGGAAAGAAACATATTTTCATCTATCTAATGAAGCACTGCAGATAAGGCCACAATCTATAATTTAGAATAAATATAGTCATAAAGATACTATAGAAATTCCCCAAGAAACATAATTATTTTCTCTCAGATTACTGAATTTCTTTTCACAAAGACACATGATTTAGGCCTAATATAAGAAGATACTCACATGTAACTGCTCCTGACTTACCCTACAGGAAATAAGAAATAAGATCTCCTCTTAGAAAAAAGTACTGAAGTTTCCTTGAGCCCTCTGGCCACACAGAAAATCATTTTTCCTCACAATTATGAAATCAACCAATCCGAAGGAGTTCTCTACATGAAGACTCCAGAGCTTTCTAGAAAGTGTAGATTTAAATCCTGATGTGGCATGGCCACAAGTTACCCAGCTTGTCACGTGGATGAATACAATACATAGGAAGTACTCAGAACAGCGCCAGGCACAATAAATGTTAGTCTTATTGTTATGCATGCACAACTGATTAAAATAAAAGACAATATTAGCTATATGAGCACAGGCAAGTTGCCTATTTCTCTGAGACTCAATTTTCCCATTTCTAAACAAGATGTTTATACCAGATGATACCTCATGCCTTTCCTATCTGTATCTTCTAAAATCTAAGACAGTGGTCCCCAACCCCCAGGCCACAAACCGGTGCTGGTCCATGGCCTGTTGGAAACCAGGCCCTATGGCAAGAGGTGAGCGACGGGCAAGCAAGCAAAGCTTCATCTGTATTTACAGTCACTCCCCATCGCATTACCACCTGAGCTCCGCTTCCTGTCAGATCAGCAGAAGCATTAGATTCTCAAAGGACCATGAACCCTATTGTGATCTATGCATGCAAGGGATCTAGGTTGCACGCTCCTTACAAGAATCTAATGCCTGATGATCTGTCACTGTTTCCCATCATCCCCAGATGGGATCATCTAGTTGCAGGAAAACAAAGTCAGGGCTCCCACTGAATTTACGTTATGGTAAGTTGTATAATTATTTCATTATATATTACAATGTAATAATAATAGAAATAACGTGCACAATAAATGTAATGCACTTGAATCATCCTGAAACCATCCTCCTCCACTCCCCACTCCCGTTCATGGAAAAACTGTTTTCCATGAAAGCACTCCCTGGTGCCAAAAACAATGGGGACTGCTGATCTAGGAGATGCTGGACAGCCAGGCAGTACACTCTAATAATTGACTCCCAAAATTCTTCTCAAAAAGAGTGTGCTATCTTCATGCTAGTCCCCCAGGATATTAATCAGATTTTCTTTTAATGGTTTCAAGTCACAAACGTTTAAGAAACGCTGCCTATTATATTACTCTCACGGGGAATCCCAAAGTATATCATCATTTTAAATGCTCTGAGAAGTTCTGTAATATTCTGTTTAGTCTAGCATTTCTCAAGTTCACTCTGACTCTGGACAGTTTATTCTTCTTCCTCATTATCTTTCAATTGTTCCATGGAACACACTTTGGAACACTCTCTACTAATTTATAAGTCATTCTCCCCATCGCTGCCTGCTTCTCTAAGGAAACAGGGACTTCTCAAATTTCAAAAATAACACCCACTTTGGAACTAAAAGGTTCTTAACTGAGGAATTACATAATTAGCAAAGCAAATTGCTCAGGTATGATTAGTAAAAAGAGAAGGAAATAAAAACACGGGGCAAAGCTAAGTATTAAGAGAACAGGGAAAACTGCGTGAGATAGTAAGAAAAAGAGAGTGATGAAGAAACACCTAGTAACCAGTGATAAGAAACGCTGGTTTCTCAGGTGTTTCCTCATCACTTCATCTAGTCTTCCCACAATGTATTAACCTGTTACTATAGCATTTCATAGAATCTAAACCCTGTCAATTATACTAGAGTACAGTGATTCTTAATTCTTAGAAAGTATCTACTATACTTACTGAAAAGGCATTTTAGACTTTTTAAACATCAATTTAAAAAATCATATGTCAGGGACGGCCGTGGTGGCTCACATCTACAATCCCAGCACTTTGGGAGGCCGAGGCGGGCATATTTCAAGGTCAAAAGATCGAGACCATCCTGGCCAACATGGTGAAACCCCGTCTATACTAAAAATACAAAAAAAAATTAGCTGGGCATGGTGGCAAGTGCCTGTAGTCCCAGCTACTCAGGAGGCTGAAGCAGGAGAATCGCTTGAACCTGGGAGGCAGAGGTTACAGTGTGCTGAGATCGCACCACTGCACTCCAGCCTGGTGACAGAGACTACAACTCAACAAAAACAAAAACAAAAACAAAAAGAAACATGTCATGTGTCAGCCAGGCGCAGTGGCTCATGCCTGTAATTCCAGCACTTCAGGAGGTAGAAGCAAGCAGATCACTGGAACCCAGGAGTTCAAGACCAACCTGGCCAACACGGCAAGACCTCATCTCTACAAAAAATACAAAAATTAGCCAGGCATAGTGGCGTGTGCCTGTAGTCCCAGCTACTCAGGAGCCTGAGGTGGGAAGATCACCTAAGCCCAGGAGGCAGAGGTTGCAGCAGTGACCTGAGATCACGCCACTGCACTCCAGCCTGGGCAACAGAGTGAGACCCTGTCTCAAAATAAACTAAAAATCATACATCACTCTTGTACATACATGAAAAGAAAAATACATGTAAAATAAATTTAATACAGTCCTAAAAGTAATTCACATTCAAATCTGACTCTTCTGAACAATTTATTGACTCAGAGTTCTCAATATCCACATTTCCATACAATATCATCCTTTGTGTAATCAAGAATGTTGGTGATACAGCATTTATTAAAAAAGTACTCCACTACTGGCCAGGGACAGCGGCTTACACCTGTAATCTCAGCACTTTGGGAGGCTGAGGCGGGCGGATCACAAGGTCAGGATGATCGAGATCATCCTGGCCAACAGGGTGAAACCCCGCCTCTACTAAAAATACAAAAATTAGCTGGGTGTGGTGGCACACTCCTGCAATCCTAGCTACTCAGGAGGCTGAGGCAGAAGAATTGCTTGAACCCAGGAGGTGGAGATTGCAGTGAGCCAAGATCGCACCACTACACTCTAGCCTGACGACACAGCGAGATCCCGTCTCAAAAGAAGAGAGAAGGAAAAAAAAAAAAAAAAGTACTTCACTATTAATTTTCTTCCAAGCCACTGATGATCATTCCATAAATTTTGATGCTGGTATTCCGCTGCTCTTACCATATGTCACGGGAAGGTTTTCAAGCACAACCAGGCAACAGTCATCAAATGGTTTGTTGAATGAAACATCAAGAGGCTATAAATACCTAGTAATGCCACCAGGAAAAACATCAAGTTCTTGTATACACAGGCAATGCGACCACAAGACTACCAACTGCCTGGCAGCAGTTGTTAAGACACCATTGTTTGTACAAGGCATCCTGATTTCAGAGATGTGAAAATGTTTATTTAAAGTGGATTTTAGTATCAATGAAATATGATATGTCTCCTTATATTCCCCCAGGCCACTTTTTATAAAAACTTTGTTGAGATACAATTCACCTAAAGTATACAATTCAATGGCTTTCAGTATATTCAGAGAGTTGTGCAACAATCACAATCATTTTCCAACATTTTCATCACCCTCTCTTAAAATTCCCCATTAGCAGTCACTCCCCATCACCCTATGTCCCTTGCTTCAGTCCCTAGCAACCACTAATCTACTTTCTTTCTCTATAGATCTGCCTTTTCAGGACATTTCATATAAATGTAATCTTACAATATGTGGTCCTTGATGAATGGTTTCTCTCACTTGGCAAAATGTTTGCAACATTCATACATGTTGTAGCATGTATCAATACTTTATTCCTTGCTATGGCTGAATAATATTCCATTGTATGGATGCACCATCATTTGCTTATCCATTAATCAGTTTGGGTCATTTTATTTCTTGGCTATTATGAGTAATGCTGCTATGAATATTTGTGATTTTTTTTCTGCAGATATATTTTCATTTCTCTTGGGTAAATACCTAGGCATAAAATTGCTGGGTCATATGGTAATTATACAGTTAGCCTTTGGAAGAACTGACAGACTATTTTCCATTTTCCTTTCCCACCAGCTGTGTAGGAGGATTTCAAATTCTACACATCTTCACCAACACTGGTTATTATCTGCTCTTTTATTATTATTATTATTATTATTATTATTATTATTATTATTTTAATTTTGAGACATGGTCTCACTCTATCACCCAGGCTGGAGTACACTGGCTCAATCACAGCTCACTGCATGCAGCCTCAACCTCCTGGGCTCAAGTGATCATCCCGCCTCAACCTCCCGGGTAGCTGGGACCACAGGCATATGCGATTACACTGGATTAATGTTTTTTGTGGCAGGGAGGGGAGTAGAGACCAGATTTCGCCATATTGCCCAGGATGGGCTGAGACTTCTGGGCTAAAGCGATCCTCTGGCCTCTGCCTCCCAAAGTGCTGGGATTACAGCCATAATGAGCCACCATGCCTAGCCTGCCTTTTTTATTATAATCATCCTAGTAAGTGTAAAGTGGTATCTTGTTGAACTTTTGATTTGCATTTTCCTGATGACTAATGATGTTGAACATTTTTTTTTTTTTGACAGTCTTATTCTCTCACCCAGGCTGGAGTGCAGTTGTGCAATCTCAGCCCACTGCAACCTCCGCCTCCTGGGTTCGCATGATTCTCCTGCCTCAGCCTCCCAAGTGGCTGGGACTACAGGTGCCTGCCAGCACACTTGACTAATTTCTGCATTTTCAGTACAGACAGGGTTTCACCATGTTGGCCAGGCTGGTCTTGAACTCCTAACCTCAGGTGATCTGCCTGCCTCGGCCTCTCAAAGTGCTGGAATTATAAGCATGAGCCACCATACCCAGCCAATGGTGAACAACTTTAAATGTGCTCACCAGAATATGTGAACACTAAGTTTTCTTCACTGGAATTTCTTTCCTAATTTCCCCATTACACTAACACATATTTGGTTGGCCATCAGACTTTACAACTATCCAGATACAATCACTGCAGCACTACCCTTCACTGGCTACCTAGAGTTCTTTAGTTTTCTACTGCACTAATTGCGATTGTCATTCCTACCACTGACTGATATCCAACTCTCCTCTCCCTCTGGGCACATGCAAAGTTTATATATACTGCCTGTCTCCTTGGGGCTGGCCACGTGACTTTGAGAGCAAGACTTGTGAGCAAGAATTATGAACATTTGTTACTTGTAAGCCATATCCTTTAACTGCTGATCAGATAAGCATCCAAAAGTTGCTTTACTTATGGGAGGACAACTGGCAATGCTTGAGAGATGGTGGCTAATTCATTAGCCTGGATTCCTATGTGACTACAATGAGCAGAGCCACATACATACCCACAATGAATATGGTATGAGAAATAAACTTTTGTTTTAATGCCATAAAGATTTGCAGGTTGTTTGTTACAGTGGCATAAACTAACTCAGCCTTTCTCAGCTGGGGTCCCATAGGAGATTTAAGCCCAACAGAAAAATTTTTGAGTGACTGTTTTTTCAATTCCCTCAAGGACAGTACATAGCTACTTCCATTCTAGCACAGGAGAGGCAATAGGCCAACCCTATATAAGAAGGGCTCACCAACCCTATCTTTACTGATAACACACATTTTCATTGTCTCTATGCTTATATTAGGAAACACTGATAGAGAAATTAGCAAAACCTTGAAGACCAGATCTGCTATAAATGCATGTTATATAATTATAATCAAATACCCAATACTGTCTAGGAATTCCACTACGTATCTATTGATCAACTTTTACACTGACCACACCAACAAATTCCACAGAGCATGGATCATGTGGTGTCCTGTGGGTTTTGAAATTACAAAGCTCCAAATTCAAATGTCAGCTCAGCTGCTTACTGGCTGTGTCACTTCACTTCTCTGAGCCTCAGTTTTCTCATCTATAAAACAGAAATATTAATAACTGCCTGATAAGGTTATTCTAAGACAAGAGAACATAAAGCACCAAACATAAGCACAAAGTTCATGTTTAAGAAATGTGAAGTCCCTTCCTCAAGTTTGCAGTCCCACTCATTGGAGGCCTCGCAGTAGCAATGTTCTTCATTGCCTTCCCTCTGAAGCATATCAATGGCAAAAGAAGGGATAAGGTCCCTACCTTCACGGGCCTTGACAAAAAATAATAATAAACATTTACAAGTTATGATAAATGCTATGAAGGCAGAGCCCAAAAATAACAGGGAAGACCAACTTTAGCAAAATCAATTAGAAAGTCCTTTCAAAGAGGTGACATTTAAGCTGAGACCTGAAAGATGAAAAAAAATCTATTTTCTCTTATCTCATTACCTCCCTAATCCTGGCCTATATTCTCATTTCTCCCACTCTAGAAATCTCCATCACCCTCTGTGGGCCACCTGACCTCTCCTTGTAAATATGCACAGGCCTTAGACTTGTCTATGTGCAGAAGCGGTAGTTACACAACCTCATTTATTACTACTATCTCTAGCTATTCATTTTATATTTACCACTATTAAAGATAATTAAAAGAATGGGCCAAAGTTGGCCAGGCGTGGTGGCTCACGCCTGTAATCCCAGAACTTTGCGAGGCGAGGAAGGGCGGATCGCCTGACGTCAGAAGTTCAAGACCAGCCTGGCCAACGTGGTGAAACCCTGTCTCTACTAAAAATTAGCCAGGCATGGTGGCAGGTGCCTGTAATCCCAGCTACTCGGGAGGCTGAGGCAGGAGAATCACTTGAACCCAGAGGGCGGAGGTTGCAGTGAGCCGAGATCACGCCATTGCACTCCAGCCTGGGGGCGACGAGAGTGAGACTTCGTCTCAAAAAAAAAAAAAAAAAGAATGAGCCAAAGTCTTTTAAAAGTAGGGTCCCCAAAAGTGAAATATGCATTTACTTTCTAGAAATACAACTTTTGAATGGAACCCCATTCATTTAAATGCACTGATTCCAGGGTATTGATTTTTAAGAAACAGTCCATATTACTTACGACATTTCATTTATATCCTGAAAATCCCCTTGTTATCTTTTAGATATGGCTGCCATTTAGCATGATGCTATCATGTATATGATATGCACATGTACAGATATACAATAAATGGGAAATAAGCTTTAAATTTATAGCTTAAACAACATATAAATGAGAGGTATAATGCGCAGACCATATCTGCTTTTTATCAAATGCCTTACTAAATGCTCTTCAGCCTCCCAAGTCGTTGGGACTACAAGCATGCAACACCATGCTCAGATAATTTTTTAATTGTTTCTAGTGATGGGGCCTCCCTATATTGCCCAAGCTGGTCTTGAACATCCAGGCTCACATGATCCTTCCACCTTGGCCTCCCAAAGGGCTGGGATTACAGGAGTGAGCCACCACACCTAGCCTTAATGTTCTTTTAATGCTCATAATTTCATGTTTTTCTACCTATGGACTCTAATAATTTTCTGAATTTATGCATGGCCCCTTTTATGTGAAAATATTCCTATGGCAAACTAAGGGCCGCCTTACTCCAATTGACTACACCTTTTTAAAACTAATGCATTTCTTATGCTCCTAATTTAAAAGTGCCTACTTGTTTGCTATAGAAAATATTTTGGCAGGTCATAAGATCCCCTGATTCACATATAATGTGTTTACATACACTTTTACTTGAAACATCAAAATGCTATGCAGAAAGATACCAAAATTGTAAGTAATTGAAAATAGGCTTTATTATTTTACTACAGTTTATCATAAACATGTTATAGCTATATAATAAACATTTTCATGTATAGCTAGTAATTTCACATGTAAAATTCTGTTCCACCAAAAATACTGTAAATAGGAGTGGCTTTTAATAGAATAACAATAAAGATAATATCACTTCTTGAGGTAAGTTTTAAAGAAATGTTTTTGAAGTCTAAATGAAGCAAAGTCTTAAAATATGTGATACTGAGGGTCAGATGGGAGAAAAGAATTAAATGTAAATGGTACCTAACGCTTTTGGAGAAATGAGAGAGTGGAAGGAAAGAATGGGGAGAGAAGGGATTTATCTGTATCCCTGAATACAAGTTGAGCATCCCTAACCCAAAAATCTGAAATTCGAAATGCTCCAAAATCCAAAACTTCTTATGTATTGACATGACCCTCAAACAAAATGCTCACTGGAGCATTCTGGCTTTCAGATTTTTAGATTAGGGATGCTGAACCAGTAACGCAAATGTTCCAATATCTGAAGAAATTCAAACTCCTAAAATACTTCTGGTCCCAAGCACTTTGGATAAGGGATACTCAGCCTGTACTTTCTCCGTAAGCAATAAGTGGCAACAATATATTTCCTTCCTATATATAGTTTAAATCCCCTGAAATTCAAATCCTATTCTGAAGAAACTCAGTATGCTTGTACTCTATCACACATATTTAATATCAATTTCTGAATGAAGATAAAGCTGAATAAGCTAGGTATATCTTCTTCATTTATAGTTAAATGAACTTTCAAGAAATTAAACTGTATATTCCTTTAAAAATCATGGAACAGGACATATGGCACAAATATTACAATGAATATTACAATAGAATTGGGCAGGCATACCAACCAAAAGCATTTCCAGATGGCAAAGAATTCATTGAAACAAGAATTACAGAAGTATATTCAAAGCAATATTCTGTCTTTGATAATTTAGAGGCAACCATGATAACCACTATTTGTACATGACAGTCATATGAAATAATAAACCTTGCTAGCTATAAACATTACCAAATTCTGACACTATTGATTTATTATGTCTAACAGTGACATCAAACCAAACAACTGACAGAAACAATGTTACAGCTTTAAGAGCAGTTTGTCAACGATTAATACTGCCAAACGGGGTTTAGTTTTATGCTGGGACTGCTTGTCTAGCAGTTGTCAATCCAAGCAAAAATTACTACTGCCACACGTCTGCTAACACAGGCCCGCGGCGCCGCTCCGTTAGCCCTCATTACCCCGATCACTGCAAATACAGATGCAAGGCCAGTCCCTATTTAATATGCGTGTTAATTATGCAAATTATTAATTGGGCTGGTGCTTGAGGACTTGTGTTTATGCCCAGATTAGAGTCAATAACTGTATCACACAGCATTTTAAGCCTGACCTGTGACAGAAATAAAGCAGTACAGAAAGCAACATTTTTCTCATACTCTTCTAGGTCAGAACACTAGCACTATACAGAGTATTTTACATTGATTCAAAAAGAGGCCCCACTTGGGACACAGAGAAACCAGATAATATATCTTTTATTAATATATTTATTTGCTAATATCTCTCATCTGATATGTTCATAATTATTTATGACATTCATTAAATTACTTTACCAAGTCCATTGTTTCTATAGCAAAAATGTTTAATGCACTAAGCGTTAAAATATATCTTTATAGTTATTTTTTTCCAATAAGGCTATGGTTTGGGCCTATTTATATTATATATCCATAAAAATTGTATGACATGATATTATGCTGTAAATTTTTTTATTTTAAAAAAATCATATAGATTTAAACCTCCAAAGATAGCGCACAAAGCTATAAGGTTTTTCCAATTAAAATTTACAGCAGACAATGTTGTAAATTTTATACAGTTGTAATGCCTGCTGCAGTTGTACTGAAATGGGAACTATTGATCAGTATGATTTCCCAGGATACATGAAGGGGGAACAAGGTATTGCACAAACAGAAACAAAACTTTCATTTGTAAAGCTTTCTATTAGATTTTATTGCCCTCATTTGGTTCTAGATGCATCTATCCAAACAGGGGAAAAAGTCACATTCTCCCTGTAGAATTAGAATGAAAGCAAAATCACAAGAAAACCCACACACTTAACCAAAAGTAACACTGTGCCCTAGTAAAAGCATAGTTTTGATATACTGTCAAGATGACATCTAAAATTTAATGAAGGGATATTTATCATTTGAAGGAATTATTTTAAAAAGAAAGAAAATCTTTACCTTGAAGAAAGTAAGTCAAGATTAGAACAAAGCATATACCAATAGGAAGCACTAATACTATATAATATTAGAAGAAGTATGTAGGAATATATTAAAGTACTGTATAAATTTTGTAAATATGTTACTAGATTTATAAATAACTTAAAAATAATTTTTAAATTATTTGGTATAAGGAAACTGAAAAACTAGGTCACTGCAAAAAAATGTTAATAAAAATATCCTAAAGTCAATCTATAAAATTAAATATATTACAGGTATTCATTCTTGGACTGATTCTCAACTAATGAAACTGAAGTTGATTCCATTCTGCTTAGTTTTGTTGTAAGCTCTTGCTGATGACATCTCAAACTTTTCCTGATTTGCAAATAATGCAGTATGGCTTAAGTGAATCAACCATCGAAAGACAGAATTCATATCAAGAGCACTCCATGCAGATAAGCCAGAAAGATAAAACTAAACTGACTTAATTTGACTTAGTCACCTCATGCTGATACAATGTAACTTACTGATAATAAAAATATCTCCTATTTACAGAGTACCCACTTTTTCCCGAGCTCTTTTCATAACATCCTTACAAACAGATAATATCTACATTTTTTATAATGAGAAAACCAAAACTCAGAAAAGTCCAGTAACTAGTCTAAAGCCATAACTGTAATCAATAGCAAAACTGGAAGTTTGGAACCCATGGCAACCTGATAACCAAAACACAAGCTCTTTCAACCCAAGTTACCTTTCAATTGTCCTAAATGACAGTGATTGCAATGCTTATAAGTCTTAAGTACAAAGGAATATGACTATGAAAATGGGAAAGAAAGCAATGACATTTTAGTCTCTTGGAAAATCTGAGACAAGTGAATTAGCTAAAGCTATTTGAGTAAGATGAATGAAACACATTCATTCACTAAAAATTATAAAGGTGTATTTAGATAACTAGAGAAGAAATGTTAATTTGTACAACTAATGGCCTTTTCACTAACAATTCTGCAAATACAATTTGAAGGGCAATTATTTGGGAAGCAGGGGGTGTCCAATAGATTAAATTTTTTAATATTAAAAATAAATTAGGGCTGCGTGTGATGGCACACACCTTGTAATCCCAGCAATTCGGGAGGCGGAGGTGGGAAGATCGCTTGAGCTCAGGAGTTCAAGACCAGGCTGGGAAACATAGCAAAACCCCGTCTCTACAAAAAAATACAAAAATCAGCTGGGCATGGTGGGGTTCACTTGTAGCCCCAGCTACTAGGCAGGCTGAGGTGGGAGGATCGCTTGAGCCTAGGAGGTTTGGGGTGCAGTGAGCCGAGATGACGCCACTGCACTCCAGCCTGGGCAACAGGGTGAGACCCTGTCTCAAAACAAAAAGCAAAAACAAAACAAAAATTAATTAGCTAATTAAAATAGCAGGTCTATATTGGTGCAAAGCTTGGGGCTCACTGTAATTCCGATTACAGTGCCATGTTGTATATGTGTATGTGTATTTGCATGTTTGTATATGTGTGTGTGTGTGATATAGCAGCCAATTAATGTTTCTTGTTTAAATAAATGAATGTTCTTCATGTCAGTGTCCTTTTATTAACTCATATTGGGCATAGCTAAAGTCTTTACTCCTTGAAATATAGCTTCAGCTTAAAAACTTTACTTTTTACTTGGGTATTATTTTAAGAATTATTTTTAAATTGTGTTCATGTTAATTCAAGAAACTAAGTAGTAAGTATTCACTAATAACCATCAAAAATTATTTCTGAAAAACAGCAGGTACACATAAACTCAAATAGTTGCAATCTTTAATAAGGACACTTAACCCTTTCACTCAGGTGATTCTAAATGTTCAACTTCAATCTGATATCGAAATTTCTTATCACTAAACTTTGTACTTAGATACATTAGAAGATGGATTTTCCTTTCTTTTCCCACCTAAAGTCATCCAAAAGTCTGAATTGTTATGGGGCCATTTGTGGCATCCCGGGTCAGCTACATTTTGGTGTATTTTACAGTATTCTAACAGATGGCTGATATTCTTCTTTTTGTATAAACGATCTCCCTGCCGGGCACGGTGGCTCAAGCCTGTAATCCCAGCACTTTGGGAGGCCGAGGCGGGCAGATCACGAGGTCAGGAGATCGAGACCATCCTGGCTAACACGGTGAAACCCCGTCTCTACTAAAAAATACTAAAAACTAGCCGGGCGAGGTGGCAGGCACCTGTAGTCCCAGCTACTTGGGAGGCTGAGGCAGGAGAATGGCGTAAACCCAGGAGGCAGAGCTTGCAGTGAGCTGAGATCCGGCCACTGCACTCCAGCCTGGGCGACAGAGCGAGACTTCGTCTCAAAAAAAAAAAAAAAAAAAGATCTCCCAGGCTCTTTTCATAACACCCTTACAAACAGATATTATCTACATTTTTTATAATGAGAAAACCAAGTCGCAGAAAAGTCCAGTAAAAAATGTGTTTTTTACACTAATTTTTGGACTCTGTCCTCTTGGCAATCGTTCCTAGAAAAAGAGAGCATTGGAGTAAACGTATACAATACTTGAGGAAATCATGGCTATATTTTGAGGTAAATCAATGAGACCTTAATTTGTCAGCATTATTTTTAAGAGTCAGTTTTGCACTTAAAGTAATTCTTAATTCAGGTAAGGAGTACAATTTAAATTCTGAGGTGTGGGAAAAGATGGTTGAAGCATAATACTAACATGGCCAACAATATAATCTCTGGGTAGGCCAACACATCACATTCTATACAGATACTGACTCCACCAGACAGTCCTGCAAGTTGAGAAAATGAATGTTTTTACACACTGAGAGATAAATGGATTTTAATAAAATGTTGACAAAACACTAAAAATAAAACAAGCCTTATACAAAGCTGGAGTATTAAGTATGCATCAAAGGCCTACTTAGTATTGTATGCTAATTAACAAAAAAAAGTCTATTACTATTTGCATTTACAAGTTCCTAGGGCAGTGCAATCCAATCATGCAGTCACTACTAACTGTTGTGTTTAAAAGCAGAAGAAATGTCTCAGAAAAATAACTGGAAAGGTAATATTTTCAGAAAAAGTTATATCAACTATGCATTTAACATTTCATTTCATAACAGGATAAAAACAATATTATAAATTGACCCAAAACAATACCCACCTTCAATGTTTCCAGAGATTGCATATTGGCCAACAGTTTATTCAAATACTGAACCAAGCTCTCCTTGATGTGCAATGGTACTAAAAAGAGTACACATTCAGGCTGTTTAGAAACTGGAACCTCACTGCACACTATAGTGCTTATTCCAAATCTGGTCAATTGTTCTGAAAGCCAAATTGCCCATCTTTAGTACTGATCAGTTAACCTGAAGAATGTAATAATTTAGATAACCTCCCACATTAACAGCTTGAATTAAAACAGGTAGTAAGAAGCAACATTTTACTATAAAGGGAAAAAAAGAAATAGACAATGGCTGGATCTAATAATGGGAAAAGATAACAAAGACCTAGGATTCTAGCATCTGGCACTAAATGAACTTTTTTGTAAACTGAATGGCGGTTTCCAAAACTGCTCCAAGCATCATTCCTTTGCCAAGGCAGTAAACAGCTTTTATCAGCAATAATGATGGCATAATCCCAGCTAAAAAGGAAAGTAACATATGGCAGCAGCCCTCCAAATACCATCCTGACAAAGTAGGGGGCATTTTTATTACAGCGTCCACTTGCAGAAAATCTGCCAGACATCTTTCCCTTTTTTTCTGCTCTTTTTATTTATTTGTTTTAAACAGGTTATCATCTCCCCCAAACTGAATACCACATTTGGGAATTTTAAACTAATGGTTCCTTTTTCTTAAATCCACTCAGAGACATACACAAAGAGACTGCCACATCTAAGGAAGGCTAATAAAATGGAGCTGCCTCTCTGTAAAAAAAAAAAAAAAAAAAAAGCAAATTTTTTTTTGAAATCTCTAAACTTCTAAACAAATGCTTTTAATTAAGGAGCGTATTTCAGCAGCCCAATGACTAATACACAGTGAGCACCCAAGAAAAAATTGATTTCACAGTATAATAAAAGTTCTTAAGAAATTCAGGTGAAAAAATAATGCAGACAAAATATTACTTGGTATACAGCTGATAAACAACAAACTACAGTAAATTGCAAAGAAATGTATCTATAAATGATCTTAATCTTATTTGATATGTGTTAAAATGTCAGGCTTCATAATATATAGCCCTGATCAAAACAATCACAGTGAAGTATTTTTTAGGCCAACATACTGTTTATCAATAAAAGTGTAGAAAAAGATGCTTCTATAAAATATCTCCTAATGGCCTGTGGGGTGTACTAATGAATCATAAATCCCACCTTGGTTTTCAGTGACGGACTTTCTATTTTCATTGACAAGTCAATGACTGTCTTTTTTACCTAGGCTGTCGATCTTTCTTAATACCTTGGACACAATCTGAGAATGGCAAAGATATAATGTTGATTTAGATTTCAAACATTATAATCAACAGATTTGGAAAATTATTTTACTAATTAGCACAGCAATTATTGTGTCTCAGACTTTTAAACATCTCATATACTTAGATAAATGCAATCCTTTGTTTACTTAAGGCAAATTTATTAGCTGATAGAGGAAATGATGAAAAAGTAAAAGAATGTTAATATTTTTGACATCTCTACCCATAAGTATTTTTTCAGGCTGAAAAATATATCTAATAGCTGCACTCACTGATGTGCACTATGGTTTACCACAGTGTCTATATTTCTGTTGTCAGTTTTACAGTATCTCCCTTCATTAAACCTATCAAGTTTTCCTTTTGATCATGCAACCAAGGCCAGAAGACAGATATCTTCCTGGAACAGAGCAGTCTGCCAAGTCTTTCACAAGACCAGCTTAACCTCCCTATTGATTTTTTCAACACTGCAGCCATTCATTGTTTGTGACATTTGGCTGTCGGCTCTTTAACACCCTTCAACCAAATCAATTTCATATTTTTGTCAATGCTCTGCAAGAGGATGAATAAAACTAGGAAGAGACTTAGCATGATTTAAAATGTTGATTTTCTCAAACAGTTTTATCTTTAGTTTTTATAAGGCTTACAAACTTAATTCATGTGCTTATTTAGACTTCTGCATAAAACAAGCGGAAAAACTTCACAAATTATAACTTTTCAGTATAATACTGACTTTATTCTTACTAAATCTTTAAAAATGTCTGATCTCTTAATGTAAATTCATACTTACACCAATCACATCCTACCTTACTTAAAGACTACTACTTAAAAATAATATTTTCTATGGTTTGAATATTTAAATAATATGTAGGAAACACTGAAAAATAATATATATATAACATCATCATTACTATGTTTTCAAAAGGCAAAGCATGTCAAAAAAGCAGAAGTCAGCATTTTGCTCAACTTTAAATCTGAATTTCCAGTGTACCTAGATACTAAATGCCATGGACTGGCTTCAGGCTGCCAATGCAAAAACTCCTTTTGACATCAGTTAGAACAACATGTGAAAATCAAAGACACATATGTTCCAAATCGTGCCAAACCTCCCATCATTCAGAAAATTGGGCAGACTCTCATGGAAATAGATGGTATTAGAACAAAACTTAAAGAAACAAGGCATTTTCACTCTATTTCTGTTAGTAAAATTTAAGGCTACAATTCAATATTAATTAATCTATTAGGTTGCCTCCTGTAGCATTAATTATCAAAAGAAATAGACTAAGATGTCAAAATCACAGTTAAGTGATTCATCTAAATATATATTTAAGGACTTTTTAAAAAGTGAGTTAATGACTTGAAAAGCCTGATGGTTTCTTTGGAACCATGATACATTACTGCACAAAGCACATAATACATAATTCTTCAAAATATATTAATAATCCAATATACCTATGGTTTGCAGGCATATTAACAGATGTTCTGACAACATCCAGTTACACTGTTGAGTAAGTAAAAATTTTAAAGCTGCATGGTAATTTTAAGTATAAGCATTTATCTAATACCTCTAAAGCATTAAAAACACAAATTAATAATCTGATTATTGAAATAACTTCTGTGCAGCCTTTAGGAAATAAAATGTATATTGGTATTTAGGGTGTTTCCAAAATTCAAATAATTATATTTCATCAAATCTAAGACTCATCATGATTTTATGTGCTACTATAAAGAAGGAAAAAATTCTGCCAATTAAACTATGATACGATATTGATTATAAGAGGCATCTTGATTTCAGAAATGCTACAATGAGGAAGGAATAATGAACATCTTAGAATCAATGAAACATGGTAATGATGAACGAGAATAACATCTACTAT
Source organism: Piliocolobus tephrosceles (assembly GCF_002776525.5). NCBI lineage: Eukaryota > Metazoa > Chordata > Mammalia > Primates > Cercopithecidae > Piliocolobus > Piliocolobus tephrosceles. The sequence goes on from NC_045447.1 coordinate 12,681,419, forward strand.
TGGTTCGTTATGTTACCATTTTAAAATGTGCATGTTAAATACTGTGACATAGCACTTCAAGTCACTTTGGAACATTAACATGACCTTCTTCTGCCTAACAAACTGACTCCTACATTATCCTTCCTTTTTTTTTTTAAATCCACCACGTGCACCCTGATATCCTTTCATTCCTTATGGATATGCTGCTACATAAAGGATAGCACAATAAATAAAGCACACATGAGGACATCACAGCCTATCTGTTATATCTGCAAATAAATCATCCTGAAAAATTAAACAACTGAGAATTTATGGAACATTCTCTTACAACAATGCTTATAGAAAAAGCCCTTTGGAATCAGAAGGACTTGTGTTTGAATAAGGTTCTGCCACTCACTTATTAGCCATGTGATCCTGGGCAAGCTGATTAACATCTCAGAGCTTCCATTTTTTTCGCTAATGAAAATAGAAATTCTACCTACTTCCTAAAAGTACCGTGGGAGTTAAATAAGATAAGGTATATCAAAATTCTTAATAGAGTACTTGGTACATTGTAAGTGTTCAATAAGTGTTCTGTTCTTTCTTCTCATCACCAAGTTATTGCACAAAACCATATAAAAGCTAATAGATACTTGACTCTAGATCAACCTTATCTAGCCTGTTGCTGATGACTCCCTGAAAATTATTATGCATTATCACAGAATGCACATGGTAGCAAGTTATGTATGAATAAATCCACAAGAATGTAAGTTCCATAAGGGCAGGTATTTGTTTTTCTTTTATTCAATACTGTATCTCTACTGTCTAGAACAATACCCAGCAAATATTAGGCACTCAGTAAACCTTTTTGAATGAATTAGGATTTCAATAAACTTAATTTCTGACCCCACACTAAATTTTCACTTGATAGCAAGTCAATGAGGACAATGTAGGAAGACTATTTGTCTTCATTCTAAATGCTACTGACAATAACAATGTTACCTTTATAGCAATAATGCAATAGCACCAATCTAATTAATTCAACAACTACCTATTGTGCATCTACCACAGTACTAGATATTTAGGGAGAAAAAAGTAAGTAGTGTAAGACACAACTATTGTATTCCTGGGAAGGCAAAATAATGACATGCATGAAACTAGATGTGATCAACTTTCAAAATAAACCACAATGTTTTTACCCCTAAATAACTAAAAATAAAAATAATGTAGAACAAGATTAAAAACTAAAATGTGGAAGACTGCTGGAATCAAGAGACTATATCTTGAGGTGATTTTAAGTCAGAGATGTACTAATCCAGAGAACTGATCACTGTTCATGAGATAGTGTGGATATTTGAAATGTTCTACCCTACAGATGCCAAACTAGAGATTTGTTCTCTACACTGGTTCCCTAAAGCAGAGATGGAAATATTTCACACAAAGTAAGTCACGCAGGATAAAGGAGCATCAGTGAGCTGGACATGAACCATCAACACATTAGACCTAGCAATGACTCTAGGTCAGCCTACCCTAGCACTTATTCAATTCACCATATTTACTAATGTTGCTCTGTACCAGACCCTGTATGAGACATCTGGGTGTACAAAGATAATAAGAAACACACCTATCACAAAAAGCTATTAGGGGAGATAGCACTTAATTTAGATTGCAGTGATCTATTTGTGCCTCTGCAATTACAACCATTCTACAGGTTAAATTTACAGGTTGAAAGATGGGACCAGATAGCCAACTATAGAGGATTCAGTCCCTAGACCATATTTTGCTCGTTTGAAACACAGTTTAAAAAAAAAAGTTGGAAACTGCAGCAAAGCATAAGGAAAATACAAAAAAGTATAAAGAAATAAAATGTTAAAAATCCTAATTCCACTACTGAAAAGTAACCATTATATAATATAAATATTTGGTCTTTATTCTTTCAGTATTTTTTTCCAATGTAAAAATACTTGGGAAAACAATTATGAGCATACCACTCTTTTACTATTTACTACTACTATTTTACTATTTATTGCTGCTTTATAAATTTAATACATTGGGCATTTTCCATATTACTGGGTATTC
>NC_045447.1:12688455-12773455 GCF_002776525.5 Piliocolobus tephrosceles
TCTCCTAACTGGAGGCTGAAAAAGACTGAATGGAAAGGGGTGAATTCTTTTATGCATGTAATAGTTCAGAAAATTGATATGATGTCAACATGAATGTGTTTTACAATAAAATTGGGTGTCAGAACCAGAATGGATTCACTGTCTCTGCAGGCCAGAGCATAGCCACTGTTGCCTAGAATTGAGTAAAGTTGTCAAGTGAACTGATGTTTACTTTCAGTAAGATGGCCTGAAAGAGAAGAGCTAGCACAAGGAAAACTCGCTATAGCAACTTTTTGCTTTAAGAAATGACTTATATTTCTAACTTCATCTTTTTTTTTTTTTTTTTTTTGAGGCGGAGTCTCGGTCTGTCACCCAGGCTGGAATGCGGTGACGCGATCTTGGCTTAGTGCATGCTCTGTCCCCTGGGTTCACACTATTCTCCTGCCTCAGCCTCCTGAGTAGCTGGGACTACAGGCGCCCGCCACCACACCTGGCTAATTTTTGTATTTTTATTAGAGACAGGGTTTCACCGCATTAGCCGGGATGATCTCGATCTCCTGACCACCCGCTCTGGCCTCCCAAAGTGGTGGGATGATCTCGATCTCCAGATCCACCTGCTCTGGCCTCCCAAAGTGGTGGGATTATAGGCGTGAGCGACCACACCCAGCCCTCTAACCCCAACTTAAGGAGGTCAGTTACTTCATCATCAGAAGGCAGAAGACAAATTGACACTTGATCAAAATACACAGATATAAATGAAAGTTTTCAAAATTAGAGGTTGAGATGCAATGTAAGAAAATGCACTTTCTGAATTATAAATGTCTCATAAAATCATCTCATATTTCAGAGACAATATAGTCTTTTACTCAAATTTTTCATCTAGATTTTTGTTAACAGTATAATAAAAGCTTCACTGAAAAGCACAAACACTGAGGTCAAACTATCTGTACACATCCTCACTAAAGTGTTCCACGCTAAACCAATACTGCAGTTTACTACGACATGTTTCTGAAATTAACTCGAACATCCAGAACAGTTAAGAGATCAACTTAATCTCCCTTGATGCTTTAACCAAGATAATCAATTCCGGCTACAGTAAAGTAAGCACTCCCCATTCAACAGCATTCTGAACAAAAGCTGGGTCTATGTACTATAGGCATTGCAAGAAAGCTCAAGACCAAAACAAGTCATACACCAGTAGAGCTACACTCCAGAGACTTCACTCTTCCTGTCTTCTCTGTCACTGAATAAACTGGGGTAAGACAATACTCCAGGGATGAAACAGCAAAAAGGAAGAAAAGTAGAATGGTTATAAATGTCCTGTTGCAACACTTACGTACATAAAAATCCAGCCATGCGTTTCTCTGGTGCCTACCACATCACAAGTTCAAGACAAAAAACACAGTACCTAGGGGGTGCCAGATTAACACAAACAAAAGAATCATCTACAACATTTCTCCTGCACCCACAGAACCAAGCATTAGCAAGTCTGATTTTAAAAACACTGCCACGAATTATTTGAGTTTTCAACAGTGAGAATAAATTTAATTATCTGTCTTTACCCAATTATTCAAATAGTTTAGGATCTAAGGTTAGGGTTTTAGGATTTAGATAAAACTTGGTAACAAGTCCAAGTTCTACTACTTAATAACTGGGTGACTTAGACAATTTATTAAACCTCTCTGGGCCTTAATTTCTTCATGTGAAAAATAGGAATAATCAAACAAACCATAATAAATTCCATGCAAAGAGGCTATCATAGTCCCTAGCACATGGTTAGCCCTAGTAAGTGTTAGTACATAATAATTTAAGAATTTCTAAAGAACAATATAGTTAGATGCTATGTTATATAATAATTGAACTAACAAATCAAAAGGCTGTAAGACTCTATGGAGACATAAGAGTAACAAACTGAACAACTTAAAATCAAACAAGCAAATAATTTCACAAAGGAGGAATACTCGGGGTTCAAACCCTTACCTTGGACTCTCTTTACAATGCCCTTTTCTGGGCAATTACATTAGAATAAGGTTCAATGGAAAGAAGAAGAATGAAGAAATAATTCTTTAACATAAACATTTCCAGTCTTTGCCCTTCACCCTACTCATATATGTGACTTTCCAAAAGACATATAGCATATTTTAAAACTAACAGTTTTTCAAGTAAAAATTTTCTTGATATAGAAAGATATAGAATACTAGTGTTATAAAATTATAGTCAATGTACCAAAGAGATCGAGAAGTTAAGAGAGAAAAGTGGCCAATTCTTTAAAGGAAAGAGAGAAAGATTCACTCAGAGGGTTAGCGACAGCTAAGGGATGGAATGTGTGTTAAAAGTCACTAATAAACTTCTAGAAGCATATATAAGTAATAATATAAAAGCCAAGCAGAAAAGGCCAGAAAAAATATGTTAGTACACCTTTCGTGACACACTACCCATAAGAAACAATTGCTAAAAGGCCAGCATATGCAGGACAGCATTATTTGTATCTGACCAGAAGAACACTATTAAATAAATTCATTGTGAGTGGCATCTAAAACACAATGGACACATTTCCAGTGTGCTAGAAAATGAAAAATAAAAAACTCCATCCTGAAAAAAATTCCTCCTTTATTCCAAAATTGTTTCCATTTACAGAAAAATCTTCTGGAAAACAGTTTAAATATCAGCATAATGCTAGATAAGTCACAATTATTAATCTTCACTATTTACTATTTAAGATTTTAAAAAAAACAAGACAGGTCTGTGAACATGAAAAACATTTTAAAAAATCTCTCGCTGATACCCATATTTACAAACAGGCATATAAATGGCCCACTGTCCATAGTTATGCTCCCCAAAGCCCAGAAATGAGCACCACAAGACTAACAGATAATAGAACACTGTACTGGTTTCTTAAAGCTTTTGCTTTATACTAAGAATTTAAGACAGCAAAATACTTCAAAATAGAGTATACATATATCAGATGTCAGGAGCACATTATCTCAATTCCATAAACAGGGAGGTCACTGAAAAGACAGTCTTGGAATGTTTAAGAATCATATCCCAACATTATGCCTTTTCTCTTTTGCTTTCCTCAGTCTTTCATGTCTTCTTGTCCATACAATGCATATACTTGGATGTGATCCAGTAATCCAAAACTATACATATCCAAAACATCTTCCCTAACTTTCCTATCAGAGACAAGAGAACCAAAAGGCTCTCGTTTCCAGGCTTTTAAATTCCCCATAAATCTTTGGCTTTTCTCTCTCCTTCTGCCTACATTAAATCTTGCTAATTTTTATTGTGAAGAAGTTACATCAGTTCATCCGGCACAACAGGAGCTTACAAAGATTGGAAATATTTCTATTATAGGGTTATTTCTTTTTCCTTCCTCTTTCTTTGGAACCTCATTCTAACTGAATTGTCATGAAAAAGACATTCACTTACTCAATCTATAGATTTGAACAAGTGAAAGATGTTCTGAATCCGAGTATAGTCCTCTTTATTCATCACCATGTTGCCTCTTGATTCCTCAAATCTACAACAATGAATGAGATTTAACCGGTTCACCTCAAAAATTGTCGTTAATAGTAGTAACATATCTATTGAGTATCTTCTGTGTGTAAAGCGTTTGACTGTATATTTTCATGTACAGTTTCATTTAATTCTCACAGCTACTCTATGAGGTAACCACTATAATTATCCCCATTTTAGAAATTGTAAAAGTGAGACACAGAAAGATTATTTTAAGTTACTTCCTCAAGGCAACCTAACTGGGAAATAGTGAAACTGAAGCCCAAATCCACGTCTGATTGACTCCAAATCCCATATTCTGAACCATTCCCCTCTGTGTGTTAAGCTCTACCAAAAATCTCCATCTTAACTTGCTGCCTTCACTTCTTCCTCTACCTTGGCAAAAACTTCTATCACTTTCCGGTAGAATCTAACACATCTTTCCAAAAATCCATTCCCTTCTGCCTTCAAAATTCTACTTTATTCTTTTCATTTTATAAAACCTTCCCAGATTAGCGCCATACATTTCTAACCTAGACCTAGTTAGTACCGGCCACAACTCCTGGCCTTTGTTCTCTCTAAATGTTTCATACTTCGGTACAAAGAGCTAGTGTTATCTATTAATATTTTTGTCACTTGACATTAGCAGAAACCAACTTAATCTTGTAAATAACAAATAACAGCAAGTTGCACAACTAGCAATCAGCAGACAATTATATTTATGTAGGTAAATTGGTTATATCCTAAGAATGTGATTTGACAGATTTTTCATATCCTGCAAAGCATATCTTCCTGTCATTTCCCATTTATAGTCCAAATCTTACGGTCTACCAAAATATACCTAAAGTTCTTGTGGATACCAAGAAGCTAAAAGCTGAGTAATTACAAATGGAAAGCAGTTTGTAATGGGATATAGCAATCACTCATACAAATTATAGAGGTCCCTTGAAAATTGTAAGAGCAAGAACCCATTGTCCGAAGTAGACTGAGAAGATGCCAGGTGCAGTGGCTTATCGCTGTTATCTTAGCACTTTAGGAGACCCACACAGGAGGATCACTTGAGCTAGGCCAACATTAGGCCCTGGCCAACATAGTAAGACCCTGTCTCTACCAAAAATTTTAACAATTAGCCAGGCATTGTGGCACACACCTGTAGTCCTAGCTACTCAAGGGGCTGAGGCAGGAGAATCCCTTGATCCCAGAAGGCTGCAGTGAGTTGTGATTATGCCACTGCATTTCAGTCTGGATGACAGAACAAAAACCCTGTCTCAAAAACAAAACAAAGAAAAGATCATACAACCTTTTTTTTCCATATAGTATCAAATACATGGTATTGGCTCTGCTATTAGAATGTTTCTATCTACCATTTCAACAGGGCAGTACAAACCTAGAATGCACCCTTTGGTTGCTATCTTTTGGGGAAAAAAGTCAACAAAACAAAGACTATGAAAAGTCTAGGCTGGGTGCAATGGCTCACACCTGTAATCCCAGCACTTTGGGAAGCCGAGGTGGGTGGATCACAAGGTCAGGAGATCAAGACCATCCTGGCTCACATGGTGAAGCCCTCTCTACTAAAAATACAAAAAATTAGCCAGGCATGGTGGTGGGCACCTGTAGTCCCAGCTACTTGGGCAGCTGAGGTGGGAGAATGGCATGAACCCGGGAGAAAAAAAAAAAAGTCTTGACACCTTTACTGTTTAGGAAAATAAACTGCAGAACAATTCAAAGTGGCTCTTTATTAACCTTAAGTATTATCATTTAGATACTTCTTAAAGAATATTTTCATTTTAACATTTTAAATATAGGGTTACACAGTTCAAAATGCAAAATGTACAACATTTTTAAGTCTCTTTCCTATTCTTGACCCCAAACACCTTGTTTTCCTCCAGAGGCAAATAGCATCATGTTTCTTGTATATTCTTCTGGAAATAGTATATATATATAATAAATTATATATATTTATATATGTGTATATATATTTGTGTAATATATATACACACAAAATAAGTACACATTTCTATTATTTTCCTATATCAGATATACATGTATATAATACATATATATACCATCATGTACTTAGCTTTCTGACTTAACAACATAGCTTGTAAACTGGTTCTGTATTAGTACATACAGAACTTCATCATTCTCTTTGACAGGCTGCATAGTACTACATTGAACAGGAGTAACATAATTTAACCAGCCTTCTACTGTTAAACATTTAGGTGATTTCCAAGCTTTTACTATTCCAACCAATACTGCAAGTATCTCTGAACACACACATTTCTTACATGCAAATATGTATGAAGGCTAAATTCCAAGAACTGCAATTGCTAGGACAAAGGATTATGATATTTAAATTTTGATAGATACTTCCAACCTGCCCTCAGATTGTACCAATTTATGTTCCCACTAGCAATTTCTAAGTCTCTATACCCGTTCTCTATCACACTGTTAACATACTTTTCGATCTTTGCTAATCTGACAGATAAAAGAATAGTAGCTCAGGGAAGTTTTACTTGTTTTGACTCTTGAAAAAATTTTATGGATACATAGTAGTTTTACATATTTATGGTAGGATATTTCAATATAAGCACAAAATGTGTAATAATCAAATCAGGGTGACTAGAATATCCATCATCTTAAACATTTATCATTAGTTTATGTTGGGAACATTCCAATGTCACTCTTATAGCTATTTTGAAATATACAATAAATTACTGTTAACTATAGGTCACCTTACTGAGCTATCAAACACTAGATCTTATTCCTTCGAACCATATTTTTGTACCCATTAACCAACCCCTTTCAGCACCCGCTTCCTGACTACCTATCCTTCCCATCCTCTGGCAACCATCATTCTACTCTATCTCCACAAGATCAATTTTTTTAGCTTCCACATATCAGTGAGAACATGGAATATTTGTGTTTCTGTGCCTGACTTAATTCACTTAACATAATGTCCTCTCATTCCATCCATGTTGTTACAAATGACAAGATTCCATTCTTTCTTTTTCATGGCTAAATAACATTCCATTATGTACTAATATATGTATCACATTTTCTTTATCCATTCATCCACTGGTAGACACTAAGGTTGATTCTATATCTTCGCTATTGTGAATAGTGCTGCAATAAACATGGGAATGCAGATTCTCTAGATATACTGATTTCCTTTTCTTTGGATACATGCCCAGCAGGGTGATTACTAGATCATATCGTAGTTCTATTTTCAGTTTTTTGAGGAATATCCATGCTGTACTATATCCATAGTGGCTGTACTAACTACAGTGTATGAACGTTCCCCTATCTCTACATCCTTGCCAGCATGTTATGTTTTGTTTTTTTGATAAAAGCTGTTTTAACTGGGATGAGATGCTATTATATTGTGGTTTTGATTTGCATTTTTCTGATGATTAGTGATGCTGGGCATTTTCATACACCTGTTGGCCATTCATATGTCTTCTTTTGAGAAATGTCTATTCAGATCTTTTGCCCATTTTAAAATCAGATTGCTTTTCTTTGCAATAGAGTTGTTTGAGTTCCTTATGTATTTTAGCTATTAATCCCTTGTCAATTAAATAGCTTGCAAATATTTTCTCCCATTCTGTAGGTTGTCTCTTTACTTTGTTTTTGTTTTGACTCTTTCAAGTCAGTAGAATATAATGGTTAAGAGTATAACCACTAGGGCCATCTCCCAGCTCTGCCACTCACTTGGAGCTGTACATCCCTAGGCAGGTCACTTAACCGCTGTGTCTCCTCTTCCTCCTACATCAAACGAGGATATTAATCCTGCAATTTTAAACATTCTTGTGAAAATAAAACAAGTTAACATGATACATATGAGATGCCTAGAACTGTGTCTGGCACATAGTAAACACTCAATAAATAGCAATTTTTACTTTTTATCCTATTTTGAGTGAGGATGAACTTTTTTCCACATTTAAGAGTTATTTGTATTGTCTTTTCTGTTATTTGTCTTTTCGTATCTTTTGTCCATGTATTATTGGTTTAAAATTCAGCATATATGAAACTGCTATAAATCATTAAGAAAGACAATAAACCTTAAAAAAAAAAAAAAGCCAGCAAGAGACCCTTTTTTTTTTTTTTTTTTGAGATGGAGTTTTGCTCTTGTCACCCAGGCCAGAGTGCAGTGGCGCAATCTCAGCTCACTGCAACCTCTGCCTCCTGGATTCAAGCGATTCTCCTGCCTCAGCCTCCTGAGTAGCTGGGATTACAGACACCCGCCACAACACTCAGCTCATTTTTTGTATTTTTAGTAGACACAGGGCTTCGCCATGTTGGGCAGGCTGGTCTCAAACTCCTGACTTCGGGTAATCCCCCCACCTCAGCCTCCCAAAGTGCTGCAATTACACGCATGAGCCACCGTGCCCAGTCGAGATTTAAATATTTCACAAACAAGTAAAAATAATTGGCCGGGTGAGGTGGCTCATGCCTGTAATCCTGGCACTTTGGGAGGCAGAAGAGGGCGCATCACCTGAGGTCAGGATTTTAAGACCAGCTTGGTCAACATGGCAAAACCCCCATCTCTACTAAAAATACAAAAATTAGCCGGGCACAGTGGTGGCGTTCTGTAATCCCAGCTACTTGGGAGGTTGAGGTAGGAGAATCCCTTGAGCCTGAGGCAGAGGTTGCAGTGAGCCAAGATCAGGCCACTGCACTCCAGCCTGGGCGACAGAGTGAGACTGGGTTTAAAAACAACAACAAAAAAGTAAAACTAATTGATCCATTCTAAGTTTCAGCCACTATCACATCAATGTATCACCTTAAAACCTTGTTGAAAGGTAATGTCTTTAGAGTTTTTCTTCCCTGTTCCCTCCCCAGCTATACTTCTCTGTCTCGGCTCATATTTTTCCTTCTCTTATAGAAACCTTCCCAAACTACTTTTTCTAGTCTCCTCCTACCCCAGGCAATACTTCATAATGTTTACCATGCTTTGAAATTATTGTTTATTGACTTATTTATTATCTGTCTCCCTGCACTTAATTATATGGTCTTTCAGTGCACCCCATTTGTCAGCCATGTTCATTACTATATTCCCAACATCTACAAAAATCTCTGGCTCAGAGAGAGCAAGCAGTGTTTATCCAATTAATGATACCGCTTAAAGTTAAACTGAAATTGGAACCCTCTTGAAGCACAGGCAGAAATACAAAATGGTACAGTCACTTTGGAAAAGAGGCTGGCAGTTCCTTAAAGGTTAAATAAACATAGTTATCTATGACCCAGCAATTCCATTCCAAGGTATATACCAAAGAAAAATGAATACATATGTCTACACAAAAACTTATACACAAATATTCATAGCAGCATTATTCAAAATAGCCAAAAGTTATAGACAACCTAAAACTTTTCAGCTTTAAGTACTCTGCAAGCCTCCTTTGAACGAAACCATATTACAAAAAGTTCCTAGAAAGCACATTTAGTCTAAATAGGAAAACCACAGAATTTGAAGTCAGATACATTTCAGTTTGAATCTGCCTCTGTCACTTATTAGCCATATAACATTAGGTTAATCCTCAATTTTTATTAATCCTCAAGTTTTCTAATCTGTAAAATTAGGATAATACAAATTTATGGTGGTATTATGAGGATTCAAAAAGACAACATAATTTTTGAGACAGCATCTCCCTCTGTGGCCCAGGCTGGAGTGCAGTGGCATGGTGTAATCAAGGCTCACTGCAACCTCCACATCCCAGGCTCAGATGATCCTCCTACCTCACCCTCCCAAGTAGCTGAGACTACAGGTGTACACCACCATGCCCACCTAATTTTTCCATTTTTAGTAGAGACAGGTTTCTCCATGGTGCCCAGGCTGGTCTCAAACTCCTGAGCTCAGGCAATCTGCCTCTCTCGTCCTCCCAAAGTGCTGGGATTACAGGCGTGAGCCACCGCGCCTGGCCAAATTTTTTCATTACCAGTACCTTCTTAGCATACTGCAGGAACTCAGTAAACACAAATTTCTTCTATTTGCTCCCCTTCCTAACTGTACTTCAATGATTGGCTCGCGCCTGTAATCCCAGCACTTTGGGAGGCCAAGGCAGGCGGATCACAAGGTCAGGAGATCGAGACCATCCTGGCTAACATGGTGAAACCCCATCTCTACTAAAAATACAAAAAATTAGCTGGGCGTGGTAGCAGGAGTCTGTAGTCCCAGCTACTTGGGAGGCTGAGGCAGGAGAATGGCGTGAACCCAGGAGGCGGAGCTGGCAGTGAGCCGAGATCGTGCCACTGCACTCCAGCCTCGGCAACAGAGCGAGACTCTGTCTCAAAAAAAAAAAAAAATTAGTACTCAAGAATAAAGCTCAAAGAAATTTTCCTTAAACCAAGTTTCATGCTACAGCATCAAAAAGGTAATAATTACACAGTGGTTAAGATTACACAGATGCTGGAACTTCCCAAAATGACATAACAATGTAGGTATTTTTAAGTCTCACCAAACTCCCTCACAAAACCTGACAGAGCCATCAGGAAAGAATAAACCACAGATGACATTTCCTACAAAAGCAGGTGACAAGGATTTCCTCTCAAAACCTGGAATTATAGATAGGTGTAGCCAAAAACACCCAACAGCAGCAAGACCTGTGATCAGCAGCTATATGAAGCGGTGGTGGTAAAGAGAAATACAAAAGGGTCCTAAAAGCCATGAAACCCAGAACTCACCAACAAATAAATACCTGCAAAGGGAAAAAGCCCAATACTATTATATCTGAGAATCTAAGCAAGTGAATATGAGAACACTCACTTGCCATTCAGGCTCTAAGTCATGAGGGAAAACAATCCTAAGAATAGAAAAACTAATTAAATGACGTAACTGTCTATCTCTTCAGTGAAATATAATTTGAGGACCCTCTCCTCTTTTTTTTTTTTTTTGAGGCAGAGTCTCGCTCTGTCGCCCGGGCTGGAGTGCAGTGGCCGGACCTCAGCTCACTGCAAGCTCCGCCTCCCGGGTCCACACCATTCTCCTGCCTCAGCCTCCCGAGTAGCTGGGACTACAGGCGCCCGCCACCTTGCCCGGCTAGTTTTTTGTATTTTTTAGTAGAGACGGGGTTTCACCGTGTTAGCCAGGATGGTCTCGATCTCCTGACCTCGTGATCCACCCGTCTTGGCCTCCCAAAGTGCTGGGATTACAGGCTTGAGCCACCGCGCCCGGCCCGAGGACCCTCTCCTAAAAACCTGCACAGAAAGTTTTAACTTCAGTCAGTAGTGAGTTGTTCTTTGAAAACCATTATATATTTATAACAATTTATAGAATAAATCAAGTAATTATCTTAATTTTTGTTAATAAATTTTTTGTCATAAAAGATATACAAATATAAAATCTAAGAAGTTAAGTGAAACCCTGTAATCTTACATTTGAGTTAGAATTATCAATGTGAGCTCACTTATCTCCTCTCTTTTCCTGAAAGCAAAAACCCAGTAGCAATAAGTACCCTTAAGGCTCAAATTTTGGCCTTTGTATCTCACTCCTCAATAAAAAGAACCATGGCTCTTTGGAGAAATGGCAAATTCCATGTCTGGTGGAGGAAATGTACAAGATGAGCCTGGCATGTTTTGGTGTGCCAGAAAGAAAGAAGCTATAAAAGCTAATAATGGAGTCTTGTCAGAAGGACATAGGAGCCAGCTTGAAGGAGCTCCCACTGGACAAATGTGGGACAAATTCAACATCAAAAAGTATAATGTCTGAAACTGATTAAAACACACTACACATACAAAAGGCCAACACTTCAATAACTAAAAAAAAATTCAAAAGTTATACACCACTGGAGGATACTAAGGCACTACCTCATTACTCTGGAAATTGATAATTAAAGGGAAAGAATTAAACATTTTATACTGTCTTACCAGTATGAATTGTATTTCTGGGTAACCAAATAGCCCTAGTGAATGGAATAAAGCTCTTCTAAAACATTCTGGCTAATTGAGATCACATCACTGCACTCCAGCCTGGGCAACAGAGCAAGACTCCGTCTCAAAAAAACAAAAAACAAACAAACAAACAAAAAAATTCTGGCTAACAAATACAGAAAGAATAACATAATGGGACCATGTTCAATGCCTAAGAAATTCAGTAATCCAGGCACGGGGTTATCTGTAGATGATAAAACCATTAGGTGAAAGAAGGGGAACTTCACAATGAAGGAATCAAGCCGGCACTACCTAATCCACTGATCAGTCTTAGCTTTGCAAAAAGTAAGATGACTACACATTATGGCTGATGTGATGCGTGATGAATCTAACCAAGCTTTTGGATCTAATTCTAATCTAGAAGAAATTCAGGGAATAGAAGCGTAAAGTAAATACTGCCACAAGGAAATATCAGCCAAATCTAGAATTGGGGCATTCTACAGGAAAACCACTCTGATTTTTTTCAACAAGTCAATGGTTTATGAAAAAGAACAGGTTGGGGGCAGGAGGGAGGAATGTGAATCCGCAGGGAGACACAAAACAAGTATAACATATTAGTGGTTAAAGCTGATTGATGGTTATATAGGAGTTCACTGTATCTTCTATTTTTGTGTATTTGGGGGAAATTTTATAACAAAAAGACAGACAGACCAATGAACAAAAAAAAAAAAAAAACCAAAAAACCACAATCACAATGACTTAGAATCAAAGAGCTAGAGTTTGAATCGTAGCTCTACACTTACTGTGTGAATGTGGACAAGTTACTTAGCTTCTTTAAACATGGTTCTCTTTCTATAAAATGGGAAAAATATTGACTCCATTTATTAAGTTTGAATGAGATAATAGACAAAATGTGTCTAGCACATAAAGAGCCCAGTAAATGTTAAGCACTGTCATCATTATTAATGTTATTATTATTATTATAGAGGATATGATAGCAAAGGCTTCTGTATAGTTCTTTATGTAAGTAGCCAATTTGGGGGGTTCAAAACTCATTTCATTTTCAAAAACACACGATACACAAATATAAAACACCTATAAATAAGCACTTTTGCTTTCTATTATTCAGCTTTTTGAAAATTAATAAACACAAACATTACTATCACCAATGTAACATTAAAGAAGTTCACTTGTTTGAAATTTTATGCTATACTTCAGTTTAACTGACACAGTGCTATCAATATTGTATCTATAATTCTTCACAGTTCTATTGTTAAATTTAAATCTTCCTTAACATGATCAGTAAAATAGATTATATAACTAATAGCAAATCTAAGAAACATGCAATGCAATCTTTTTCAACTAAAAAAAAAAATTCTCATTCCTAAACAAAATCAGTTGAATGCTCATATTACCTGTGCTTTAGATAGCACAAAATAACCCTTTTGTAAATAAAAAATTATACTGAACTCTACAGTGCTGAGGCAACTGATAAATTTTTCCTTTCACTTTTAATCAAGCTTCCTGTTGTAAGAGCTCAGCAGACAGTGACGCGAGACACTGCCTCCCAACTTCAGTTCACCTTTGCAGTTCCACAAGGGACACCATGTCAAGATTGTTCAGCTTTTTTGATGAGTGCTGCGTGGGTAACTAATGTGTAAATGCAGATACGTATAGAAAGCAGTTTTGACAGTGATGTATTGCAACTGGTTCCAGATGTCGGTAAGGGATGCTTGGCCAGGCATCTGGAGCTCCACTGCCACGGAGCAGCACCAGGACCAAACCAGTCTTGAAAAGACCATGGCACTCTAACTCTTCAATTAGAATCTTCTTAAAACAATTATTTTGTTTCTCTTCTTTCAGAAAAACACTAAAATATTACTGCTTTGTTGCTCTTTTTTTTTTTAATTTAAGGAAAGAGATGACATAACAAGCCTAATAGTTTGGCTTTCAAAGGAAACTTCAAAGTGAATGAAGGGAATATTTAAAATGAAGCACATATTCACCTCCTATAATGAGGTTTTTAACTAAATTGCACCGAAACTTGCATACGTACAAAAGTTTAAAGCAACCCCTGACTAGCAAATTAAATATTGAGATTACTCACCTAATATTAGAATTCTTAAGAACATCATCATAAATATGATACATATAACTATAAACCAAATCAGCAAGCTTATTTTCTCTTGCTGTCCAGAAACCTGACAAGTGTATATTAGCTAAAGAAAATGTACCTCGGTTATATTTGACTTTAAAAATTAAATAATGAATCTTGTAATGATGTATTTCCAGAATAAAATTCTGGAAATGGAAGACTGACAAGCAGCATGTGAAAAAATGAATTTCTGGGCCACTGGCTAATGAAAGACAGTAAGATGTACACAAACATTCCAAAGTGAAAATACATTACTACAATCATGCAATGAACCGCCTTTAACATTTAAAATTGATAAAGTTGCACTTTCTACACGAAAAATGTTGTAGCATGGCTCCAACACAAGCATTTGGTCTGATGGGAGTTTTTTCAAACAACCTGTCTGTCTCCCTCTTCTTTCAATACCAGACTCCCAGCTCCAATCAAAAAACCTCTCAGGGGATCACCTACAGCTACATTCTCGCCATGTGGTTTTGATATAAGGCATTTTCTCATTGATCAAGGGAGCTGCAGAAGCATGTGTTCTGTTTATCCTAGAACAAAGAAGGTGACTTACATTACTGATGTTCAGAATCAAATCAAAGGTTTTGAAATACTTTTAATAGGAATAAAGGCAAATAAATCTGTCAAATGATGTTTAGACTCAAAGTTCCTTTTGATTTCCTAACAAATTGAATAAATTGACCATTCTAAACATACTACCAAACTTTTAATCTGTGAGAAGACCTTGTGGTCAATAACTTCCTATCTTAAGTATATTGTTTAACTATAGCCCAGAGTTACTATGTTTGGTCTGATATGACATGATATGCTAATCGAGGGTAGAAAGTAGTTTTAAAAACTGACCAATCTTATTTTTTCCAGATGGATCATCAAATGTTTTCCTAACTTTGCATTTTCTTAAATGAACAACTGGTAAAATTGTATTGCCAGTTGGTAATTGTATTACCAGTTCTACTTGGCTTAGAATACAGAATGGTTCAAGATAGCAGAACAGCTGTAAAGTATTCATTCCTATCTCCCTTCTTATAGGGCTCTGTTATGACAAATCATTATTGTGACTTGGTTTTTGTTCTATTCCTAATAGATTATGCTTAACAAATAAAAATATACTTTAATATACCATTTCTATATAAACCATTTGTTGCTGTAAACTATGGAAAATTTGTCTAGGCAGTACAATTTTACATATATATATCAGATCTGATAGGTCAAAAGCAAAATTACTACCCAGTGGAAAATATGATGCAAATGTATTTAACTGAATGACTTTTGTGTTTATCCTGTTGGTTTACTAATAATTCAAAGTAAATCTTCTGGGCAGCAAACTAGTACTTCTAAAATTACAAAATACACATCATTACATCCCACAAAAGTCCAAACCTAAAAACTACTAATACCTGTATCCAGCAAATAAGGACACAGAAGACTAAGGTCCTAGATGAATTTAGTTTGTGATCCTTCAAAAATGCGTAGTTCCAGAACAAACCTCTCTATCAGTCTTACTGTTGGTAGCAATATAAATTAGTACAACCACTTTGGAAAGCAATTTGGCAACATCAGGTAAAGCTGGATATACACATACTCTGTAAATCCAACAACTCTTTTCCTAGTTACGTACCTCAGAGAAATTCTTGCATATGGACAAAAATATGTGTACAAGCATGTTTATAATACCAAAATTTCAGATGAAATGCATCCATCAATAGTGAAATGAATGTGAAGTTCATCTGCATGGTAGAACACTACAAAGCAGGTAAAACTAATAAAATCAATTCACGGATATCAAAATCAATACAGTACACATTGAAAACTGGTGAGCAAAAAATCAAGCTACAAAAAGATGTACAGTGTGTATATACTACATATAGGTATTATACATGTGTATATATGCACATATTTGTCAATACTAAAAATACTAACATTTGTAAATACACATATGTGTAGTAAAAGCATTTTTCAAATGAGAAGAGTATGTACCAACCATAAGATAAATAAGTACTAATTTGGAGTGGGAAAGTTAGTGAGCTGAAGGGATGAGGAACCTTCAAACATATAAATGGGTATTTTTAAAAAATAGATGTCTAAAGCAGAGATGGCAAAATGTTAACATTTATTAAACTTAACAGGAAGAAATAAAAGGCTATGTGTTTGAAATACTTCATAAGCAAAAATTAAAATGCAAAAAGTCCATATACCCTACATGGGTCTTTACTTCAGAATTACCACCAATACTTCATTCAAATACATTCATTTATATACTGCATAATTTTATTGGGTTAAAAATTATGTCCCAATTTCACATTCTCTTTTATATGTGGGAGCCAAAAAAGTTGATCACACAGAGGTAGAGAATAGAGTGACAGATACCACAGACTGGGAAGGGTGTGGGTGGGAGGTGTGGATAAAGAGGGATTGGTTAATAGGTACAAACATACAGTTAGATTAAGAGTATAATTTCTAATGTTTGATAGCAGGGTAGAGTGACTACTGTTAGCAAGAATGTGTGGTACATTTCAAAGTAGCTGGAAGAAAGAACTTGAAATGTTACCAAACACATAGAAATAATAAATACTCACGGTGATGGATACCTTAAATACTCTGACTTGATCATTATACATACTATGCATGCAACAAAATATCACATGTACACCATAAATATAGAAAACATTGTCAATTAAAACATGTCCATAATTGAGGGTCAGAGCAATCCATTCTTCTGAATAAAGTCATCACACAGTAAGTTGAACCATCTAAATACTTAGTACTGACATTACCTTTATTATATTTTTCAAATATTTAATATGTCTTATGCATTCATAACATATTTTCAAAGAAAAAATGTGTGTGTCACCACACAATAAGAATTGTCTAAATACTTAGTACTGACATTACCATATTATGTTTATGAAATACATCTTACGTATTCATTAGATATATTTTCAGAGAAAAAAATCCATAATTGCCAATGACCCTTCATTAATAGGTGAATACTCCAAACATGCTAGAGTCAACAATACTTACAATATCTGATTTTCAATTCTGTCCAAACTCCACATAAAAACATTTTGAGGAGAAAGGAAGGTTATTACTATATCATTTGTGACAAAGAATCAAGATATGAGAATAGTAAATAAGTTATTTGAATTTAAAGTTAGGAAGCATTTCTTTTTCAAAGAATCCTATATGTAAAAGCATTGAGCCATGAAAAATGTTAAAACAGGTAAAAATCATGACATAAAAGAACCTGGTAAGATTGGGGTAAATAAAGAAATTTACTAGGCGAGAATCTCTATTCACTAAAGTCAATTTTAGCTGTTTTCTCCTGGAATTAAATATTCTATCCTAACTTCTGGAACTAGTTAAACATTAACGTTATTGCCTTTCTCAAAGATATGGTAGAATTTAACTGGTTGAAAACTGCCACCCACAGCTAACATTTATAAAGTATCTCCCAATGCAGAATTAAATAGACTTCATTCCAGGACATTCTAGGAAAGTTCCCAAATTAGATTCCTAAACTAAACAAAGCTACTACATTAAACTTGGTGATATCACAATCATGAATTGATCCTCTAAATGCCAAAACTGAGAGTAAAAAAGAAAAATCAACACTTGTTAGCAATACAGGATAGCAGAAGTACTCAGTGATGCTTACTGATGAAATGAGAATACTTCCTAAATCAGTGGTTTTCAAACTGTGGCCCAGGTACCCCTGGGGTCGCTGAGGTACCCTCAGGGTTCTGCAAGGTCAAAACTGTTTTCATAGATCATTAAGATGTCGCATTTTCCGTTTTAACTCTAATTTGTTCATGAGTATACAATGAAGTTGACAAGAGGCTATATGAAGCATGGTATCACAACAGAATGCAGAAGGAGATATGAGAAACCAGCTGTTGAAGCCAGACATTAAAGAAACTTGTAAAAAAAAAAAGAAAAAAAAAAAAAAAAAACCTAAAACAGTATCATTCGTCTAATTTTTTATTTTGGAAATATAAGTTGTTTTTTATTTTTAAATGATATTTATGCTAACATGTTACTGTTATTTTAAAATAAACTAATAAAGTTTTTAAATTTGAAATATGGTAAATACTGATAAATGTAACCCACATAAGCCAAAGCTTGCTAGTGTTCTCAATAATTCTTTTACTTTTTTGAGACAGATTCTCGCTTTGTTGCCCAGTCTGGAGTGCAGTAGCACAATCTCAGCTCACTGCAACCTCCGCCTCCCAGGCTCAAGCTGTCCTCCCACCTCAGCCTCCTGAATACCTAGGACAACAGGTGCATGCCACCACGCTCAGCCAATTATTGTATTTCTTGTAGAGACAGGGTTTCACCATGCTGTCCAGGCTGGTCTCGAACTCCTGAGCTCAAGTGATCCACTGCCTCAGCCTCCCAAAGTGCTGAGATTTCAGGCGTGAACCACCATGCCTGGCAATTCTCAATTATTTTTAATCTTAAATGTGGTATAGAAAGAGATCCTGAAGCCGGGCGCGGTGGCTCAAGCCTGTAATCCCAGCACTTTGGGAGGCCGAGATGGGCGGATCACGAGGTCAGGAGATCGAGACCATCCTGGCTAACACTGTGAAACCCCATCTCCACTAAAAATACAAAAAAATTAGCCGGGTGCTGTGGCGGGTGCCTGTAGTCCCAGCTACTTGGGAGGCCGAGGCAAGAGAATGGCGTGAACCCAGGAGGCGGAGCTTGCAATGAGCTGAGATCCGGCCATTGCACTCCAGCCTGGGCAACAGAGCAAGTCTTCGTCTCAAAAAAAAAAAAAAAAGAAAAAAAAAAAAAGAAAGAAATCCTGAAAACAAAAAGTTCGAGAATCAGTGGCCTAAATCATAGAGTTGATACAAGGATTAAATGAGCTAATGCATGTAAAGCACGTTTCACAAGGCATGGCAAACAGTCAACGTTCAATCAATGGTAGCTATCGTTATTGTTACATAACAGCTGCGACTACAGAGAGCAATGCTGAGATCAGCCATTTCTGGAGACTTCATTGTCCCCCACCGTCTAGTAAGCAAGGACTATTTAAAAAAAAAAAAAAAAGTCAACTGATTCATCAAATTTAATTCATCACATAGATTCCAATTTAAATTCTAATACAATCAATAAGAACTCATTAGTCTGAAAGACTGTATCTTTCTAGACCCCGTTAACTTCCTTATAAACTAGGAAGGCCTAGGACTAGACTTACAATATACCTTGGAGACTAGAGTTACCTTGTCCTTTGAGACACCTGGAAAACAGCAATGAGAAGCCTAAGTGTCCTGTGCACAACAAATTAATTAAATACTCATTCTCATAAAAAAGAAAGGTATATTTTCCTTTGAAATACTGATAAGGCATCATGGAATAACAGAACTGTGGACAGGCCCTTGAGCAAGCTTCTGGTTAAGATTCCTGATTCCAGGCATATCCAGCACACACCCAAGACAGACCAATAGGTACAGAGACTCACAAACAGACCAGTCATTTTTCACTCTAGTGGTTGCGTAGCCCGTCCACAAAGCAAACCACAATCTTTTCAACTTTCATTTTAAGGTCACTTCCTTATGTTTCATTCTTTATTGATAAAGACAAAAATAATAATAGTAGTTTCATACAGAGGTCAATACCTGGCATCTAACTTATAAAAATCCTTTAACCCTTTAGCCTACTTTTTTTTTTTTTCCCAAGACAAAGTCTTGCTCTGTTACCCAGGCTGGCGTGCAGTGGTATGATCTCAGCGCACTGCAACCTCTGACTCCCAGGTACAAGCAATTCTCCTGCCTCAGCCTCCCAAGTGGCTGGGACTACAGGTGTGGGCCACCATGCCCGGCTAATTTTTGTATTTTTGGTAGAGATAGGGTTTCACCATGTTGGCCAGGCTGGTCTCAAACTCCTGACCTCAAGTCATTTGCCCGCCTCAGCCTCCCAAAGTGCTGGGATTACGAGCATGAGCCACCACACCCAGCCTAGCCTAAATGCCTTCCAAATCTTTTAACTGTTTCCCATTGGATCTGTACTTTCTTCTCTTAACCACTATTTTCTACCATCTAAACCCCAAGACAAAAACATACAGAATCCTTTTTAATCTTTCTTTTTTTAAAAAAGGAGACTGATTCAAAGTAGCTAACACAGAAATTTCACTGAGGCACTAACAGACTACTTAGCCTTCTAAAACTTTCTTAGAAACCATTTGACATACCAAATTAATCCAAGACCTACTAACATAGAAGATACTATTTAACACTATTACCAAAAAAAAAAGTAATTTCTCCTCCTTAAAAAGGGCTGTATTAACATTATATATGTTAAATTCAGTCTTTTAAAAACTATCTTTGCATCTTGAAAGCAGCATTAAGATGAAAACAAAAGATATTACTGTTGCTATGGTAATACTTCAATGAACAGCATAACACACAGTGGTACATAAAAACCATTTTCTGAGTAGCATGTACAGGTAAATAAAAGTCAAATAGCACATCAACAACAATTTCCTCACAGGGTCATGAAAACTTTTATCTGTGATGCTTATTTTTACATATCACAGTGACTGGAGTAAATTTGAAGATGTCAATAATCAACAGCAATGGTCAGCATTTGCAGAGGGAACCAGAGAATCTTCTTTTCTCCCCTTTTCCCACAACTGTATTTTGAAGTTTCATGCACCACAGAGGCTTCATCAAATATGACCATACTACAAACTTACACATACAAGAGGTGTACTCGCTAAATGGGCAAACATAGGTGAGTTAGGAGAATTAATGAATGGTAGGAGGTTCTGACAAAGAAAAACTCACATTTTTTTTTAGCTACTTAGCAAAAAAACAAAACAAAACAAAAAAAACTTAAAAACCCCACAAGTTATATAAACTACTGATATGGATGATCCATAAAATCCCAAAATTCAACTACTCATTATGGGGTGTTTCACAAATATGAAGTACTGAATTAAGGTTGAGAGTATCATAATGTATTATGTGGGGTTTTAAATCATAACTCAATACAATAAGCTACTATACTGAGATACTGTATTAATATACAAAAAACATTAACGAAATATATGCTTTGGATTATGCAGCATTTCTTCTATGTTCAAATTACAATCCACTTGAACTCAAAAACAAGTTTCCTTTTAAAACATTTCTCGAAACTAGTGGAAAAAAATTGTTTATAAAAATAGTGTAGCCTGGGTCTGAATAAACGGTATGCTCAGGGAAATTTCAGGTTTCAAAGTAAAGAAACATACACATTTTAGAGTTTCTAAAGAAAGAGTATTATTTACAATGAAAAAGCACATCTAAGGAAGAAACGTTTTTAAATTCTGGAGAACAGGAAAAAAAAGAAGAGTGCCTCCTTTAAAAATAATTTTCAGTCATTAGTAAAGATGTTTCCCAGATCTTGTGCACAACAGGAAAACCACTGCCACAGCTACTTGTAAGAGCATTCCTTATACCCAATGCTAAATGGGCAATAGGACAGACAAACTCCATTCTTTTAAAGCTACATGCTGTATATGCTGAGGTTAAAAATATTTACACAAAATTTTATTAAAAAGAAGTAATATATTCAAGTTTTAAAAACAAGTTAGCTCTCTGCCACCATTTATTACCCACCTTTAAATATTAAATTTTAATTTTACTTATTTAGGAAAAATTACATAATTCTTCATAGCACAGTTTAAAAATAACTCCACTATTAATGCAAGTCCTTTATTTAATCACAGGCTAATTTACTCTTGACAGAAAGTAAATTCCACTATTTTCTGTGAGGCTTTATGAAATTGCCATCATTTTTAATTAATTCTTAATTAAAATATATTACACCACAGCTTCTACCCATCTCTCTTGATATTCTAACATAATCAATTCAAGACCATTTACATATCATTAATTAAAAGCCTTCCTCTCTCATCCTTAAAATCATAATGAGGCTCTATTTCTCATTAGCAGCCTTTAAGGGATAAAATAACAATACAGTCAAGAATGAAGAGTAACTTAAAACAAATAATTTATACTTTTAAAAACTATATAATGGAAAGTGCTAATTTCAAAATTTCTCAAATTTGGGAATCCTTGAATTATTTCACTGTGTTTCACAGGGGAACCACCAGAGCAACAATTGGTGATAAATTGAAACTAATCTTCAAATGAGTTGCAATAAATTAGATAAGAAACAGTAGCATATTTGAGATCTCGGGGAACCAAACAGATTTCTTTATTTAGACAATAACAAATCTCACCATGAAATACTACCAACAAGTTAGTTACCGCAGAAAAGTAAAAAATAACACAATTAATATGATCTTCTCTTCATTTCCATTTTTAAAAATTGTCCTAAATTTTCAGAGAAGGTATAATTTGTAACCCTCTACACGAATCCTTTCCTTTAAAAAAGATTCTTTCTTTCAACTAAAGTCCATTGTTAGCATCTCTTAAATCTTAAGATACAGTTAGAAAAATATAATTGAAATTTATAACTCTATGCATTTCTTATTAGCTTACCACTGTCAGAATGAAGTCTCTAGTATCTGTGGTTGTATGAAGAACTGAAACAGAGAAGCTCATATAAAGTTCTATAATTAAACTCCAGAGCTATGATATGTTTTACACATTCTTAAATGAGCTGTAATATATACTGGTACTATAAAAAGTTATCATTTATTGGTAATGAAAAGTAAAAATTAACCACCTATTCAGTGATTTTACCTCTTCAGGAGGCTTTAAAGGCAAATGCAGTTTGAGAGAAGATTTATAGGAACTCATGACTTTTAACCCACTATTTTCAACATTTTGGCTGTACGTTACAAAATTAATACAACCTGAACTGTGATTACATTTATGATTAGTATAAAATAAAATTTCATTGCTTTTCTTTTGCTTTGAGCAACTGCAATAGTATTGCCTTTTGCAATAATACTTTTTGAAAGACTGAACAAAACATTAATTTGTTATATTTTTCAGAGTTTACAATTCATAATATTTCAAGGCCAAACTACAAATACAAATAGAAAATAAGTGAGAATCAAAATGTGACCAAAGAAATAACACTACATAATAGAGGCAAAATAAAGTCAGACTTGCGGCTTGGAAATTTTATGCAGACTTACTGTCACCAGCATTAACTATATCTAGGTGCTTCATATCAGGCAAATCAGATTTATATCACTGTCTTCTGTCAAATGCAGGTGCTCCACCACAACTTGTCAAGACAGCCTGTCTGAATCTTCACACGTCAGACAGAATCACAGCACTTGGTGTTTTGGTCTGTTGACAGCAATTTATTTTGATGTGTTGTCACAATATGAAATTCTTCAATGCTCTGCACCATGGTGCCAGTAAGTCCCACTATACTTTTTTCTACTGTGAGATGCTACAGGTTTATTAGTAAGGAAGAGAGAACAAAGTTTTGTCTTGCTTTTAAAATTCCTTTCATTTAAGCCCTAAATAGTTAATTTTAAGGTGGAGGGGAGTGCTGAAAAGAAACAAGCACTGTCATGAGACATTCCTTAGTCTCAATATCAAGCATCTTGTTTCACACCACAACCTATCTGGGTGAAGCAAAGCCAACCAGTCTGTTAGGAATAATCAGGGACTTTAAAAATCCAGTAAGTCAAAATTCAGAGTAGACTACACTAAAACTAAACTAATAGCTTGGGCTACAGATCCAGTGTGGTCAATTGTTTCTTCATCTTTTTCACAGTGCTTCTTTCAATCCCACAGTAAAAACTTCAATGCAGTGTAAACATTTTCATGCACCCATTTATAGGTACTAGGAGATACAGGCGAAAGAAATGACGAATAGGAATAGATTTCTTTTGGGTTTTTTAAAAATTTCTTTTCCAAAATCTGTACAAATTCCATATTACTCCTCCAAGAGTGTGAAGTAAAATTTACATGGGAAATACAAACAAAATAACTAATTAAAGTGGCAGAAAAAAGGATAATATTCACAAAAAAGCTCAGAGGTGTTTTCAATTTTTGTAGTCTTTTGCTATTTCACATTCTAAATTTTCATATTAAAAGATTCTAACTAAAATAAACTTAAAAGTGAAGAGTACAGGGTTACATTGGATATATATACATAAAACACCAGTTTTATATATACATAAAACACTGGATATATATGTATACTGAAGATATATAGATCTATTCATAAATGAAGCTTTGCCCAAATCTATATCTAAACCCTCTTCTTATAAGCAGGGAAGATATCAGTACTATTTGCATGTTTCCTATTTCCATATAGTTCAGTTACTCTTATTATAGCTAGAATTGAATTCTTTTTTCTTTTTTTTTGAGACGGAGCTTCACTCTTGTTGCCCAGGCTGAAGTGCAATGACATGATTTCGACTCACCGCAACCTCCACCTCCTGGGTTCAAGTGATTCTCCTGCCTCAGCCCCTGAGTAGCTGGGATTACAGGCATGTGCCACCACGCCCAGGTAATTTTGTATTTTCAGTAGAGATGGGGTTTCTCCATGTGGTCAGGCTGGTCTCACTCCCCACCTCAGGTGATCTGCCCACCTCAGCCTCCCAAAGTGCTGGGATTACAGGTGTGAGTCATCCCACTCAGCTTTGAAAATTTAAAAATAGGCCGGGCATGGTGGCTCAAGCCTGTAATCCCAGCACTTTGGGAGGCCGAGACAGGCGGATCACAAGGTCAGGAGATCGTAGACCATCCTGGCTAACACGGTGAAACCCCATCTCTACTAAAAAAATACAAAAAACTAGCCAGGCGTGGGGGCAGGCGCCTGTAGTCCCAGCTACTCAGGAGTCTGAGGCAGGAGAATGGCGTAAACCCGGGAGGAGGAGCTTGCAGTGAGCTGAGATCGCGCCACTGCACTCCAGCCTGGGTGACAGAGTGAGACTCTGTCTCAAAAAAAAAAAAAAAATTTAAAAAATAAAAATTAATGTTCCCTTGGAAAATTAAAAAGTAAAAAAATAGTTTTCAATTTGGAATTACACATTAGAAAATGAGATTAAAAATAATTATCAGGCCAGGCACAGAGGCTCACACCTATAATCCCAGCGCCTTGGGAGGACAAGGTGGGTGGTTCACTTGAGGCCAGGAGTTCGAAACCAGCCTGGCCAACATGGTTAGACCCCGTCTCTACTAAAAATACAAAAATTAGCCGGGAGTGGTGGCGCACACCTCTAGTCCCAGCTACTCGGGAGGTTGAGGCAGGTGAATTTCTTGAACCCGGGAGAAGGAGGCTGCAGTGAGCTAAGATCACACCACTGCACTCCAGCCTGGGCAACAGAGAGAGACTTTGTCTCAAATAATAATAATCATCAAAATAATAAAAATAATTGTCATCAAGGCTGGGCTCAGTGGCTCACGCCTGTAATCCTAACACTTTGGGAAGCCAAGGCGGGCAAGCTTTTGAGCCCAGGAGTTCAAGACCAGCCTGGGCAACATAGCAAGACCCTGTTTCTATATACCTTTAAAAAAAATCTCATCATGCTAGGTGTGGTGGCTTATGCCTGTAATCCCAGCACTTTGGGAGGCCAAGGCAGGCAGATCACTTGGGGTCAGGAGTCTGAGACCAGCTGGCCAACATGGAGAAACCCTGTCTCTACTAAAAATACAAAAATAAAATAAAAATAAAAATTAGCCGGGCGTGGTGGCACACACCGGTAATCCCAGCTACTCAGGAGGCTGAGACAGGAGAATCAATTGAACCCAGGAGGCGGAGGTTGTATTGAGCCGAGATCATGCCACTGCACTCTATCCTGGGTGACAGAGTGAGAGAGACTCTGTCTCAAATTTAAAAACAAAACAAACAAAAAAAAAGGATGGTTATGTATGTAAGGCTCATTTTCAAACTTTATAACTTAAGTAAGAAATGTTTTTATACTTATGAGCAGGAATTCTCTGGTAATACTACATCTTTTTTTTTTTTTCTTTTTTTTTGAGACGAAGTCTCGCTCTGTCACCCAGGCTGGAGTACAGTGGCGCGATCTTGGGTCACTGCAACCTCTGCCTCACGGGTTCCAGCTATTCTCCTGCCTCAGCCTCCCAGGTAGCTGGGACTACAAGTGTGAGCCACTATGCCAGCTAATTTTGTATTTTTAGTAGACACAGGGTGTCACCATGTTGGCCAGGCTGGTCTCAATCTCCTGACCTCATGATTTGTCCGCCTCGCCCTCCCAAAGTGCTGGGATTACAGGCGTGAGCCACCGTGCCCAGCCAATACTACATCATTTATAATATACTTTGGGAATGGTCCATCATCTACAGCTAGTGCACACTATACTCACAAGAATTTATCTCCAAGGAATTCCACTGCAATATTTTTAAAATCTAATAATCTTTTCTGTGAGGTAAGTGGGTACTAGAGCAGATGGTATTTTTTCAATTTGTAGGACAAGGAAAATAAGATATGTAAGATATGTAAGACTTTACAGCGAGTTAGAATCAAAGCTGAACAAAAACTCTCAAACTTAAAATTATTTCATTAAATTATATTGTTTGAGTTCTTAAGTTAGATTAGTTTAGTGGGGTAGCCATTGTGCACAATTCTAGAATGCACCATTATCAAAGTGTATTACAAATGATGCAACCTGGAGTTGTGCAACTCAGCAAATATGAAGATTCCATGAAATTAGTGTGTGTGTGTGTGTGTGTGTTTCTTTCAGAATAGGGAACATGTATCTATGGCACAAACCACAGTCTATTAATCTATAAGCAAAAAAATACATAATCACATAAGTCACAAGTATCCTCTAGTTCACCTCCAGGAACTCTAGGAAAACAAGGCTTTGAATAGTATTGGAACGTGGGACGCAAATACTCTTGGAAAAGAGCTCTTATAGGTTTATTTTTTACCTAGTAAATGAGTATGGCAAGTAAACAACAAATGCGTGAGATTCAATATGTGCTGTATCTAAACTTCATCTCTAGTCTACTTTAAAGAAACCAGTCACACTGATAAACCCAAACTACTTATAGGTAGCCTTTACAGACCAGTGCTAACATAGACCAATTACTCCATTGAGGTTATCAACACAGAATAATTCTTCACTCTAGTTTCATGACTGATTTTGGAAAGACTGAGAAGCAAAAAATGTTGCTTAAAAAAATTGCTTCACCTTTTAACAAGGTGAAGATCAGTTATACATGCACAGATATATTAATTGCAGAAAAAAATGAAACCATGTAAGAACTCTGGTGTTCTCCAAAATAGTCAAAAAGTATCATCTGAAAATCTAAATGATGAGACATTACAAGCAAGAAAATAAGAGAAATGGTAAAGGATAAAAGGATTAAACTGGGATTCTGACCAGGCGTGGTGGCTCACACCTGTATTCCCAGCACTCTGGGAGGCCAAGGCGGGTGGATCACGAGGTCAAGAGATCGAGACCATCCTGGCTAACACAGTGAAACCCCGTCTCTACCAAAAAATAAAAAACTTAGCCCGGCCGTAGTAGTGGGCGCCTGTAGTCCCCGCTACTCGGGAGGCTGAGGCAGGAGAATGACTTCAACCCGAGAGGCGGAGCTTGTAGTGAGCTGAGATCGCGCCACGCCACTGCACTCCAGCCTGGGCAACATAGCGAGACTCCGTCTCAAAAAAAAAAAAAAATTAAACTGGGATTCTATGTTAAAGAAGATATGGCACAAAGACCATGAAACTGCCAAGCAATTTCAGTGTTGAAATGTTCTGTGTATACACACACACACACACATGAAAAAAAGAGAGAGAGACTAAAACTTGAGGACAGATACAACCCTTTCCCCAGTCAAACGAGTATAATAAAAAGAGAACTGAACCCTGAGTTGGAAGATTTAAGCACTAATCTCTATCCCAGTTCTGCAACCTACTCAGGCAAGTGACCATCCATAAATCCCTTACTTAGCCACTCTAATCCTCACTTTACTAATTTGTAAAAAAAAAAAAAAAAAAAAGAGTAATATACATTCCACCTAAATCAAAGGTTGTTATGAGGATTAAGCAGATAAAATCACTCTGAACAATGTAAAAGCATCATAGAAATATTCAATAACAATTTAAGACAACTAAAAAGCAAGCATCGCTTCTGTATCTTCTGGCTCAAGAGAGCAGACTGAGTACGTATGTTTAATTTCCATTCTTCCTTTCCAGTTTCCCTCTGATGGGACTGTAAAGGGTATAAATCCACTGAGAAGGGGGAAGAGCTGGGTACAGTGGCTCACACCTGTAATCCCAGCACTTTGGGAGGCCAAGGCAGGCAGATCACTTGAGCTCAGGAGTTCAAGACCAGCCTGGGCAACATGGCGAAACCCAGTCTCAAAAAAAAAAAAAAACAATACGAAAATTAGCCAGGCATGGTGGTCCTCGCCTGAAGCTGAGGTGGGAGAATCACCTGAGCCCAGGCAGTCGGGACTGCGGTGAGTCATGATCACACCACTAAACTGCAGTCTTGGTGACATAGTAAGACACAGTCTCAAAAAAAAAAAAGAGAGAGAGAGAGAGAGAGACGGAGGGAGGGAAAGAGAGAGTAGGGGGTGGGGCTGCAGAAGACCAGATTTTGATAAATTTCTGTAACACAGATAACAAATGAGACACCACACCGACAAGTGCATCATAGTGGAGGAGGCCCAAATTTACAATGAGAAGGAGGTAGGAGCCAGTTTTCCCAGCAAAGACTGAGAGAGGCTCCAACCTTGGACACAGAACAGCAATGGGAAATGGGGCAGTAAATTAAAAGAAGGTCTGAGTAACACCTGGGAAATCTGGTACCTCCTCACATTTTCCACACACACACACACACACACACACACACACTCAGTCACTGCAAAGAACAACATTTGCCAAAAGGAGAAGTCAGACAACCATTCTCCAAAAATAATTAAGAGGTAATATTAAAAGTATAACAGTTAAAGAAGGGGGTACTAATTTCCTCATGTTTCATAATAAAAGTAAAGTAATACAGTCTGATATTGATGGAATCAAAGCTAGAGAATACATTGTTTATGTTATAACAAGGAACCTACAGCAGAACAAAAAATAATACAAGAACAAAATCAGAGAGGAAGAGAAGGAAATTATGTGGGAGATTATATAAATAAGCCAAATTCCTTACCATGGAAAAATGATATACAGTCAACAATTTCAGTTATTTAAATTTATGGTGGGTACCTAGCAAGAAAAACAAAAAAGAGAAAGATGTAATGTGGTCTTCTCTGATGATTGGGACTACAGGAAAGAGAAGAAGAGCAAGAGGCTACAACATTTTTTTCAACTGTCAACTGTGCAAGGAGAATACTTTTATAATTTAAAATTACCTGCTAACTAGTTGAAAAATACTCTTTTCAAAATGGATTGACCCAGAAAGTTACCCCGAAGGACACAAAATCTGACTACTTAGTCTGGTATCTTTCAGTCTTCCAAAAAATAGACATAATTCTTCAGGTTGTGAGGAAAAAATTATCTTCCTAAGCGTACAAGTAAGGAAAAAGAAATGGAACTGAGAAATAAGGAAGATTTTATCTTCTAGCATTCTGATAAAAGATGAGTTAGAAATGAGAGGCTATTATTCCCTAATCCTTCAGGCTGAAGAATGGCAATTGGGAATAGTGTTTTCAACCTCAAATTCCTATTCTGGAAGTTGTTAATCGGCTTGAATGGTGGATGGCTTAATTATATAAGGACCACATTAAAGTCTCAAAGGAGGGAAAGTTATCTGATAGGTTTTAATTTAAAACACTCTTCATAAAATTAAAAACGAATGCCAAACTGACTATAATCTGTGCCTCTGTGGAGAAGTAAAAGGCCAATATAGCTATAAGAATACAGCATGATCAGTGGTCTTTGAGGCCAAATTGATCCAGTACTGGTCAATAATCATGAATGTTATTCATTGGGCAGTCAAAAGTAGTCTCTCCATTTCTGTTCCAGATAGCAGGTGTTTTTCTAGGTTATTTTCAGATAGTTAGAATTGCATCTATCTGTTAATGGATAACATTTTCACTGTTCACATCATCTAGAATGACTCTATAGAACTAAAAATCCTGGGATCTAAATGTATGTATGTAGCTCACAGCACTCATCTTAAATAGAACAGTACAGTTTGGAACAATTTGGATCCATTCTGTTTCATTCTAGAGTTTTACTGGCATTGTACCATTCCAAAAAAAAAAGAGAGAGATGGAACAAACAAGTTAAAATCTATACAAAGTTAGCGTTAATAAGGGTAGTAACTTTTCAAAGTATAGAAAAGTATAATAACTGCGAGAACCCTAGGTCAAATATGAAAGTACCCACCTTTGAGGGGAACATGCAACCTGCTAGCTTTGATCCCAGGATACTTTTTTTTTTTTTTTTCTGTTTTCTCTTTTTTTTTTTCTTGAGATGGAGTCTTAACTCTGTTGCCCAGACTGGAGTGCAATGGCGTGATCTCTCAGCTCTCTGCAACCTCCACCTCCTGAGTTTAAGTGAGTCTCCTGCCTCAGCCTCCTGAATACCTGGGACTACAGGGGCACACCACCACACCCAGCTAATTTTTGTATTTTTGTAGACATGGGGTTTCACCATGTTGGCCAGGCTGGTCTCGAACCCCTGGTCTCAGGTGATCCTCCTGCCTCAGCCTCCCAAAGTGCTGGGATTGCAGGTGTGAGCCACCATGCCCAGCTGATCCTAGGATACATTAATGGAATTCTAGGATCCAGGACCACTACTGATAGACACATTAGTCTTAGTTGTTGGCCTCTACAGCAATGTTATCCAAAAGAATTAATGGATGCTATATATATAAATCTAAATTTCTACTAACCAAATTTTAAAAAGCAAAAGGAAACACAAAATTAATTTAAGTTCAACACATTCAAAATATTATTTCAACATATAGCCAATACTTTAAAGGATTAATGAAATATTTTACATTCTTTTTTCAGACTTCAAAAACTTCCAAGTCTTTTACACCTATTATGTGTTTAAAAAGTATGTATTTTACACTTGTAGCACATTTCAATTGCAACAAGCCCATTTTAAGTGCTCAATATTCACATGTGGCTACTAAGACTCTCATCTGAGTTCTCCTTTCGGTTGACAGGCATGGGTTAATAGGAGCAAAAGACTCTCGGTTTCCAAGTCAACTGTAGTTTCCTGCTATCATATAAGATCAAGCAGGAGTCTTCTTGGTTGTGGTATAAGAAATCTTAACCTCTATTAAAAGAGCCAACTGGATTAGTAAAATGGACACACCTGTTTCCCTCCACGCCTTGTTGAAACTCTACTACAAAGACAACAATGGGGTGTGGCGGGGAGAACATAAAATGCGCAAGAACAAAGTACATGAGAACAGACAGGAGCACCATTTTGCTTCCAGAACATTACGAGGCAGGCTTACACACCTCCCCAACCTTCTCCCTGACTTTCTAGCTAGGAAATTGGTGGATACCTCTCAGGGAACTGATTGGATAAGAAATAAAGACCTGTTGCATACCAAACCACTAGGGCCCTGTACCCATCACCCTACAGTGAAGACTATCAAAACCAAAAAGACTACTCTACTCACATAACTGAATTTTTAGTCAGCTTTTAAGTGCCTCAAGCTTAAATATTCTTTCATTCTCAAGCATTTACTGAAAGCCTACTATGTGCCAGGCACTGTTCTAAGCACTGTGGATATAGCAGTAAACAAAACAAAGTCCCTCACTCAAGGAACTTATGTTGTAAAAGGGAAATCAACAATAAACAAATACAGCATATAGAACAGAAATAGAAATAAAGCAGGAAAAGGGGACAGGGTGTAATAGGAAGCGGGAGGAGGAATGCTGTTTTATCTAGGAAGGTCAAGAGTAGTCCTTCTGATGATAAATTTGGGCAGAAGCCAGAAGGGAGGGAAGAAGCCATTCAGATATATGGGCAAAGAGTGTTCCAGGCAGAAAGAAAGAAAAGCAAGAACAAAGCCCCTGAAAAGAGAGTACACTTTGCCTGCTGGAGGAACACAAAGAGGCCCATTAGGCTGGAGTGAAATGAGTGGCACAGAGTGATGGGGGAAGGGGTAATAACACAGAAGATGAAGTGAACTAAAGCAGTCAGGCCTTGAAGACCCCAGTTAAGGGCTGAATTTTTATTTCAGGTGAAATGGGAAGCCATGAGAAGAGTGACGTCATCTGACTTTATGTTTTAAAAGAATTACTTTGCCAGTTGTATGACAAAATGACTGTAGGGCAACAAGGGCAGGAACAGAGATCAGTTAGGAGGCTACTGCAGGAGTGCAGATGAGGCCTAAAGGTTACTTGGCAGAGGGAGAAAGAAGTGAGAAGAGGGGATATTGAGTGAGGCTATGCTTTTGTTTCAATAATTTCAAATTTATTTTTTAAAAAGCAAAAAATAAAAATAGGACAAAAAGAACCCATACACACTTTACCAGATTCACCTATCAATATTTACCTATTGTCAACACTTTACCTATCTATCAAGCATGCACAAATGGGTGTGTGTGTGTGTGTACAGATAATTTCTTGTCTGAGCCATTTGAGAGTAAGTTACATAAATCATAGCTCTTTTCCCCAACCACTTCAGCATATCCTTAAAATGTGATATTCTCTTCCATGATCACAGCACAGTTATCAACCTCAGTATATTTAATGATATAATACTTTAATCTACTGTTTGTACTCCAGTTTTGTCAGATGACCCAATAATGTCCCAGCATTTTATCCTTTACAGTTCAGGATCCAGTTCAGGATCAGATATTGTATTTAGTTGTCAATCTCTTTAGGTGCCTTTAATCTGCAACATTTCCAGAACAGTTACGGCACTGACATTTTGAAGAACAAACTCCCCCTGCTCTTTTTAAAATTACAATCTGCCTAATTTTAATTTTGTCTGCTGTTTCTTCATGATAAGATTGTGATTCTGGCTTCTCAGTGACACAAATGTAATGTTGTGATCTTCTCAGGGTACCACATCTGGAGACACAAAATGTCCATTTGTCCTTTGTTGGTGCTATTAATTTGATTGCTTGGTCAAGGTATTGTCCAATTTCTTCACTGTACTAGCACTGTTACGTTTTTCCCTTCCCACTAATAAGCAGCCTCTGGGAAGACACTTTATTTAAGACCACACAAACTACTACTAGTCAAAATTTCCCCCCAATTTAGAATTTGTTCATGATTCTTGCCTAACCCAATCTTTACTATAACTGCAAAATGATTTCCCAAAAATGTCTCCAGCTGCATTACCCCCTAACAAGAGAGTCAGTCTGTTCTTTGAAACTTCGAAGCCAGGCATTGACTTCTCATCTCTAGCTATAAGAGTCCTAGATGGCGTCTTCTTCAAATAGAAGGCTATTTCAACTACACTGAAAAATCTGTTTTTTACTGTAGCTATCTTCATCAATTATCTTAGCTAGATCTTCTGAATAACGCCGCAGCTTCTACATCAGCACTCGCTGCTTCACCTTGCACTTTTACATTATAGAAATGGCTTCTTTCCTTAAAGCTCATGAACTAACCTCTGCTAGCTTCAAACTATTCTTCTGTAGTTTCCTTGCCTCCCTTATCCTTCACAGAATTGAAGAGAATTTGAGCCTTGCTTTGGATTAGGCTTTTACTTAAGGGAATGTTGTTTCTGGCTTGGTCTTCTACCCACACCACTAAAACTTTCTCCATATCAACAATAAGACCGTTTCACTTTCTTAACATTTGTGTATTCACTGGAGTAGCATTTTTAATTTCCTTGAAGAACTTTACCTTTGCATTCATTACTTGGCTAACTGACCCAAGAGGTAAAAGCTTTTGGACTATCTCAGCATTTTTTCTTTTGAGACAGGGTCTCATTCTGTCACCCAGGCTGGAGTGTAGTGGTGTGATTACAGCTCACCACAGCCTCAACCTCCCAGGCTCAGGTGATCCTCCCACCTCAGTCTGCCAAGTAGCTGGGGCTACAGGCACATGCCACCATGCCTGACTAATTTTTTGTATTTTTTTTGTAGAGATGGGGTTTCACCCTTTTGTCCAGGCTGTCTCCAACCTCTGGGTTCAAGCAATCCACCTGCTGGGGCCTCCCAATGCACCGGGATTTCAGGAATGAACCACCATGCAGGGCCCTATCTCAGCTTTTGACATGCCTTCCTCACTAAGCTTCATCATTTCTAGCTTTTGAATTAAAGTGAGAGACTTCAGACTCTTCCTTTCAATTGAAGACAAAGAGTCCATTGTAGCGTTATTAATTGACCTAATTTCAATATTGTTGTATCTCAGGGAATAGGGAGGCCCAAGGAGAGGGAGAGAGACAGGGAATAGCAGGTGGTCAGTGGAGCAGTCAGAACACATACAACATTCATCAACTCAGTTCACCATCTACTGTGGGTACAGTTCACAGCACCCCAAAACAATTACAATAGTAACATCAAAGATCACCAATCACACATCACCATAACAGATACAATAGTAGTGAAAAAGTCTGAAATATTATGAGAATCACCAAAATGTGACACAGAGACAAAAAGTGAGCACAAGCCGTTGGAAAAATGGCACCAACACACTTGTTCAATGAAGGGTTAGCATAAACCTTCAATTTGTAAAAAACACAGTTTCTGCAAAGTGCAATAAAGGGAAGCACAATGTAAAACAAGGTATGCCTGAATTGCATTAATAATAGGCAGGTTTCTCACTATCCAAGAAGGTGCAGTAGCCCACCTTATCTGTGGGTGATCTGTTCTAAAACTCCCAGAGGGACCAGGTGCGGTGGCTCACGCCTGTAATCCCAACACTTTGGGAGGCCAAGGCGGGCAGATCACGAGGTCAGGAGATCAACACCATCCTGGCTAACATGGTGGAACCCCATCTCTACTAAAAATACAAAAAAATTAGCTGGGTGTGGTGGCGGACGCCTGTAGTCCCAGCTACTCGGGAGGCTGAGGCAGGAGAATGGCATGAACCCAGGAGGCGGAGCTTGCAGTGAGCCAAGATCGCGCCACTGCACTCCAGCCTGGGCGACAGAGTGAGACTCTGTCTCAAAATAATAATAATAATAAATAAAAAATAAAAAATAAACCTCCCAGAGGATGTCTGAAACTGCATATAGTACTGAACCCTTATTATCCTATGTTTTTTTCCTATATATACATAATCTATGACAAGGGCTAATTTATAAATTAGGCACAGTAAGAGATTAACAACAATAATAACAAAATAAAATAATTATAACAATATATTGCAATAAAAGTTATATGAATTCGTGATCTCTCTCTCTCTGTCCAATATATCTTAATGTTTTCAGACTGCCATTGACCATAGGTAACCGAAACCATGGAAAGTGAAAACACAGGTAAGGGAGGACTGTTGCAGTTACAAATACGAAACAGGAGAAAATCAGAATGCACTTTGTAACGCTAAGATGGATTCATGGTTTTCAAGGTAGATAAAAAGGTACAGATTTAAACGTGTTTCCATATGTGTGTGTATACTACATACATATGTGGGTTTGTTTTTTTGTTTGTTTGTTCGTTTTTGAGACAGAGTCTCGCTCTGTTGCCCAGGCTGGAGTGCAGTGGCGCCATCTCAGTTCACTGCAACCTCTGCCTTCTGGGTTCCAGCAATTCTCCTGCCTCAGCCTCCCAAGTAGCTGTGACTACAAGTACCCACCATGGCCAGCTAATTTTTTATTTTTAGTAGACACAGGGTTTCACCATGTTGACCAGGCTGGTCTCGAACTCCTGACCTCAGGTGATCCGCCCATCTTGGCCTCCTAAAGTTTTGGGATTACAGGCATGAGCCCCCGTGCCCAGCTGACATATGTGTTTATGTGTGTATTTCTCTAGCTCTTTTCATTGAGTAGATTCAGAAGCAGTGATAGCTAATAGCAATGAGCATACCTTGCACTCAAATCTTGTTTTCTAAATGTCATTATCCACTAAAAGGAACCAAGCATACTAAAAGAAATGGTTGATTCCAGGGCTAGGACAGGGCAAATACAAGATAAGCTTGGAACATCTTATCATACCAGAATATAAGGAACTGCTCAAAGAAAAATGGTGACATGTCAAAAAGACACAGATGACAGCCTGAAGGGCTCTCATTGGCTGGGAGGATTGCAAACACAATGGTTCCAACATTAATGAGTTACTGAATCAAATTGTAATCTCTGGGTGTCTTGTTATATGACATAAAAGATATCTTGATGTGTTTAAATGACTACAGCTGGAGTTTGCATTACTGTCATATACTGTATAATGATGTTTTGGTCAACCACAGACCACATATACAAAGATGGTTTCATAAGACTATAAAGGAGCTAAAAAATTCCTATCACCTACTGATGTTCTGATGATAATGACCCTGTGTAGGCCTATGCCAACGTGTGTTTGGCTTGGTTTTTAACAAAAAATATTAAAAAGTAAAAAAAATTAATAAAAAGAAGCTTATAGAATAAGGATATAAAGAAAAAATCTGAATGCTCTGTGGTGTAAAGAAAAAAGAAAATATATTTCTGTAAAGCTGTACAATGTGTTTTAAGCTAAGTGTTATTACAAAAGTCAAAAAGTTAAAAATTAAAGTTTATATAGTATAAAGGTTACAGTAAGCTAAGGTTAACTTACTGAAGACATAAAAATATTTTTATAAATTTAGTATAGCCTAAGTGTACATCATATATAAAGTGTACAGTAGCATGCACTAATGTCCTAGGCCTTCACATTCACTCACCACTCACTCACTCAGCAACTTTCATTCATACAAGCTCCATTCGTGGTAAGTGCCCTATACAGGTATACCATCTTTTGTCTTTTATACCATATTGTTACTCTACCTTTTCTATGTTTAGATACACAAATACCACTGTGTTAAAATTACCTATAGTATTCAGCACATAACATGCTGTATGGGCTTGTAGCCTAGGAACAACAATGAGCTGTCCCATATAGCCTAGGTGTACAGAAGGCTGTATCATCTAAGTTTGTGTAAGTACACTCTATGATGTTCGCACAGTGACAAAATTGCCTGATGATGCGTTTCTCAAAATGTAACCCTGCCATTATGTGACACATGACTGTATTTGTAACCTACACAAAAGCGTAAAACAGGAGCAGAAGGGGGAACTGAAAACCCTCAGGTTCCTGTATTGATCAATAAAGAGATTTTGAGCCTTAGTAAAAATGCATGCTGATATCAATTAAAGTAACAGAATGTTACACTCTTAAGTCCGTAAATGGAAAAGAAACAAAGCAAATCCAGTCAATTAAAAGATCCAAATAAGTAGACTACATCCATAATATCTTATGCCTGTTAAAAATCTGAAGAAAATATGGTTAAATGTATATATTTGATAGAGCTGAGTGTGAGTACATGGCTGTTGGTTTTATTATTCACTAATTGCTATGAAGGAAATATTTATGTCCCCCCATTCATATATTAAAGCACTAATTCCCAACAGGATATTTAGAGGCGGGGCCTTTGGGGAGGTGTCTTAGTATGTTTAGGCTGTTAAAATAAGTTAGACTGGGTAGTTGGTGGACAACGCAAATTTATCGTTCATAGTTCTGGAAGCTAGGAAGCCCAAGATCAAGACACCTGTGGATTAAGTACCTGGTGAAAGCTCAATCTAGTTTATAAATGGTGCCTTCTGGCTGCATATTCACAAGGCAGAAAGGACAAGTAAGTTTCCTTGGGCTTATTTTATAAGGGCGTTGATGTCATTCATGAGGGTGAAGCCCTCATAACCTAATCACCACCCAAAGACCCCACCCCTTAATACTACCACAATGGTGATTAGGTTTCAACATATGAATTTGCAGGAGACACAACCATTCAGACCACAGCAGGAGATGAGGACAGAGCCCCCATGATGAAATTCGTCTAAATGTCTAAAAAAAGAGACATGAGAAAGATCATCTCTCTCTCTACCATGTAAGGATACAGCAAGAAGGTAGACGTCTGCAAACGAGAAAATGAACTCTTACCATACACTAAATCTGTAGGCAGCCTGTATTAGTCCGTTCTCATGCTGCTATGAAGAAATACCCGAGACTGGGTAATTTATAAAGAAAAGAGATTTAATTGACTCACAGTTCCACATGGCTGGGGAGGCCTCAGGAAACTTACAATTACGGCAGAAGGCACCTCTTCACAGGGCAGCAAGAGAGAGAATGACAGCCGAGCAAAGGGGAAATTCCTTATAAAACCATCAGCTCTCATGAGAACCCATTCACTACCATGAGAACAGTATGGGGGAACCACCCCCGTGATTCAATTATCTCCACCTGGTCCCGCCCTTGACACATGGAGATTATTACAATTCAAGGTGAGATTTGGGTAGAGACACAGAGCCAAACTATATCACAGCCTGATCCTGCATTTCCCTGCCTTCAGAACTATGAGAAACAAACGTTTATTATTTAAGCCACCCAGTCTATGGTATATTGTTACAGATGCCCAAACTAAGAGACTGATTTTCCATATGCTCACAATAATTCATAAAACATACATATTTTAAAGGCTGAGAAGCTACTGGACAGGTCTTCCTTCGTTAACTGAGATTTGGATCTCATGTTTGCCTTCTAAATATGGATTTAAAGAAAGAGGCTAAGGAACCATGAAGAGACGGGAGCTATTCTAGCTATTTTTAGCACAAGAGAAGTTTCTAAAAGATATTAGGGAGCTTAAAGGATTCTCAGGAGTGCCTGAGGTCTATGTAACCTGGAATAATAACCAAATCCTCATGGAAGACTGTCACTGGGCACAGATACTACACCTCACATCTTGGGAGCAGAGAATGCTACAGCTAAGATTTCTACCATTTGCCACCCCAAAAGCCTGTCTCTCTGCCAGTTCTTCCACCTTCATCAGGACAGATTCCATACAGCACCACCTTCTTCACACCTCTTCTTCCAAACTCAGGTGACTGCATCTGATTGGCTGGCTCTGTGTAATACGCCTGAGCTCTGGCTGCAAAGAATACGAAGAAATTGTCTTCTAGCAAGGGGATATAGAACTAACGGTAAGATTTTCCTCAATACAGGACAAATCATCAAAAGATCCTGGGTAACTACACAGATAAAAATGTCCGCAAGTCCACTAGAGTCTGAAATCACTGAAAACTGGCCAAAAAGTTCCACTCAACACAAGAAGACATTAAAAGTGGAAATCATGGAGAGTCAGAATGAAATTCTGTAAAAAGACAGACCTCATAGGGAACAGAAGCTTACATGTATGGATTTCTAGGTACAATAAAAAGCTTCTCACCCACTGCTCCACCACACACACACACACTCTCTCTCTCTCGCTCATTCCTGCTCCAGAAGGTTAATATTACACCGTAAAATACATTATTTTGAAGAAAATTATATTTAAATTATAAGCCCCTTGAGAATTATAAAACATTAACCTAACATGAGTCATAATCAGTTAGAATGGAGTGCTTGCTTTGAGGAACAAACACTGAGAAAACAGAAATTTTTATAAAAGAGTAGAGAGGGGTGACTTAGAACATTATCAGCTACTTTAGATAGCTAATAGATGTTTGAGATGTGTGCACTTTGTATATTGCTATGTGGCTCAGTTCAGCTGAGTGCAGTTCTCTGCATTCGCCTAGTGTTTCTTAAGGACAAAAATCACACAAAATTCACATTATGCCCAAACTGTTCCCCAATATATCTATCATGTTGGAACAATCCTCACATTTTCAAAACAAGCATTACAACAGAACTTACTGTATTATTTAGACTTCATGTTTGGTAAAATAACCATTCAACTTTGTTTTCTTTCCCATTCAAGTATTTTGTTCATTTTTCTACCAGGTTGCCTTTTTCATAATAATTTCTAGGAATTTTTTATACATCCTGACCAGTGTTTTCTTCTTCCAGTCATGGCTTGTGCTTTCATTTCTTCCTTATGGTTTACATTGATGACCAGAAATTCTTAATTTTAATATAGCTGAACATTTCCTTTATGATTGTGATTTTTATATTCTGTTTAAGAAATGTTTCACCCACCCTGAGGCCACAGATATTCCATTTTGCCTTCTAAGTTTTACAGTTTATTTGCTTTTTTCCTTGTTTTCTTTTTTTTTTTTTTTTTTTTTTTTTTGAGACGGAGTCTCACTCTGTCGCCCAGGCTGGAGTGCAGTGGCCTGATCTCAGCTCACTGCAATCTCCGCCTCCCGGGTTCACGCCATTCTCCTGCCTCAGCCTCCCGAGCAGCTGGGACTACAGGTGCCCACCACCTCGCCAGGCTAGGTTTTTTTTTTTTGTATTTTTAGTAGAGACGGGGTTTCACCGAGTTAGCCAGGATGGTCTTGATCTCCTGACCTTGTGATCCGCCCGTCTCGGCCTCCCAAAGTGCTGGGATTACAGGCTTGAGCCACCGCGCCCGGCCCCTTGTTTTCTTTTTAATTGAGATGGTTATTGTCTTTAGACTTTTAAAAAACTTAGACTATCCTCAGAAGTACAACAGCATTGGAGTTATAAAAAGAACCAAATGATTACAAAGGTAATACCTGGAGCCTTAGGATTATTTGGCCAAAAAAAAAAAAAAAATCAGCATTGAGATGGAAAATAATGTTACAATAACTAATCAAATGTTCATCTTATCACATCTTCCCTCTAAAAAGAAAAAAGATTTTTTCCCAAGAATAAAATAAAGTCACTCTATATTTGCAAATTTGCCTACTCACTAAAATTTATTTGTAACCCCAAAATCAACCCTCAGGGCACTTTTGCAGTCATCTGCAGTCACGCATATGCAAGGAGCAGTGAAAAATTTGAGTTGCCCAACACCCACATTCCCAGCTGAAGTTGAACAAAATGGCGCTCAGCTTTGTTTCAGCATTTATAGGTTAACAGGTATCCTTCTTGCAGTCTATTTAGTACCAGGTTTTTTGTAATTTTGTGCTTTTTGTTGGTGATTTCACTGTTTAAAATGGCACTCAAGAACAGTGCTAAGTGCTGTCTAGTGTTCCTAAGTACAAGAAGGCTGTGATGTGCCACAAAGAAAATATGTGTCAGATAAACTTCGTTAAGACACAAGTTACAGTGCTGTTGGCTGAGAGTTCAATGTTAATGAATCAACAATATATATTAAATAATATGTGTTTAAACAGAAACACACAAAACAAGGTCATGTATGATTGGTTGACAAAAAATGTGACCAGAGACTCACAGGAACCTAACGCTATATTTCTTCTAGAAACAATACTCCATTGTAAACACTGATTTAGTGTTTACGGTGACTGTATTTTTTATTTTATTTTGAGATCGTGTCTCACTCTATAGCCCAGGCTGGAGTGCAGTAGCATGATCATAACTCATTGAAGCCTTGACCTCCCAGGCTCAAGTGATTCTCCCATCTCAGCCTATTGCCTAGCTAGGACCACCAACGCATGCCACCACACCTGGCTAATTTTTTAAATTTTTTGTAGAGACAGAGTCCCCAGGGTGGTCTCAAATTCCTGGGCTCAAGTGATCCTCACACCTCAGCCTTCCAATGTGTTGGGATTACAGGGGTGGGCCACTGCACCCAGCCTCACAGAGACTTTATAAAAACATAATTATAAATATGTTTTAATAAATAATGAGAATCAACTCTAAAGTATCAGAAAGAAAAATAAGGGTATCAGTTTGGATTCTGTCAAGTAACAATTTTTTAGATGCTGTCAGTCCCACATTTTTCATACTAGAAAAATGATACAATCATAAACCAACAAGAAAAAATTTTTCCCCACATAGACCATTCCTTAGGAAAACTTTTTAATTTTTAACAATTGTATGTATGTAGTGATTTTTACCACCATCCAGAATCTCCTAGTTTGTCTTGAAGGTCTAGAAAGTAGACTTTATTCCTGTCTGGACTTTATCTGTTTATCTATCAATCTAGATGATCCAATCTATCTGTCTATCTATCTAGCTATCTATCTACATGAAAAGTGGACTTAATTCATTCACCCAGAGATTAGCAAAATTTCACAGAGACTTAATAACCCAATTAATTAAAAACTCTTAATAACTCAGAGTTAAAATGTATTGATTTATAAAGAGATGTCTCTTTTTGATAACATAAACACTGATATATCCTGCCCAGGAAACTTTATTCCTTTCCTGGTGTCAAGGTGCATGGGAAACCAACGTAATAAAAACTAGACTGGCAAGTACAGCACTGGTCTTGAAGGATATTTAATAAGAGAAGTTTGATGAACTACCACTTACCTACAAAAAAAAAACAAAAACAAAAAACAAAAAACAAAAAAACATGTTTCTAACAATAATAATCCAGAGTATCTATTAAGGGCTAACCAGGTATTGATACATAAATTTACTCAACAGCCCTATGAGGTAGGTAACATACTAGCCTTTTAGATTAGAAATGTGAATTTAGACAAGTTAGAGGGGTTAGGAATCTTACCAGGTTACGCCACTTGTAAGTATTAAGGGTTGAGAGTCAAATCACAGTCTGACTTCAGAGCCCTTACCAAGTGTCCCAACCTCTACCAGAGTGCTCATGCTCAACACTTGTTTCTCTCCTGTTAGGAAAGCTAACTAAATCAGTTTCTATAGCCTCCTATTCTATGTTGTACCACTCCTTCTGTTAATATTTCTTTCTTTCTTTTTTTTGAGGCGGGGGGAGGTCAGAGTTTTATTCTGTCAGCCAGGCTGGAATGCAGTGGTGCAGTCTCAGCTCACTCAGCTCACTGCAACCTCCGCCTCCTGGGTTCAAGTGATTCTCCTGCCTCAGCCTCCCAAGTAGCTGGGACTACAGGCACATGCCACCATATCAACTAATTTTTGTACTTTTTACTAGAAACAGGGTTTTGCCATGTTGGCCAGGCTAGTCTCAAACTCCTGGCCCCAAGTGATCTGTCCACCTCAGTCTCCCAAAGTGCTGGGATTACAGGCATGCACCACTGTGCCCAGCTAATATTTCTTTCTTAAAATGTGTTTACCCCACTGATTAAACTAGCAATC
Organism: Piliocolobus tephrosceles; assembly: GCF_002776525.5. NCBI lineage: Eukaryota > Metazoa > Chordata > Mammalia > Primates > Cercopithecidae > Piliocolobus > Piliocolobus tephrosceles. The sequence continues at coordinate 12,730,827 of NC_045447.1, forward strand.
CATTTCTAATAACTTAAAGGTTTATGGTGTACCCTAGGAGTCTGTCTTATATCTTCTCCTCTCAAATTATTCAAAACTTTATCTGAGTGATCTCATCCATGTACATGGGTGATCTTAGATTTGGGGATTATTTCCTGCACAGCAATCTCTTCTGCCCTCTAAATCTCTGTGTCCAACTATCAACCTGACATCTTTACTTGAATGCTACATGAATGCTCATCTCATTCTAAATAAAAGTCAAAATGTTCACAATAACTTATGAGACACCGAACTTAATATGATCTGCAATTTTCCACCATATGACTGCCATGATTTGAACACATGTGCCCTCTCCAGAATTCATACTGAAACCTAATCCGCAAGGCAATAGTATTAACAGGCTTTGGAAGGTGATGAGGCCATAAAGTCTCTGCCATCACAAATGGTTTAGTCCTCTTATAAGAGGCCTGCAGAAAGCAAGCTAGGCCCCCTTTTTGCCCTTCCACCATGTGAAGAGACAGCATGCAAGGTGCCATCTTGGAAGCAGAAGCCTGGCCCTGACCAGATACCGAACCTCCCATCCTCCAGAACTGTGAAAAAGAAATTTACTCTTTTTTTTTTTTTTTTTTGAGATGGAGTCTTGCTCTGCCACCCAGGCTGGAGTGCAGTGGCCGGATCTCAGCTCACTACAAGCTCCGCCTCCCGGGTTTACGCCATTCTCCTGCCTCAGCCTCCCGAGTAGCTGGGACTACAGGCGCCCGCCTCGTCGCCCAGCTAGTTTTTTGTATTTTTAAGTAGAGACAGGGTTTCACTGTATTAGCCAGGATGGTCTCGATCTCCTGACCTCGTGATCCGCCCGTCTCAGCCTCCCAAGAAATTTACTCTTTATAAATTACCCAGTCTCAGATATTTTTTTACAGCAGCACAGACAGACTAAGACAATACCCATTTCCTCCTACTCTCCCTCCCTCCCTCTGCTCCAGCCACCTAGTTTCTTCACTGTTCCTCTAACTTCACAGGCATGCTCCCACAACAGAACCTTTACATTTGCTGTTCCTTCTGCCTAAAGTGCCCTATTCCTGGATATATACATGACTATTTTATTTTCTTCAGATATGAGATCAAAAGTCATCTTCTCAAGTAAGGCTGGTCTCTAGTTACCTAGCAAACATTTTAAAATTCCAACACCACCTCTCTGGCACTTCCTATACCCTTTCCTTGCTTTGTTTTTCTCCAAGCAGTTATCATACATACACACAGATATAGAGATGGATACATAGATACATAGATATATATAAATAAAAACTTATTTGGCTTATTACATTTCTCCCATTGCAAGGTAAGCTCTATTAGGATAATAAGAACTTTTATCTGTTTCCTTCATTCCTATGGGTATAGAACAGTGCCTGGCATACCACAGAACCTTAATAAATATTTCTTGAATAAATTAATGAACCACAGGCAATCCAACCTTAACAAGCTCAAAATGGAATTCATCATTTCTCCCTCTCCTACCCCAAAACCTATTCTTCCCACTGTACTTTCTATTTTAGGGAAAGGCACCATCATTTAACCAAGTGTTCATGCCAGAATTCTCCAAGATTCATTCTTGACTCATTCCTTCCAAGCAATCGTATTTCCAAGTTCAGTCTCCAAGTTCTATTGCTAAACATCTCATTAATCCATCCATTTCTCTCCGTCTTTACTGCTATCAATCTAGTCTGGGCCACCATCATCTCTCACTGGGACTACCATAGCTTCCAAGTGGCACATTGTTTTCATTTTTTGGCCTCCTAAAATCCATTCATTCAAAAGGCAAAATCATCTTTTTAAAAAATGAGTCTATGTGCCTCCCCTGTTAAAAACCCTTCACACGCTTCCCACTGCATGGAACAAAATCCAAATTCCTCACTCTGCCCAGAAACCCCTGTATCATGTGACTCCTATTCATCTGCCCAACCTCATCTGATACTATTCCTCCCCTCACACACTACACTCTAATCACAAAGGCATCCACTCTGTTCCTCAAGTCCAACAAATGCTTATCGCAGACAGGCCTGTGCACTTGGCAGTCCCTCTTCCTGGAATGCTCTTCTCCCAGCTTTTTCTTTTTTTTAAAGCCTGCTCCTTCTCATCTACTAGTCTCAGTGAAATGACACCACCTCAAAAAAATATTTTCTTTTAACAACCCATCTAAAATGGCCTCACTTAGTATCTCTTTCATCAGTTTGTTGACATACTTGGGTTTTGTCTATGTTCCTCAATAAAATATAAAAGCTCAATAAGAACCTTATCTGTCTTCCTCTTCTTTTTTTTTTAAGACAGCGTCTCACTCTTGTCACCCAGGCTGGAGTGCAATGGCATGATCTCGGCTCACTGCAACCTCCATCTCCCAGGTTCAAGTGATTCTCCTGCCTCAGCTTCCCAAGTAGCTGGGATTACAGGTGCCCGCCACTCCGCCCAGCTAATTTTTTGTATTTTTAGTAGAGATGAGGTTTCACCATGTTGGCTAGGCTCCAGGTTGGTCTTGAACTCCTGACCTCAGGTGATCCACCCGCCTCAGCCTCTCAAAGTGCTGGCATTACAGGCATGAGTCACCGCGCCCAGCCTGTCTTCTTTATTGCTCTTTTCCTTAAGTCTAGCCCAGTGCCTGGCACATAATTTGTATCAAATATTTGTTGAATAAATGGCTACACTAAATCATCACTTAGCAGAGATGGGACAGAAGGAGATTTTAACATTAAATGGGTTATTGGACAAAGACAGTCTCCTTATAATCCCTTCACGTCATGGTGTCCCTAGAAAATGGTTTTGTACAGCACACTATGATAAACAGACAAGAAAGCTTGCAGCCACAGGTGACCAGCACAAGGGCTTAGCCATCCCAGGATAAGCCCAGCTGCCCAGACAGCTAAGAGGCTCAATACCTCCTATACCTTGAAAAGCTCTGGATTGTGACACTTAAGATTTCTTCCAACTTTGAAATTCCTTTATGAATGTTCACAAGAAATGCATCGACCTAAGAATCTTTATAACTCTTAGCTATCTAACACTGAATAAACTCTATATTTGTAAACCCTACCACTGATTACCTATATATAGTCTATAACCTATTTAGTCTTCACCATTTCTAATAACTTTTGTTATCCCCAAGACTGATCTGAGAGTAGGCTACTGACATGAAAACTCATGACAGCAAATGTAGCAAGAGATGAAGAAGCTATAAAATCACAACAAAGACGCTCAACACTCAGACTAGACAAAGACCCCAAAGTCAGAAAGCCTGTCCTTCTTTTACACCAGTTATTCACCACTTATGACACGTAGAGTCTACACTGACTTTGCTGGCAAAACCAGGCTAGCACATGGCCCTGACATTTCATAAGGTTCTGGTAATTCAAACAGAGAGTTCATAAGACTACACTGTAAGGTCATTAACTTTACTCATCAGTTATATTAAAAACTAGAGGTAGATGAGTACGGTTTATTTTGTGTCTACTACACTTCAATAAACGTGTAAAAAATAAACTTGAGAGTAGTAATCAAAGTCAGTATGACTAGTAATATGACAAAGTGACATCATATGCCTCTTGATCTAATGACTGAGGACAAAGCATCATTCTTGTGATATTCCTGCCAAAGTGGTATAACTTCAATTTAATTATAAGAAAACATCAGAAAGTCCTGAATTGAAAGCATATTCTAAAAAATAAATGGCCCATTTTTTTTAATGTCAATGTCATGACAAAGAAGTTAAGGAATTGTTCCAAGTTAAAGGAGACAAAAGTGGCATAAAAACTAAATGTAGTTCATGTTCATACTTTGAATCCTGGAAAAGAATTTTTTTTTTTACTTTTCTTATAAAAGACATCAGTTGGGGCCGGGCACAGTGGCTCACGCCTGTAATCCCGGCACTTTGGGAGGCTGAGGCAGGTGGATCACTTGAGATCAGAAGTTCAAGACCAGCCTGGCCAACATGGTGAAACCCCGTCTCTACTAAAAATACAAAAATTAGCCAGGCATGGTGGCCCGTACCTATAATCCTAGCTACTCTGGAAGCTGAGGTGGGAGGGAGGATCGCCTGAGGCAGAGTTTGCAGTGAGGGGAGATCACACCACTGCACTCCAGTCTGGGTGACAGAGTGAGACTCTGACTCAAAAAAAAAGACTTTAGTGGGAAAAATCACTGAAATAAGGTCTATAGATAATAAATTCTCAATTTTAATAAATGTGTTATAGTTATAAAACAGAGTATCTTTGTATCTTTTTAAAAAATATGCAGCCGGGCATGGTGGCTCATGCCTGTAATCCCAGCACTCTGGGAGGCCAAGGTGGGCAGATCATCTGAGGTCAGGAGTTCGAGACCAGTTTGACCAATATGGGGAAAGCTTGTCTCTACGAAAAGTACAAAAATTACCTGGGTATGGTGGCACGCACTTGTAATCCCAGCTACTCGGGAGGCTGAGGCAGGGGAATTGCTTGAACCCAGGAGGCAGAGGTTGCACTGAGCCGAAATCACGCCACTGCACCCCAGCCTGAGTAACAGAGAGAGACTCTGTCTCAAAAACACAAACAAAAAAATGCACTGGCCAGGCACAGTTGCTAATGCCTGTAATCCCAACACTTTGGGAGGCCTAGGCAGGCAGATAGCTTCAACCCAGGACTTTCAGACCAGCCTGGGCAACATGGTGAAATCCTGTCTCTACAAAAAATATGAAAATTAGCTGGGCCTGGTGGTGTGTGCTTGTAGTCTCAGCTACTTGAAAGGCTAATGTGGGAGAATTACCTCAGCCTGGGGAGGTGGAGGCTGCAGTGAGCCATGATCCAGCTACTACACTCCATCCCGGCCAATAGAATGAGACCCTGTCTTTAAAAAAAAAAAATGCACTGATGTTCTCACAAGTAGAAGCTAAACATTATATACGCATAAACATAAAGATGGGAACAACAGACACCAGGGACTACTAGAGAGGGGAGGGTGGGGACAGGGGCTGAAAAACTACCTCCTGGGTACTATGTTCACTATCTGGGTGACAAGATCAATCCCAAACCTCAGCATCACGCAATATACCTGTGTAACAAACCTGCAGGTATACCCCCTGAATCTAAAATAAAAGTTGAAATGTAAAATTATTATAAAATTCGGAATAAAAATAAGTTTTGCTGTTACTGTTGTTGTTGAGATAGGATTTCATTCTTGTCATCCAGCCTGAGTGCAGTGGCACAATCAGGACTCACCCAGGCTCAAGTGATCCTCCTGCCTCAGCCTCCCAAAATGCTGGGATTACAGGCATGAGCCAACACACCTAGCCAAAAATAAATGTTCTTAACCTCAAAAAAAATGAAATATACACTGAGCTTTTACTTTTAACCATACCAGGTCTGCAAATTATAAATGATTCAGAAAGATAAGAATATATATATATATATACACACACACACACGTATATATGTGTATATACATGTATATATATGTTCATATAAACACTTAGGAGGAAAAAACCTTTTTATAAAACTAGGTGAAGAACACATGCAAGCTATGTGGGGAAATGCTGGAGAACTTACCAGTTTCAAATACAAAAAGATGGAATGTGAAAAAACATACTACACAATAACATACATCACTAATTTTATTATGAGAAGGGAGAGAAATTTCTGCAAAAAGCCCTTATCAGGAACAGCATTTTCTTATGTGCAAAGGTATTTGTAATTTTATGGTCTTTGACTAATAATGGAAAAATTTATGGTAACAAATATATCAAACTACTTGGAAATCATACGCTAATTTTTGAAGGAAAGAATTTTACTCAGTCATTCCCAAAGCTCCATAAAATAAAAGGAGCCAGAGTTATAGGCAAGAAAAATAGAAGAATGACACAAAAATTTTTCCTATGCCAGAATAAACAATGCTGTATCTTATGTAGACAGATACACCAATGGAATTTTGCTGAAGACAAGACAACCTAATTCGGCAACCTGAAGCCTGGAAAAAAATTTGGCAGGATGAAAACAGAGAAGTACTTCAACATCAAAAGGATATGCAAGGTATTTCATTGTTCATATGAATCTAATGTTAATATACACAAATGCATTTTATTTAGTTCATAACAGAAGGAGCTACAGAGTTAAATCAACAAATATTCATTGAATGTCTAGTGTATGCCAACACTGGAGACACAGAATAACTTCAAATAAAAATTAATTCCAGGCCAAGAGCGGTGGCTCACACCTGTAATCCCAACACTTTGGGGGGCCAAGGAGGGAGGATCACCTGAGGTCAGGAGTTCAAGATCAGCCTGGCCAATATGGTGAAACCCCATCTCTACTAAAAATGCAAAAATTAGCCAGGCATGGTGTTGGACGCCTGTAATCCCAGTACTTGAGAGGCTGAGGTAGGAGAACGGCTTGAACCTGGAGGTAGAGGTTGCAGTGAGCCGAGGTCATGCCATTGCACTCCAGCTCAGGCCACAAGAAGGAAACTCTGTCTCAAAAAAAAAAAAAAAATTAATTTAAAGTGCTCAGATTAGGGTTCCTCCTAAAACCTTTAAGTAAAAGAAAGAATACAACTTACATATTAAAATGATTAGTTAGTAAATGTCCCATGAAGCCATAAAAAAAAAAAAAAAAAACTTCTGGATAGAGAAATTCTCTCCACTAGCAGCAGCCATTCCAACCAGTTTGTTTCACTGAAGTGTTGGGATGATGTTGGTTAACAGATTTACAATAAGGAATAGCAGAGTTTTCCATGTAGTAAGGTACTAAATAGGTAAAATAATAGAAAAACTCTTTATTGGCACAATAATTTACTGCTAAGCATAGAATTTAGGGTTATAAGATTAATAAAGTACTGCTTTCTGAACCAACATTACAGTGTTAAGAACTCCCAAGAGTTTCTTAGTAGAATATATACCACTGAGGTACTCTAAATAACTATTTATATCCTATTTCATTCCATGAGGAATTTGAGACAGGAATCTGTGACTGGCTTAATTTGGCTTTTGCTCATTATTGATATATACAACCTCTTTTGTTGACATCACACCCTTACTTATCTTTTCAGTATAAATCTGTTATGTTTCTTTGAAGTGGAAATCAGATCAGTAAGCACCACTGAGTCCATAGTTAAAGCAAAAACCAAATATCAAATTGTTAAGATCTGATGGTCTATTTATTATAACTGCTTTAACATTAAATATCTTGTAGCATTTATTACTACAATTATTATTACTGTCACAAAAATAATCTGAGTTAATAATTACAATGATAATAAGTATTACTGAAACAATGCAGTTCCTTGACTTGTGAGGCTTCACCTCCCAAGAGGGAATCAAGAAAAATACACTGAATATATATACATCCTGGAAAATAAAGTGCCAAAAATTAGACAGAATTGAATTTAAAAAGTACAGTTTCCCTGATTTAGAAGGATGTGAAAACTCAGTTCTGTGGATCAAAGACATTATAAACACACAGAAAATTACCACTAAATTCTAGTTCATGACATTTTTATCTTATTCTATAAACTGGATCTTATACGCCTTTCAAAATAGAGAATTATCTGCTAATGCTGGATCTGCTCTACATGTCTTCATGTAATTACATCCATGCCCAGGAAAAGAAAATGTTGTCTATACTATAATCCTTATTTTATATTTATATTGTACTCTAATGCAATATTTTAAAGAAGAAAAAGTGTTAACACTTAAGTAGTCAACAAACCCTAAAATAAGAAGGTTTGGTTTGGTTCATTGGTTCGTTGGTTGGTTGGTTTTGAGACAGGGTCTTGTTCTGTTACCCAGGCTGGAGTGCAGGGGCACAACCATGGCTCACTACAGCCTTGACCTCCTGGGCTCAAGCAATTGTCCCACCTCAGTCTCCGGAGTAGCTGGGACTACAGGTGCACGACACCAGGCACAGATAATATTACGTGTATTTTGTAGAGCCGGAGTTTCGCCATGTTGCCCAGGCTGGTCTCAAACTCCTAGACTCATATGATTCACCCACCTTCGGCCCCCAAAGTGCTAGTATTACAAGCCTGAGCCACCGAACCGGACTGCTTCTTTAATTATTGTTAATTCTGGTCATCTCCATATTGCATCATGACATAAAACACATTCCCTTAATGTGAAAAGAACAAAGAAATAACTGAAACATTTAACTTCAGAATGAATGGTGATTTAATATCAGAATGGAGATGTAACAAAGTTTTGTGATTACTAAACAATGGATAACCCCAAAAACATTAGAAAATTTAAAAGCTAAATGTATATATACCCAATTACATTATTTTTAAGAATGGAAATAAAACCTTAACGGTAAAATTCATTCTAATAGCTATTTTTAAAAATTAATATTAAAGTCTTATATATGTATACATTATTTAACAATGTATATTAAATAAGGTAGTTAAACAAATTGGGGCCTGTTTTTTGTTTGTTTAGTAAGACGGCAGTTAAAAGTAATTTCATTAGAAGTGAACAAATACGCATTTGCTTAGTTATATCCAAACATAACTTTCAAGAGTCCATTACCTACCACAGCTGCTATGGTAAGTTCATATATAAGTGTTACCAGGAAGACATAAGGGCATGATATAATGAAACAATAATTAGAAAATTAAGAAAATACATTAAAGTTTCTATTTTTTTGTAGAGTTAATTACCTCTATCACCTACTTCTTCCCTCTAGAAGTTTCTAGAACTCAAAGGAATGCCATTATTCGGCAATTATTTGTCGAAAAACAAATTTAAACTATCACCATACTATTCTAAAAAAAATTTCTTTTTTTAAGAAATGGGGGGTAGGGGATAAGAGGGAAAGAAGAAAAGGATCCTTAATATGGGTTTAACAATCAACATCAAGGGGCTGGCGGGGTGGAAGATGCAAGAAAAAGCTAGTAAAATTTATAAGTAGTAACAATTGTGGCTTAGAATATAAATTTCATTAATAATGACTGAGAACTTGTGTGTAATTATAGACAAATGTACTAACAATCTTTTGAAACTTCATGGGAGTAAAATAGCCATCAGTATATTTCATAATCCTAGATTTGAGCAGCTTTTCTAACAACAAGCTGTCTGGGTAATTACTAAGCTATCTGAGAATTACTGTGAACTTTGTACCTTTTTAGCTCATTGACAGATGACTATTTGTTATTAGCTCAAGTAATAATAATGTATTAAAATACTTGCTTTATATACAGAAACATATGTTTGCATTTAGACTATACTGAACTTTGTTCCCCAGAAATGTATTGTGAAAAGCCACATTGAAATCTGTGAAACAGCAGCAGGACCAACAAAAATGAAACTGGTTGCTGTTTGTCTCACAGTCTATGATAAATAAAAACTGCTTCACGTCTGGATGTGCATTCTCAAGGATTATTTTTGATTTTACAAACTTTCTTGCTGTTGTTACTGTTAATGTTTTGCTTCTGATCTCTTACATACTTGGAGGAGAAAGTATATTAAATTTTCCTTAAGATTTCCTGACTCCAGATATGTAGGCTGAACAAGTCTAAAGACCTAATGTACAATAAGGACTATAGTTAGTAATAGTGTACTGTATCCAGAATTTTTGCAAAATAAATAATTATAGCTGCTCTTGCCACAGGGGAGAAAATGGGTACTATGTGAGATGATGTATATGTTAATTTGTTTCACTACAGTAACCATTTTACTATGTACTATATGTATCTCATAACATCCCACTGTATACCTTACACATACACAATAAAATTCATCTTATATGAAAAAGAATTTCTGATCTTTACAAACATGGTTAAGTGTGTTGATCTGATTTTCTGAGAATTAAATAACTCACCTTGAGTAGAAGTAAAGTAACTCAGAGACCAAATCCATGAGTTGTTAAAAAAAATTTTAAATGAGGATATTCTGAAAAGTGAAGTACGTTCAATGAGTGAAAAATTGAGCCAGAATACCATATGATTTAGAGCATGTAACTAATTCCAGCAGATAAAGGAACCTTCATTACTGATTAGTAATTTAAATTTTACTGAAAACTTCTTCCTCATTTCAAATACTTTTCATTCTAAATTATGTCCTAAAAATAGAATCTAGGTTCTTTATGTTATGGATTATTTCATTTCAAAAAAATTTTTTAAATGTATTTTCGCTTTTGATATAACATTCTAATGTTTCATAACATTCTTCTTGGTCACTACAGTATTATAATTCTGTTGATTTTTTAAAATGAATAAAAATAAGACAAATAAATGTTCATTAGCATAATGGCAACTGGGTGTTTCAACCAAGAATTATTGGGGGTTGGTTACCATACAAATTAGGTAATCCCAGGCCTTGAAAACAACAACCAACATTAACACTCTAAATCTAAATTTTTAAATATGATAAATCTAAGAGTGTATTGGTGCAAATTAGGAAATATGTGTGTGTGTGTGTATGTCCATAAGGACCACAGTTAATACAATACTCTTATTAACTATAGTCCTCATGTTGTATTATATATTTTTATATATTATATATAGAAAGTGACTCTATACAAATGCTTTTAAAAAGACCTCCCACAGCATTACATACAATTAAGAACTTGACTAATGCTTTTCAGTGATGTTTAATCAAGAAAATTTCCTTGGAGTGGATGGGCTCAACCTATGATTTAAAAAAGGAGAAGGAAATAGTCAGCAGATAGGAAGAGAATTATTCCCTATATATTAGACCTTACAGCCTCCCTACTGCAGACAATATATCTCTTTTCCTCGCCATAGGCTACCCACTCACAAGTCTTTACAACATCCATGATGGTGGTAAGGAACAATTTAATACAACAGCCCGCCCCACAGAAAATTTCCACTCAACTTTAAAGGCTTGTCATATCTGTCCCATCAATTGGTGAGGAGAGATGAAAATGGATTCTCAAGAGCAATAGGCTTAATGCACTACCCCTGAGGTAGTAAACCATCCCACTTAGTGTAAATAGTTTTGAAACCTGGTGATATAAGTATAAGATCCATTTCTCGTCTGTAAAAGCAAAGGCTAAAGCATATTAACTGCTATGGTTTCAAATCATCGGTAAAGCTAAAACACCAGGAGAGAAAGGTGAAGATCCACTTTCAGTGGTGCTGTACTTTAACCCTGGGCAGTGAACTGCATACATGCCAAGTCCAATTTCTAATTTTAATCTGAGCTATTCCCACACTAACCATATTTTCACTGCACATTACTAATTGTATAACCACAAAAAAAGAAAATGGACATGTAGAATATTGCAAAAGGATAAGCTAGACTTTACACCTAAGAGTCAAGACTCAAATGAACTAAATACACTCCAGAATACACAAGAGGACTCTTAGTCTCTTTCACCAAAAATGGCTCAGAATAGTGATGATACAAATTTTGAGCAACTTCTCAATATATGTACAACTACCATGTTTTTATATGTTTCATATCATAAGCTCCAATGCAACTCTTAAAAAGGACACCACTTAAAGAAATCATTTTCTAATAGATGTGGGACCTCATGTATTAAAGGTTTATTTTAAATTTTTAAAATCTTACTTTTAAATCTTCCATTTCCATTAGCATTAAAATAGAAATTGTATTGGTATTAATGGCTCATGGTCTTACAGTGTCAATACCAAGGAAACAAAACAGTGCCTCTGGGTAAAGCCCTCTGCTAATATATATTAATAGTGGAATCTGATTTATGGGTTTCTTTTAGATGCAATAAGGCATCATTGGAATCATTATAGTTTACATGTTGTATATGATTGTTGAACTGAGTACATACCAGGCCCTGAAAACCCAAAGACTTAGTAAAACTGGAACCATTAAAAGTTATTTAATGGTTAACTCTAGAGCATATGCTTTCATCACAAAGAATACAATAGCAGTAAAAAGAACTGGTGGAACCTGTTTTCCTAAATTCTGAATCGAATGTTTTCTCAGCCACCAAATAATTTCCCTGGAAAGGTAAAAAGATATACCAGCTAGGTGCTATATATGAAAACATTACAAATCAAAAGAACAGCACCGATACTTCCTCTTTGTTAAGATGCTAATATCTTACTATAACACAATGCACCTCAGAATACATTTCAATCCTGCACAGGTTTTTACCTGGGACCCTACCAAAAGGGTTTCCATTAATGAATAACAATCATCTAGAAAATGCTTCTGGAGCATGGGCACAAAGAACAGGATTATAATGTGGCCTGTACATATAAGGGATACGGCAACAGAAGGAGTATTACAAGGCTTCATTGAGAGTGAGGATGAAGCCAGTGGCTGCTGTTTGTACACCACCATTAGTAAAAGGCTGTTCTGCCGGAGGCAGAAAAGTTGGTTAAGTGAATGCATCAATACTGAATTCAGTTTCAGTCGCTTTCAAAACGTAATAGCTCATTCAGTGCAAACATTAGGAACAGGCTAATGGAAGGGTTGCCTAGCCAGCTAGATTGAACACAACATGAGGTCTTCTCTTGGTGTACACACTGAACAGTGCTTAATTCTGCCTCTGGTTGCCCAACCTCGTTATCTTTGGAACTGAGGTGGGTGGGAGGAGGACTCTGAGTTTTCATTTGTTTTATTAACTTATGGGACTGTTAAACACACACATACACACACACACACACAGCCATGAGTCTCCTACTTCCCCTTCATAGACCAAACATAATCCTGACAAAAGGCATACATGAGTAATTATAATTGTTTAGGGTATCTTTTTGTTATTTTGTCCTCAGAATCTTTTTTTTTAATAAATTGAAAATGGTGACATAGGAAAGCTAACCAATTAACTTCACATAGTACCATATAGGGCATCATTCAATAAGAGAAACTGAGCAGTAACTAAAGTCAGGTTTCCAATTTTTTTCCCATTCACCTACCTCACTTCAAGAAAGATTTTTAATTAAAAAATTTCATTGTTGCCCAAAGAGGCAATTTGCCTTAACACTGAGCTTCTCAAACTGTAATGTGTATATGATCACCTGGGAATCTTGTTAAAATACAATTTCTGATTCAGTAATTCTGAGGTGGGACGTGAGTATCTTCAGTTTTAATAAGCTCCCAGGTGATGGCCATGCTGCCAGTCCACAGAGAACACTTTTGAGTAGCAAGGGTCTAGTAAACACAGAAGCAGAAAATATGTTTTTTCCTCCTCATCAACTCCCACATTTCCATAACTTAAACATTTTTTCAAGTGATTCAAATTATCCACATTTTAATTTGCTCATTTGTAAAATTAAGAATTCAGTTAATCAGGCTTTTGTAAGAAAACACCATATTTGTAAGAAAACAAATATTGTAAACATTATAAGATTAAAAATGTTATCACACAAATTTAAGTGGCATGATTGGGTACACAGAAGTTTATAACATTATGGAAAGGTTTTTAAAATACGATCACTAAATTCCCCACAATAATAGCTTTATTTTATATATATTTATTTTAATATAACATATTACATTTTTAAAATTCATCCAAAGGGTACAAAGAAACTTTAGGCCTGATGGATATGTTCATTATCCCCACTGCAGTGATGTCAAACTGTAGTATTTACCTATGTCAAAACTTACCAAATTGGGCAGGGCACAGAGACTTGTGCCTGTAATCCCAGCACTTTGGGAGGTCAAGGCAAGTGGATTACTTGAGGTCAGGAATTCAAGACCAGCCTGGCCAAAATGGTGAAACCCCATCTCTACTAACAGTATAAAAATTAGCTGGGTGTGGCGGCCAGCACCTGTAATCCCAGCCACTAGGGAGGCTGATGCAGCAGAATTGCTTGAACCCAGAAGGGGAAGGATGCAGTGAGCCGAGATCGTGCCACTGCACTCCAGCCTGGGAGACAGAGTCAGACTCCATCTTAACCAAAAAAAAAAAAGGCAAAAAGCCTTTATGATGATCCACTTCCACTTAATAGTAAATACATACATATATTTACTATACATATATATATATATATATATATATATATTTGCCTTTTTTTTTTTTTCTTTGAAATGGAGTCTCACTCTGTCACCCAGGCTGGAGTGCAGTGGCGCAATCTCGCCTCACTGCAAGCTCCGCCTCCCGGGTTCACGTCATTCTCCTGCCTCAGCCTCCCGAGTAGCTGGGACTACAGGCGCCCACCATCATGCCCGGCTAATTTTTTGTATTTTTAGTAGAGACGGGGTTTCACCATATTAGCCAGGATAGTCTCAATCACCTGACCTCATGATCCACCCGCCTCAGCCTCCCAAAGTGCTGGGATTACAGGCATGAGCCACCGCACCCGGCCAATATTTTTTTAAAATTTATCAAATTGTACATTTCAAATATGCACAGTTTATTATAAATTAAGTATACCTCAGCCAGGCGCGGTGGCTCACGCTTGTAATCCCAGCACTTTGGGAGGCCAAGACAAGTGGATCACAAGGTCAGGAGTTCAAGACCAGCCTGTCCAATATGGTGAAACCTGGTCTCTACTAAAAAATACAAAAATTAGCCAGGCGTGGTGGCACATGCCTGTAGTCCCAGCTACTAGGGAGGCTGAGGCAGGAGAATCACTTGAACCTGGGAGGCGGAGGTTGCAGTGAACAGAGATTGTGCCACTGCACTCCAGCCTGGGCAACAGAGTGAGACTCTGACTCAAAAAAAAAAAAAAAAAAATTAAGTATACCTCAATAAAGCTATTTAAATAGTAATAACATTTATCCACATCCAATTTTTTGTTTATGAAAAACAAAAACAATGCCCTGAAATTCTCAATGGGAAACCACTGCTCCCTATCACCAGGAGTTGTAAGCTAAGGCTGGCTTTGGAAGTCTTGAGCTAAAGGATAGCCAGTTTCCAATCAGGGAACTAAGAAACTCCTTAGTTCTAGTGGATCATGTCAATTTCCTATGTAATTGATCTCCACTAGCTCTACAGAGCCTGCATTCTGGCCACCTCCTACAGCTCCATTCTCATTTTCCTTCACCTCCCCTAATATTTCTGAAATTAAGCACCTAGAAAAGTTATTACCAATCTTCGAAGAGCCATACTCTGAAGGATCTGTTTCTTTGAAAATGCTGTTTCCTCTACTAAAAAGGTCTTTTTTCTGTCCTTTTTGATCCAGCTCAAAATCTACCTCCTCTGTGCAGCCTTTCCTGGCTTCCTTTAGGCAGTTAGTTGCTCCCTCCTCTTTACTCCCACAGTATTATTTTCCTATATCTAGGATTCTAGCATAAGCGTCTACAAATTTGATCATGTACTCTCCAATATTTATCTATTTATGTGCATGCGTGCATGTGTGTGTGTGTGTAGTATTAGTCCATTCTCTCACTGCTATAAGGAACTACCTAAGACTGGATAATTTATAAAAACAAAGAGGTTTAACTGACTCACAGTTCCACAGGCTGTATGGGAAACATGGCCGGGAAGGCTTAAGGAAACTGACAATCATGGCAGAAGGCAAAAGGGAAGCAGGCATGTCTTACATGAACAGAACAGGAGGAAGAGAGAGCACAGGAGGAAGAGACGGCAGGGGGAGGTGCTACATACTTTTAAATAACCAGATCTCCTGAGAACTCACTCGCTATCATAAGAACAGCAAGAGGGAAATCTCCCCCCCATGATGCAATCACCTGCCAGCAACCCCTCCTCCAACACTGGGGATCACAATTTGACACAAGATTCAAGTGGGAATACAAATCCTAGATAGATAGATAGATAGTTAGATAGATAGATAGATAGATAGATAGATTAGATAGATAGATAGATAGATAGATAGATAGATAGATAGATAGATAGATAGATAAAAATGTATGTGTACTATAATTCCAGCTACTCAGGAGACTGAGGCAGGGAGAACTGCTTGAACCCAGGAGGCAGAGGTTGCAGTGAGCCAAGATCGCACCACTGTATTCCAGCCTGGGCAACAGAGCAAGACTCTGTCTCAAAAAAAAAACAAAAACAAAAAAAATTAGGGTAAGGTTCATTGTTAACAATGGTGGTAATAATGACAAAGACTATAATTGAATTAGGCAGGGAATGGTGGCTCACACCTATAATCCCAACACTTTGAGAGGATCACTCCAGGCCAGAAGTTCAAGACCAGCCTGGGCAACACAGTAAGACTCCATCTCTACAAAAAATAAAAATTAGCCAGGCATGACGGTACACAACTGTAGTCCCAGCCACTGGTGGGGGCTGAAGCAAAAGAATCACTGGAGTTCAGGAATTTGAGGCTGCAATAACCTATTACTGTGCTACTGCACTCCAGCCTGGGTGACAGAACAAGACTCTGTTTTTAAAAAATTAAATTAAATTATAAAGAAATAGTTGGCCAGGCACAGTGGCTCACACCTGTAATCCCAGCACTTTGAGAGGTTGAGGCGGGCAGATGGCCTGAGCTCGGGAGTTCATGACCAGCCTGGGCAACATGGCGAAACCCCGTCTCTACCAAAAATACAAAACATTAGCCAGGTGTGGTGGTGCATGCCTGTAGTCCCAGCTACTAGGGAGGCTGAAGCATGAGAATCACCTGAATCCGGGAGGTGGAGGTTGAAGTGAGCTGAGATCGCGCTACCACACTCCAGCCTGGGTGACAGAGCAAGACAGAAAAGAAAGAGAGAAAGAGAGAGAGAGAGAAAGAAAGAAGGAGTCTCTGCAATTTTAATGCTTTGGATGGCTTTCTGTCAGATATTAGAGATCAAAATTATTTTTCCCTCATACACAGTTAACTAAGAGCTTGTATCAAGAGTAGAAGTATCATTTATCCCACTTTCTTATCATACACTTCCATTATTCCTCTTATTTTAATCCGTGTTTTTCTTTGCAGATGTCTTCAGACAACTTGTCCATTTGATGAGCATCAGTTTAGTTAAATCTACAGAATATAAATACTCCCAACCAGGCACAGAAAGTGGTAATCTATCAAAACAAACCTGGAACTCCCACTATTTCTTCTCAATCCTGAATGCTCCAAGTAAGCTGCTAACACACAAACCATTGATTCCTATTTTAAACATTAGCAAAGCTTAAATTCTTACTTTTTAAGAAAGTATACATTAGAATAGTCACAACAGGAAGATTTCATAATATCTATTAAACAATAAAATGGATGATGCATACCCATTCACCCAGAGTGGTAGGCAGCCTCTAAGAAGGCTCCAATGGTCCCACTGCCTACTATTCACACCCTATGTGGTAGCCTCCCCTTAAGCATGGACTGATCTTAATGACTTGATTCTACCAAACAGAATATGGCAGAAGTAATGGGATTCCAAGATTAGGTTACAAAAACACTGTGATTTCCAACTTGGGTTCCCTGTCTCACTCACTCACTCACTCACTCTGAAGAAAGCCAGTTGCTTTGCTGCAAGCTGCCCTATAATGGGGGGCCCAAGTAGGGAAGAACTGATGTTTCTGGCCATCAGCCAGTGAGGACCTGAGTACTGTCAATAGTCATGCGCATGAGTAGAGAGGCAAACCCTCCCCCAGGTGACTCCTGAGGTAACTGCAGCCCACTGTTACCTGACTGAAATTGTGTGAGAGACTAAACACAGCGGCACCCTGCTAAACTATGTCTAGATATCTAACCCACAGAAACCATGAGATGATAAATGTTGCTGTTTTCAGTCACTAAATTTTGGGGCTATTTCTTATGCAGCAATTGATAACTGAAATTTTATAACAGAAAAAATTGGAGCAATTTCAATATCTACCATCACAAGAATTAAGAAGGAAATTACAGAATAATCACACAATAGAATACTATACAGCAGGAAAAATGAATTAACTTGAACTAAATGTGTCAATGTTGAAAATCTTAAAATAAGTGTTGAGTGAAAGCAAATTATAGAACGATAAGAACAGTATGAAACAATTTTAAAGGTTCAAAAACATGCAATATTAGTAAACACTAATGGGAATGGTGAATAATAAATTCATTGTGGGGAGAAAAGAGAAAAAGGAAGGGAGATGTGATTAGGGAAGGCTACATAGCAAGCTTTTCTTTTCTTTTTTTTCTTTTTTTGAGACGGAGTCTCACTCTTGTCACCCAGGCTGGAATGCAGTGGTGCGATCTCGGCTCACTGCAACTTCCACCTCCCAGGTTCAAGCCATTCTCCTTCCACATCCTTCCAAGTAGCCAGGCACATGCTGCCACAACCAGCTAATTTTTTGTGTTTTTTAGTAGAGACGCGGTTTCACTGTGTTACCCAGGCTGGTCTCAAAGTCCTGAGCTCAGGCAATCCGCCCACCTCGGCCTCCCAAAGTGCTAGGATTATGGATGTGAGCCACCATGCCCGGCCCACAGCAAGCTTTCAATTACATCTGTAATATTTTATTTCTTAAATTAGATGCCAGGAACATTAATGTTTTTGTATTTTATCTATGCTTTTATATTGTCTGAAATCTTCTGTATTAAAAAATTATAACAAAAGTACATACAATGAATAGATAAATGTAAGTAGAAGTTCTGATATTTTCTCGCCCATCCCAATGGGTTTTGGGATATATCCTTCCCACATGACACCACTGCTTTACTATAACATTGAGCACACTATATCAATTATCTGTTTAGAAGTTTGTCTCCTCCCTTTGGCTGCAAGCAACTTCAAGTCCCAGAATAAGAATTTACTAAATATTCACATAATAAATTTTGGCATGAACGGTGCTTATATGGATTTCATTTTCCTAACTTAATATCTGCTTTTCTAAATAAACTGACAATAGTATGATCTCCATATTAAACAACTAATTATCTAAGAAAAATTAACTTGGCAAGGCAGCATCCACTGTTGGTTATTAACTAATATTAATCATCACATTCATTTAAAATGTTGGCACAAGGTTCAGTCTCCTTCTCTATCCCAAGTCATTCCATGAGACTGGCTTCAGGGAGCATGTAAGATATTCAACCAACAACCTAGCCTTATAGTTCTCTGACCTCCTTTAAAAATAAATAAATAAATAAATAACCAATGACCTTTAGCTCCATTTCACTTTGACACACAAGCTCGCAGGGCCATATCCTGAACTTCATCATCCATCACCTAGAAGTGCTTCATTTCTGAAATAAAATTCAAATGTCTCATCCTATGATAACAGTCTCTCACTCTGCCAGTCACCTTCCCTTTCTTGCACTCCACAAATTCCTCAATTTAATTAAACCAAACAATCCTCAAATCTCTCCATTTTCTCATCTATCAGCCACTCCTTTAACTTCCCTATCTATGCACAATGGATTATATGCTAGAACATCTTAACTATCCTTGCAACAGACCCCTATAATCCATTTCACCCTATCCTTTTCTCTCAGCTGCCAAGCAAGCCCCAAGCATATACTCAAGTTGTAGTCGATGTGAACCTGCTAGAGAAATGACAAGTGGTCATGCTAGTGCCATTTCAGTTTCAGTCTCCAACCTCAGCTGAGTCTTCAATCTGACAATTACTTTCCTTATCCTTGGCCAGCTCACTCTTTCATTATCTGGAATAACTATTCCAGGACATCATCACTCCTTTCAAACTCTACTTCATCACAGCCCAACTTACTAAAGAGATCGTCTTTCCTACTCATCAAAAAATAATCCATGCAGTACACTTTCCCTCAGCTTTCCAATTCCCACTTATAAACTTATCTAAATCAGCCTAGGCAACATAGTGAGACCCCATTTCTACAAATAAATAAATCAGCCAGATGTGGCGGTGTACACCTGTAGTCCAAGCTACTGAAGAGGTCAAGTTGAGAGGATCACTTGAGCTAAGGAGGTCGAGGCTGCAGTGAGCCATCATCATGCTACTGTACTCCAGCCTGGGTGACAGAGCAAGACCCTGTCTAGAAAAAATAAAAAATAAAAAACTAAAAATAGGCTGGGCACGGTGGCTCATGCCTGTAATCCCAGCACTTTGGGAGGCCAAGGTAGGCAGATTATCTGAGGTCAGGAGTTCGAAACCAACCTGGCCAACATGGTAAAACCCTGTCTCTACTAAAAATACAAAAATTAGCTGGGTGTGGTGGTGGGTGCCTGTAATCTCAGCTACTCGGGAGGCTGAGGTGGGAGAATCACTTGAACCCGGTAGGCAGAGGTTGCAGTGAGCCGAGATTGGGCCACTGCACTCCAGCCTGGGTGACAGAGCAAGAGTGATATCAGCAGGAAATGAAGCAGGTAGACCAAGGGCCAGTTCTTCCACAGTAACATCAAAAAATCAAGAAAAATCAGAATCAAATTTTTCAGTATGCTAGAAAATAGTCAAAGGTTTACAGCAACCATGTAAACACTGAATTATAAAAAAAAAAAAAAGTGACTTTAAATAGTCACCTTTAAAATGAGAGTCTTGTGACATTTTTACTTTCCCTTGTATCATCTCCCAACCTGGTTTAGTGGTAGGCTCAAAGTCAGTTGCCTGAATTTCCACTGTGGGATACTGTTCCCTGGTTCTGAAGAAAGCAGAAGAGATCTTATTCTCAAGAACTATGCTTGTTTCTGGGGCCAGCCTTAAAAATTGTATTAGTCAGGGTTCTCCAGAAGGACAGAACTAACAGGATATACGAACAAACGAAAGAGAATTTATTAGGGAGAATTGACTCACATGATCACAAGGTGAAGTCTCACAACAGGTTGTCTGCAAGCTGAGAAGGAAGGAAGCCAGTAGTGGCTTAGTCCAAGTCAAAAAGCCTCAAAAGTAGGGAAGACGACAGTGCAGCCTTCAGTCTGTGACCGAAGGCCCAGGAGCCCCCAGCAAACCACTGATGTAAGTCCAAGAGTCCAAAGGCCGAAGAACCCGAAGAACCTGGAGTCTGATGTCCAAGGACAGGAAGCATCCAGCATGGGAGAAAGATGAAAGCCAGAAGATTTAGCAAGCCAGATCATCCCACCTTCTTCCTGCTTTGTTCTAGCTGCGCTGGCAGCTGATTGAATGGTGCCCACCCACATTGAGGGTAAATCTTCCTCTCCCAGGCCACTGACTCAAATGTTAACCTCCTACAGCAACACCCTCACAGACACACCCAGAAACAATACTCTACCAGCTATCTAGGCATCCTTCAACCCAATCAAGTTGACACCTAGTCTTAACCATCCCAAGAACTGACACAAGGCGCTTCTCTGTTTCACCTAACTCAGATCTCACTCAGGGCAGAAAATCATGGGACATTTTTCCAAAACATTGTAAGAAAAAGGAAAGACGTGCAGCCACCTGGGGCAAAAGACTTTAGGTGAGGCAAACAGTAAAGTATCAAAAGCCAGAAGAAAAGGCTAGGGAAGGGAGACTGTTTCTTGGAGAAATTAGGACATTTGAAAGCATCATATATACTATGAAATTCAGAAAGCCATGGGTATGCTCAGGGCAGGACACATGCTCAGCAAAGACCCAAGAATACTGTGAGCTTTCACCTGTGGCTGACCTCTAGGCTCAACACAAACAAGAAGTAAAAACTAAGGCACAGTCATAAATGACCTAACCAAGTGATGAAGGAATGTCCCAAAACAGAGACAATCCACAAAGGATGAGGAAGGGGTTTTTTTCTTTGCCTTTTTTCCTTTCTTCTTTTTGTTTTTCCTTCTTTATTTTATTTATCTATTTATTTAGGCTCTTGGCATTCAAGGAAATCTCTATCAAAATACTAGCTGAACACAAACTAATGGAACAGAGACGTCAGAAACCACACATGACAAATACCGACTTTACAAAGATAATTTTTGCAAGTCCAAACACGAACAGCCATAGTCCACTGCAAGCAACAAAAATAAACTCTGAGGAATGAGAATAATCTGATTTCCAGAGTTACTACCACATTAAAATATCTAATTCTCAACAACAACAACAACAAAATCACAAAACCTGGCTGGGTGCAGTGGCTCACAGCTCTAATCCCAGCACTTTAGGGGGCTGAGGCAGGTGGATCACCTGAGGTCAGGAGTTCGAGACCAGCCTGGCCAACATGGCAAAACCCCATCTCTACCAAAAATATAAAAATTAGCCGGAGTTGGTGCCATATGCCTGTAATCCCAGCTACTCGGGAGGCTGAAGCACAAGAATCGTTTGAACCAGGGAGGCAGAGGTTGCAGTGAACCGAGATCACACTACTGTCCTCCAGCCTGGGAGAAAGAGAGACTTGTCTCAAAAAAAAAAAATAAAATGTAATATAATCACAAAACAACGCCAAGAAACAAAAACTATGGCCCATCCACAGAAGACATTAACAGAAACTCCCTGAGGAAGCACAGATATTGGACTTGCTAGACAAAGTCAGGTTTTTTGTTTGTTTGTTTTTCTCTTTTGAGACAAAGTCTCGGTCTGTCACTGAGGCTGGAGTGCAGTGGCATGATCTTGGCTCACTGCAACCTCTACCTCCTGGGCTCAAGTGATCCTCCCACTTCAGTGTCCAGAGTAGCTAGGATTACAGGTGTGTGCCACCACGCCTGGCTAATTTTCTTGTATTTTTATTAGAGAAGTGGTTTTATCATGTTGGCCAGCCTGGTCTCGAACTCCTGACCTCCAGCCTGGTCTCGAACTCCTGACCTCAGGTGATCTGCCCGCCTTAGCCTCTTAAAGTGCTGGGATTACAGGCATGAAGCTACTGCGCCCGGCCCAAAATAAGTTTCAAATATGCTTGAAGAACTAAAGGAAACCATGAACAAGGAGTTAAAAGAAACCAAGAGAACAGTGTTTTAACAAAAACAGAGTATTAGCAAAGATATTAAAACTGCAAAAAGGGGTCAGGCATGGTGGCTCATGCCTGTAATCCCAGCACTTTGGGGGCTGAGGTGGGCATATTACTTGAGGTCAGGAGTTCGAAACCAGTCTGGCCAACATGGTGAAACCCCATCTCTACTAAAAATACAAAAATTAGCCGGGCATGGTGGCATACACCTGTAGTCCCAGCTATTCGGGAGGCTGAGGCATGAGAATCACTTGAACCCGGGAGGCAGAGGTTGCAGTGAGCTGAGATTGTGCCACTGCACTCCAGCCTGGGCAACAAGAGTAAAACTCCACCTCAAAAAAAGAAAAAGAATAGAAGGAAAATTAAAAGAGCCTAAAAGAACATCATGCATCCCAATGTATAATAACAGGACATCACACATACTAACATCACACATGTTGGGACATCAGGCACACCAACATAATAATGGGAGTCCCAAAAAGAAAGGAGAGACAGAAAGGGACAGAAATAATATTTGACAAAATACTGGCTTTGAAAGCTTCCAAAATTTGATAAAAGACATTAAATTATACATCCAGAAGGTTCAATAAGCTCTAAGAAAGATACACACAAAGAGATTCACACTGAGACACATTATAATCAAACTGTTGAAAGAAACAGAATCTTGAAAATAGCAAGGGAAGCAAACTCATTACATAGAAGGAATCTTCAAAAGGATTAACAAGGAAATTCTTATCAGAAACTATGAAGGTGAAAAAGCAATGGGACAACACATTTAAAAAGTGCTGAAAGAAAAAAAAAAACCTGTCTACTAAGAATTCTCTATCTGGTAAAATTATCCTTCAAAAATGAAAAAAGAAAGTAAAGCATTAAAAGTCACCCAGAAGCCAAGAAATTTCACTGTTAGTGGACCTACCTACGCTAAAAGAAATGCTAAAAAGGATCCTTCAGGCTGAAATAAAAGGACACTAAACAGTAAGTCAAAACTATGAAGAAATAAAGATCTCCAGTGAAGATAACCGCAAGGTAAATATAAAAGCCAATATTAATATTAATGTATGTTTGGTATACAGCTCCTTATTGTTTCCCATATAAATAAAAGGCAAATGCATAAAACAATTATGGCTATTTTAATGAACACACACATATAAAAATGTAACAATAATATAAAAGAGAAAAATAGAGTTGTAAAGGAGTAGTTTCAATATGCTATTGAAACTAGGTGGGCAAAACCAGATGACATGGTTTGGCTGTGTCCCCACCCAAATCTCATCTTGAATTCTCACATATTGTGGGAGGGGCCTGGTGGGAGGTAATTGAATCATGGGGGCAGGTCGTTCCCCATGCTGGTCTCATGATAGTTAATAAGTCTCACAAGATCTGATGGTTTGAAAAAGGGGAGTTTCCCTGCACAAGCTCTTATTTGCTGCCATGTGAGACATCCCTTTCACCTTCCGCCATGATTATGAGGCCTCCCCAGCCACGTGGAACTGTAAGTCCGTTAAACCTCTTTATTTTGTAAATTGCTCAGTCTCAGGTATGTCTTTATCAGCAGCATGAAAATGAACTAATACACCAGATTGTTATAAACTTAGGATATTAATTGTAATCCCCATAATAATCACCAAGAAAATATCCAAAAATTATACACAAAAAGAAATTAGAAGGGGATCAAATTATATACAATAAAAACTCAAACACAAAAGAAGGTAATGGAGGGAATGAGAAACAAAAAAGTATAGGACATACTTAAGAAAATACAACATACCAAAACTTAAAAGGTATAGCAAAAGCAATGCTCAGCAGTAAATTTACAGCCATAAATGCCTATGTTAAGAAAAAAAAAAAAAGATCTCAAATCAATACCTAACTTTATACCTTAAAGAATTAGAGAAAGAAAAAAAAATTAAGCCCAAACCTAGCAGAAGAAAGTAAATAATAAAAGTTGGAGTGGAAACAACAAAACGTAGAATAGAAAAACAATAGAAAGAATCAATAAGACCAAAATTTGGTTCTTTGAAAAGATCAACAAAATTGACAAACTTTATCTACACGAAGGAAAAAAAGGCAGGGCACAGTGGCTCACACCTGTAATCCCAGCACTTTGGGAGGCTGAGGTGGGTGGATCACGAGGTCAAGAGTTCAAGACCAGTCTGGTCAAGATGATGAAACTCCATCTCTACTAAAAATAGAAAAAAATTAACTAGCTATGGTGGCGGGCACCTGTAATCCCAGCTACTCGGGAGGCTGAGGCAGAGAATTGCTTGAACCCAGGAGACAGAGGTTGCAGTGAGCCAAGATCATGCCACTGCACTCCAGCCTCAATGACAAAGCGAGACTCCGTCTCAAAAAAAAAAAGGAAAAAAAGAGGGCCAGGAGCAGTGGCTCACACCTGTAATTCAAGCACTTGGGGATGCCAAGGCAAGCAGATTACCTGAGGTCAGGAGTTTGAGACCAGACTGGCCAACATGGTAAGACCTCATCTCTACTAAAAAATACAAAAATTGCCTGTAGTCCCAGCTACTCGGGAGGCTGAGGCAGGAGAATCGCTTAAACCTGGGAGGAAGAGGTTGCAGTGAGCCGAGATCGCGCCACTGCACTCCTGCCTAGGCAACAAAGTGACATTCCATCTCAAAAAAAAAAAAAAGAGAGAGAAGATTTGAAAACAAAAATCAGAAATGAAAGTAGAGATGTTACTACTAACCTTACAGAAATAAAAAAGGATTATAAGAGAATTTTATGAATAATTATATACCAACAAATCAGATAACTTGGAAGAAATAAGCAAATTCCTTGAAACACACAAATTACCTTAAGAGATGCAAGAAGAAACAGAAATCTGAACAGATCTATAACAAAGAAAGAGAGTAAAGTAATCAAAAAATCTTCCAAAAAAGAAAAGCCCAGAACCAAATGGCTTTTCTGGTGAATTCTACCATGCATTTAAAGAATAATTAGGCTGGGTGCAGTAGCTCACGCCTATAATCCCAGCACTCTGGGAGGCTGAGGCGGGCAGAATGCCTGCGCTCAGGAGTTTGTGAACAGCCTGGGCAACATGGTAAAACCCTGTCTCTACTAAAACACACACACACAAAAAAAAAAGGAAAGAAAAATAGCCAGGCATGGCAGCGTGCGCCTGTAGTCCCAGCTACTTGGGAGGCTGAGGCAGGAGAATTGCTTGAACTCAGGAGGTGGAGGTTGCAGTGAGCCCAGATCACGCCACTGCACTCCAGCCTGGGTGACAGGGTGAGACTTCACCTCAAGAGGCTGCGAGCAGCGGCTCACACTGGTAATCCCAGCACCTTGGGTGGCTGAGGCCGGCAGATTACCTGAGCTCAGGTGTTCGAGACCAGCCTGGGCAACATGGCAAAATCCCATCTCTACTAAAAATACAAAAAAATTAGCTGGGCATGGTGTCACATGTCTGTAGTGCCAGCTACTCAGGAGGCTGAGGCACGAGAATCACTTGAACCTGGGAGGCAGAGGTTGCAGTGAGCCGAGATTGCACCACTCCACTCCAGTCTGGTGACAGACTCCGTCTCAAAAAAAGAAAAAAAAAATCATGTGTCGGCAAGGCACAGTGGCTCATGCCTATAATTCCAGCACTTTGGGAGGCAGAAGCAGGCAGATCACTGGAATCCATCTCAAAAACAAAAAAAAGCCACAATACTTCTAACATATTCTATGATGAAAGTAACATTAATATCCTGTAGACCAGGCACAGTGGCTCACACCTGTAATCCCAGCACATTGAGAAGCTGAGGCAGGTGGATTGCTTGAGCACAGGAGTTCAAGACCAGTCTGGGCAACATGGCAAAACCCCGTCTCCACAAAAAATACAAAAAAAATTAGCCAGGCATGGTGGCATGTGCCTAAAGTCCTAGATACTCAGGAGGTGGGAGAACCACTTGAGCCCAGGAGGCGGAGGTTGCAGTGAGCCAAGACTGCACCACTGCACTCTAGCCTAGGCAACAGAGCAAAATCCTATTTAAAAAAAGAAAAGAAAGGAAGTACTATTGTGATACTGAAGCCAGATGAAATTACCACAAGAAAACTATAGACCAGTATCTTTTATAAGTGTAGATACAAAAATCCTCAACAAACTCCTATCTAACCAAATCCAACAATATTTTTAAAGGATTTTACATTATGACCAAATGGAATTTAGTCCAAAAATGCAAGAGTGGTTCAACATACAAAGCCAATCACGGATGAAGAAAAAAAAAAGTATCTGACAAAATCCAGCACACTTTCAAGATAAAAACACTCAGAAAACTAGAAATAAAAGTGAACTTCCTCAACATGGTAAAAAGCTTTTATGAAAAACTCATAGGTAACAATATACTCAATGGTGAAAGACTTAAAGCTTTCCCACTAATATCAAGAACCAAGACAAGGATGCCAGTTTCTACCAGTCACTCAACATTGTATTGGAAGTTCTAGTCAGATCATTGAGGAAAGAAAAAGAAATAAAAGGCATCCAAATTGGAAAGGAATAAGTAAACTATCTTTATTTGTAGTTGTCACGACCCTATGTATAGAAAATTTCAAAGAAACCACACCAAAAAACCTGCTAGAGTCAATAAACAAATAAATTTAACCAGGGAGGTGAAAGATTGGTACAATGAAAACTATTAGACATTGCTGAAAGAAATTGAAGACTTAAATACATATAAAGACATCCAATGTTCATGGATTGGAAGACTTAATATTGTTAAGATGGCAATACCACCCAAAACAATGTACAAATTCACTGCAACTCCTATCACAATTTTTTGCAGAAATAAAAAAGCCAGTCCTCAAAATCATACGGAATTGCAAGGGGCCTCAACTATTCAAAACAATCTTGAAAAAGAACAAAGTTAATAGCCATAAATGCCTATGTTAAGAAAAAAAAAAAAGATCTCAAATCAATACCTAACTTTATACCTTAAAGAGCTAGAGAAAGAAAAAAAAAATTAAGCCCAAACCTAGCAGAAGAAAGTAAATCCTCACTTTCTGATTTCAAAACTGACTGCAAAGCTACAGTAATCAAAACAGTGTACTAACGGAATAAGGATAGACATATGGATCAATGAAATAGAACTACGAATCCAGAAATAAACACATATATCTGTAACCAATTTATTTTTGACAAAGGTGCAAAAACATTCAATGAGGGAAAGAATAGTATCTTCAACAAATGGTACCAGAACAACTGAATATCCACATCCAAATGAATGAATTTGGACCACTACCTCACACCATATTCAAAAATTAACTCAAATGGATCAACCACCTAAATATAAGACCTAAAACCATAAAAGTTTTAAAAATTGGCAAAAGATTTGGACATTTTTCCGAGGACAAACAAATGACCAATGAGCACACAAAAAGATTATCATTATTCGTTCTTTAGGGAAATGAAAAGTAAAACCACAGTGAGATACCAATTCACACTCACTACATGGTGATAACAAAAATGGAAAATAATAAGTGTTGATAAGAAATTGGAACTCTGTGAGCCAGGCGGAGTGGCTCATGCCTGTAATCCCACCATTTGGGAGGCTGAGGTGGGCACATCACCTGAAGTCAGGAGTTCGAGACCAGCCTGGCCAACATGGTGAAACCCCATCTCTATAAAAAATACAAAAATTAGCTGGGCGTGGTGGTGCGTGCCTGTAATCCCGGCTACTTGGGAGGCTGAGGCAGGAAAATCACTTGAACATAGGAAGCAGAGTTGCAGTAAGCAAGATTCCACCACTGTACTCCAGTCTGGGTAACAGAGCGAGACTCTGTCTCAAAAAAAACAAAGAAACTGGAACCCTGTACATGGCTGTGGGGATGTAAAATGATAGACCTACTATGGAAAATCACTTGGGTTTTGCTCAAAAAGTTAAACATGGAATTACACATGATCTAGCAGTTCTACTCCTAGATGTACACCAAAAGAATTGAAAACAGGTAATCAAATAAATACCTGTACACAAACATTCCAAACAGCACTATTCACAATAGCCAAAAAGTAAAAAAAAACCAACTGCCCATTAGCTGATGAATGGATAAACAAATTGTAGTATACCCATACAATGAAATATTACTCAGCCATTAAAAAAAATGAAGTACTGATATATGCTACAACATGGAAGAACCTTAAAAACATTAAGTGAAAGATACCAGTCACAAAGAACCAAATACTTAGGATCCCATTTATATGAAATATTCAGACTAGGTAAATCTGTAGAGATAGAAAGCAGATTGGTGGTTGCCAGGGGTTGAGAAAGGAGAAATAGGGAATAACCATTTAATAGGTGACATGGTTTGGATCTGTGTCCTCACCCAAATCTCATGTCAAATTGTAATCCCCAAAGTTGGAGGTGGGGCCTGGTAGGAGGTGACTGGGTGATGGAGGGGATTTCTATGGTTTAGCACCATCCGCCTAGTGCTGTTCTCATGATAGAGTTTTCACAAGATCTGGTTGTTAAAAGTGTGTAGCAGCTCCCCACACTCTTCCTCCTGCTCCAGCCATGTAAGACATGCTGGCTTCCCCTTCACCTTCTGCCATGATTGTAAGTTTCCTGAGGCCTCCCCAACCATGCTTCCTGTACAGCCTGTGGAACTGTGTGCCAATTAAACATCTCTTCTTTATAAATTACCCAGTCTCAGTTATTTATTTATAGCAGTGCCAGAACAGAGTAATAGGTATGGGGCTTCTTTTGAGGGGATGAAAATGTTTCAGAACTAGAAAGAAGTGGTGGTTGCACAACAATGTGAATGTACTAAATGTCACTAATTACATACTTTAAAATAGTTACTTTTAGGTTATGCAAATTTTACCTAAATATGAAAAAAAACCAATGTCCTCAAACAAATAGAACAAATATACACTGCTGGTACTGAATATAAACTGGCACACACACTTTGGAAAATAATTCAACATTATCTAGCAAAGTTGATAATAAGCATATGCTATGACCCTGCAGTTCTACTCTACTATCCCTCCCAGGTGGAAAACAACCATTCCCCTGGGGTCACCTATGCTAGAAACAGACGCTCTTGTTTTCTCCTTCTCCCTCACATACTACATTCAATTCATTTTAAAAAACAGGATATTGAGTGCTTCCTACTACGTGCCAGAGGACAAAACAGTAAACAAAACACAGTATCTCTGCCCTCACTGAGTTCACAATTACCTGGAGGCAACAGAAAATTAAATATATAATTAAATACAGTGTCATGAGCACAGTAACAAGGGGGAACACAGGATACTACTGGAGCACATAAGATAGGTTATCAGACTAAGTAGGTTATCAATAGACTCGGAGGTGGTCAAAAGGCTTCCTGAAAGGACATCCAGGCTAGGATCTGAAAGATACATAGGAGTCAGTCAAGTGAACGAAGGGACACAAAAATTCTCTAACCAATCGCCTAATCCTTCTTTCTCATTTTTCAGTTTTACTAAAACCATTGTTTCCTCTTTTTTAAACCCCACTATTACCCCATTACAAATAAATATCATCACTGATCTCCAAAGGCTCATAAGTAATATACTCCTTCTAAGTTTCCAAAGTGAACTACGTAAAAAATCTGATCAGATCAATCCCTTGTTTGAACCCACCAGTAGCTAGCCAAAGTATAGAACAAAGACCCTATTACCCTCACACAGAACTGACGCCTCAATGATGTCATCCCTGCCTATCTCATTACCTGCCTCTACTTACTTAATAGCCCACTTTGTATTTATAAATGACCCAGCTTGTATTTATCCACATATATCACTCTTTTTTCTGGGGGGGAGGGTAGAGGTGGTGTCGCCCTATGTTGCCCAGACTGGTCTCAAACTCCTGGGCTCAAGCAATCCTCTCATCTTGGCTCTCAAAGTGCTGAGATTACAGGCATGGGCCTGCAAACACGTGCACCAGTATGTTTCTCGAAGAGATAAACAAATAGATAAAATAATAGCAATAGCTGCAATTTATTAAGCATCTATTACATACCAGGTATCACATTAGGTCCTGTACATACATTCACCTCTAATTCTCACAATCCTGAAAGCTACGAATTAGTGGCCTTACTTTAGGAAAAAGAAAACTAAAGCTCAGGAAAAATTAGGTAACTTGCCAAAGTTACAAATTAATTAAGCAGCAGTTCAGAAGTAGGACTCATCTATTGATTTCCAAAATCAGTATTGTTCTGCATCAAGCTGCCTTCCAGACTACTCTTAAATATTGTATCTCTCCAAATATCAACACATCTTGTTATTTATAAACTACCTTCCCCAAAGTGAACATCAATTAGAATTGTCTGCCTGTAACTATGTTAAGATGTGCCAAGCTACTTTAGGAGTACTAACCCAGTTCCCAAAATACAAAAGTGAAAAAGAACTAGTAATTATTAATAGCCCAATCACCTCAATAAAGCAATACCTGTCAATCACGTAAGATTGGAAAGAAAAGCAAACTTTTTGTTTTGTATAACAAGGTTGAAAATCACCTTATTATTCCTTAATACTTCACATAATAAGCATTTTAGTGTGCTTCAGAGTAGAATGAAAGACGCTCTACTTATCCCAGACACGTAACTGCCCTCAGGAGGCACATGATACAGAAAGATTCACTTTGAATTAGGCAGTACATGCTTCATATGTACTAAGAGGTTAATATTCAACTTTTCATATATCTACCACCTACTTCCCACCCCACCGCCTGCCATAACACAAATTATACCAGCAGACACAACATGAATTTGGGTCACACTGGGATCCCCCTGGTTACCCAGCATGCTCAAATGATAACCTCTCACCCTTGCACTACTCTCCTCAAAATAAAACATACCCCAAGAAATTAAGACCCAACAGGATTAAAAATTCAAATTCTGAAGAATGTAAAGGCTAAACAATGCTAACACAGACTTAAACATTAAAGGAAAGGAAGAAAAGTAGGTAGGAAAGGAGAAAATAAAATTATCAATAGCAAATATTCAGTACCTACTATCAACCAGGCATTACACTAGATATTTTCACACAAATTATTTCATTTAATAGATCATTAATGTTTCTTAAATAACTGAAAAAAGTATGATTTTACATCTCAATTTTGCTAAAATTAGTCCTGAGCGAGAAGGTATCATGCAAGGAGAGTAACCTTACTTCTTGTTCCTATATTATTTGTACCATTTTAATGGGAATTTTATATTAATCTTTGACAAGCCATGAAATTTTATATTTTCACCATGACCAACCCATGAAATTTACCAACTTTGTCCATGATTCATACCAGGTCATAGTTATAATGTCTGCTATGCATTTTAGCTAAATAACCATTGAAACTTCTCCCTTTGGACAGAATAAAAAATTTGCCTATAATTAAAACAGGAATTGTTAACTACAAGCAGTTAAAGTTTACAGCATTGTTTGACAGTTGCAAAGATAAGTCAGTAAAAAGCCTGGGATGTTGTGTCCACCTGTACTTCCCACACATTTGAACAACAGTGTGATATCTCTTAGCATCATAAAATCAATCTCAGATTAAGTAATGAAATATGCACCAGCCTTTTCCCAGAACCTCTGACAAATCACACACAATCCTAAATCTTCATAAATCATGATTAAAGACAAGTATATCATCACCAACACATATATCTTCCCAAGCCTGACCCAGAGACTAATGAGAAAAGGCCTAGACTATCTCATCTGATTAATTAATTCAAAATGTCTGCTGTTATTCAAATGTGAGGCTGGTATTATTTGAATAACACTTGACAGCAGCGCCTGAAGATATCATTTCTGATTTGTGAAGCTGCTGCTGCATAACTGATGATAGTTTATGAAAATGTTCCAATGAAGCTGCTTTTCTTGGCACAACTGTGAAAGATTTGCCAAAGAGGTGGTTCTTTTTTTGTCAGTAGTTGATGTTGCTAGTGTTGTCAAATATTTCCAAAATACATAATCTCTGGAGTCTTTTTTTCTTAAATATTGCCACAATAGCAGCTTTCCACCTTCCAAGTTTGATTTGCCTGAACACAAACTGCATCCCAGGAGCCCTCTCTCCTTTTTAAGAAGCTAAATAGCACCTTCCCAGGATTCATCCAGTCCCTTCCACTAGCTTTTTAAATTTTTAATGGACTTTGTCACTCTGCTGGCTGAGTAAGAACCTGAGTTTGGGGGTTATTTTTTCCTTACTGAATAGTATTCCTTCCTTCTTTAGAAGGAAGGAATCAGAAGGAAGATCAAAAGATCTCAAGGTAATACAAGATGTTTTACATTGAGGAGCAAAAATAAATATATTTTAATGCCTAGTTACTATATTCCCCTTCAAAACCTATTATAGCTTTCTGGTCAAAATTAATGGAGCTAGGGCCGGGCGCGGTGGCTCAAGCCTGTAATCCCAGCACTTTGGGAGGCCGAGACGGGCGGATCACGAGGTCAGGAGCCCGAGACCATCCTGGCTAACACGGTGAAAGCCCGTCTCTACTAAAAAAAATACAAAAATCTAGCTGGGCGAGGTGGTGGGCGCCTGTAGTCCCAGCTACTCAGGAGGCTGAGGCAGGAGAATGGCGTAAACCCGGGAGGCGGAGCTTGCAGTGAGCTGAGATCCGGCCACTGCACTCCAGTCCCCGCAAGAGAGCGAGACTCCGTCTCAAAAAAAAAAGAAAAAAAAAAAAAATTAATGGAGCTAAAAGAACCTCAGAATCAACATTATGTATTTATGTGCTAAACCACTTTTTACTCTGGAGATTTTTTTCAACAGTTCACATTACACATGTCACTATCAGAGAATATTACTGGTAGATTCTTTAACTTACAGGCCTTAGTGTTATTTCTGAACTCAATTTTTCCTTCTCTGCTATTCTGGTATAGGCTATAAAGACTCTGAATTCAGAGATACATTAAATACACTGAAATGTATATCCCCCCATCATCCAAATTTCTTCTTCCTTGCCACTTAAAATTCACTTGCTTGTAGAAGCTTTCTTCATTTACAATTCCCTTCCATTTCCTCTTCTATGTAATCCATTTTTCAATACTGCAAAATAACATTAATGCTTAACCAATGTGATAGCAACAAATTATACCTAACCAGTTGAGTTTAAATAAATTAATAAGTGGTTAGGAGCTAATTAACAAACAACTCAGTTAAAAAAAAAAAAAAAGTCAAAGAATCAGAATATTAAGCTGAAAAAGGCCTTGGAAATCTCCTAGTCCAACTTCCTTATTTTGTAAATAATCACTCTAAGGCTTGCCCAGGAACCCCAGAAAGCTTACACTAGTTCTGTATGGAAAACTATGATCCAACAAAATGTGATCTGTGGATCTATCCTTTTTTTCCCTTTATGTGTGCAGTCAAGACTGATTACAGGGTCTGCCTTCTAAGGGAAGGAGCTGTTTCCACACTGAAGAATATTCAGCAGAATATCATATTTGTGTAGGCACTTAACAAATACCCTAAGAGGATCACGCTAATGGCTTGAGGATATATTCTGTTGCCTTTAGATCAGCATACTAAAAACCTGTTTCTTTCCAGGTAAGGTAATCTTTCTGTATAGATACTACAGATGAAAATAAAATAATGCTCTCAGAGCAAAATTATATTACATAAGCATTTCACTTTACACAGACTTGCAGTTCTGAAACGGTGTCCATGGACCCCTAGCGGTCCCTGAGACCCTTTCAGGAGTCCACAAACTTAAAATTATTTTTACGGTAATAAGATATTGGTCTTTTTCACTGTGTTGACATTTATCCTGATGGTGCACAAAGCAAAGGTGGATAAAACTGCTGGCACCATTGCACAAAGCAAGACAGTGGCACCACACCATACTAACAACGTATTCTTTACCACTAGGCACTTAAATTTTTTTAAAGGCCAGTTTCACTTCACAATGCCCTTGATGAAACAGTAAAAATTATTAACTCAATCACACCTTCACTGTGTCTTTTTAATATTCTGTGACAAAATATAAATTATCCACAAAGCACTTAGGCTGCATGCCAAGTGTGAGGAAAGCACTTGAATAACTGTGAGTTGCAAGCTGGACTAGATGCTTAAAAAAAAAATTAACAAATTATGGATATTTCAGCTTAGATATTTTGGCAGACCTTTTTTCAAAAAGAAACCAAGTAAACCTATACTTCAAGTAAAACAATAAACAGTTTGGGTGCTAATAATAAAATTCACGCTTTCAAGCAAAAATTAGAATTTTGAAACACTGTGTCCTCCACTGTAAATATGAAAGTTTCCCAGTACTTAAAAACTTTCCTGATAAGTTTGGTGGTAATATTAACAAATGTAATTTCTTTTTTTTTTTTTTTTTGAGACGGAGTCTTGCTCTGTTGCCCAGGCTGGAGTGCAGTGGCACAATCTCGGCTCACTGCAACCTCAGCCTCCCAAGTTCAAG
Organism: Piliocolobus tephrosceles; assembly: GCF_002776525.5. Classification (NCBI taxonomy): domain Eukaryota; kingdom Metazoa; phylum Chordata; class Mammalia; order Primates; family Cercopithecidae; genus Piliocolobus; species Piliocolobus tephrosceles. The sequence continues at coordinate 12,765,789 of NC_045447.1, forward strand.
AGATTCTCCTGCCTCAGCCTCCCAAGTAGCTGGGATTACAGGCATGTGCTACCACACCTAGCTAACTTTTGTATTTTTAGTAGAGGGGGTTTCTCCATGTTGGCCAGGTTGATCTCAAACTCCTGACCTCAGGTGATCTGCCCGCCTCAGCCTCCCAAAGTGCTGGGATTACAGGCATAAGCCACCATGCCCAGCCAACAAATGTAATTTTTTGACACAGTATAATCCAATGTGTTAACACATGTAAGATATTGAGTAAACAGTGAACCAATATTTTCCAAATGACCAAGACATGATGTTATAACATCATGCAAGGGTAGAAAAGCCATTCAAAATACCAGTTAGATCAGTAGATTTTAATGAAACAAAATAGAAAAAGTTTATTGAGATGGCTTCAGATTCCACACTTGAAGTAATCACTTGTCAAGTTTTAGTACAGTATGAAAAAAGAACACCCACAGTGATCTCTAATGGCTACTAAAATATTCTTTCCTTTTCCAATTATGTATCTGTATGAGGCCAGATATTTCTTCATATACATCAACCATATGATGACAGACTGAATGCAAAGGCAGATATAAGAATCCAGTCATCTTCCATTAAGCCTGACATTTAAAAGATTTGCAAAAATGTAAAACAATGCTATTCTTCTTATCATTTAGTTTTGCTTAGTTTTGTTTCAGAAAATGCTGTTTAGGATAACATATAACAAGCTGATAATTGTAATAAAACTATTTGTGCTAGCGTAATAGAATTATGATTTTAATTTTTAAATTAACTTAATGTTTTAAAAATTTGTTTTAATTTTTAATACAATAAATAGTGATAGAGATTAAACTCGTGTAAACAAAAATTATTTTAGGAGTATAAAGGAGTCCTGAGATCAAAAAGTTTGAGAATAAATGACACAAATATTTTCCTCAAAAGTCTTTACATAGGAAAGTTTAACAAATTAAATAATTAAATTAAATACAGATTCTAACCCAAGAAATCATCTACTTATTTTATATACACACGGACAGCATGTATCTTAAAAGAATTCTATCACATAGCAGAAATTAAATCCCTATAAAGCAACATGAAATAACAAAACATTTACCAAAAAGACAAACTTGCCCCCCACCACCCACAATGACCTTATATCATCTAGGTCATAAACCAGTACTTTTTTTTTTTTTTGTATCATTCTTACAAGGTAATATATGCTAATTACCAAATAAGTCCTTCAACAACTCACGTCCCTAATTTCAGATTTCCCTCTTCTAACCTCTCCGACCTTTTTCTCTTGTCCTACTAGTACCTGAGTCTCATTGCTAGCCTGCTCCTCCCTTTCATGTAATTGTTCTATTCCATTTTCCTGATTCTTTCCCCTCAGTACAATCAAAGATTCACTACACTCAGAAACCACTGGGTAGAAAGCAGATCCACTAGGCTTCTCAGAAGAAAGTGGACTGCAGTTACAAATTTGGACAAAATGTAATTTTTTAAAAAGTCTACCTCTACAAAGCTGTTGTTAACCTAAGATCCATGGTATCCATGAGGGATCCATGAATGATATTCAAGGTATAAACTCCCTGAAACTGTATTCAAACTTGTATGAGTATGTGCACCTTTCTAGAAAGTGAGCAGTGGGTCCACTGCTTTTATCACGTTCACATAGGAAACTACACCAAAAAACAGATTAAAGATTCCCTGCACTACAGCTTTCTGGAGTACCACAAGCATAGATACTTGTGAATGGTGGTATGAACAGATATTAACTATTACATTGAAGAAAGGGCAGATTTATGAATTACATGACTTTTTAAGAATAAGGACAAAATCAGAATAAAATATTCACCAGCCAAAGAGTTATGAGCTTTCCATGTCTTAATGGTTTTTATGAAGCAAAATACTTGGTAGTTGGTTTAATGCTATTGGTTTAATGATTGAGATTCAGAAATACGTATCAGCCTAACTCACCACTTAGCATTCACCAAATTCACCAGTCACTTGAATTGGTCTTTTAGTATTACAACTAAGAGAATCCATGACAAAATTACTTCCAATGGCTTTCCATTATAAACAATTGGGGTTTTGTTTTTTAACTGTTTCAAAATGCTGTTAAGGGTTACTGTTAACAAAGCAAGTGAATATAAAATATAATTTTCCAGGTCTTTCCACCTGATGAGTGACAGCAACACATCAGTGGTTGATTCAAAATAGGAAGTAAACAGTTCAACAATGACTGTAACACAGAGAAGTCAAGTAAGTCTAAAAGAACAAAAAACTATAGCAATTAAGTAAATGATACCTTATTATATTCTGTTCCTAATCATGCTAAATTTAAAATTAGCATTTATTTCAATAACTCATAATCATAGTACATTTTTATTTAATTACTCTTAGGTTAATCTTTGGACTAGTCAAATACACGTGACCCATCTGTCACCTTTGAAGATAATTATTTAATTTATCATTAACTTAAACAGTGATTTCTGTACCTTATAGATAGAAAACTCGGCTAGGAAACTGTACAGTCTAAAATGAATATAAATCAATCATTATGACAGAAGAACTTATTTGAGAGTCAAAATGAACAAAATATTCTGTGTCAGCAAAATGTCTCTTGTCAAAATCTACTCTTTAAGATTTCATTATAATGTACTAAAACAAATGTCCTTCCCAACTCTATAGAGAAACAAGTCTTAAATCATCCTAATTCAACCCTACAATTTGGAAACACACAAATATTTCCTTGCTAGGAAACAGATTGCTTATTATCATAGTTTTAAAGTTAAAACTTTAAAGGTGAATATTCAACTTCAAGTATGTTACCAGGAGTTTTCACCACAGATTTTTCTATTTTTAAAATATTATCATTAATGATAGCCATGGAGCAGTAATACATATAAATTACTTTACAAATAATTTACATATAAATTACTTAGGATCCAGGTAGGTAGCTATGGCAGTTTTCTTATACTGTACGTATATAGTTGCTATAATTAAGATAAATTTCTATATAAAGAATTAGAAGAATATAATATCAGATTTAATGTATTCAGCAGATACATATCCAATAATGCACAAAGAAGGCATGCATTTATTTAAAAACATTACTGAGCAGTTTCTGTGTGCTAAAAAAATAGATGACAGATAGACCCTGCCCTCGAAGAACTTATAGTCCCTTCAAGAATGAAAACTAAAATAAAAATAATCCTCCCATTCCTAAATGAATTTTTGTAACATACCACTATCAGTATTAAATTAGGCCAATTTTATCCAGTGATAAACTTTAATGACTCAGAAAATATCAAATTTATAAATTATAATAAGCATAAGCCCTTCTAAGTAGATAAATAAAATCTCCCATTATTCTCTCCATTCAATCATAATACTCCTTACATCATCTTATACCCAAACTCTTCTCTTTTTTCCCACAGCTTGTTACCTCAATAATCAAGTCGAGATTTATGACTGCACATCCCACATGAGTTACTTTGGAGCTTTAAAAATGAACAACAACAAAAAAATAGTGATAATTGGGAATGGTAGTACAAGACTCAAGTTTTACAGATGAAATATATTTTTAGTTGTCTATTTCTAAGAATGTGCCTGTAAAAGACTTGCAATATAAACAATATACTAAAAATAAATATTTTTAAGTAAAGAAGAAAAATACAGGTAGTATTTGTATTCATAACCCTCCAACTAGTTTTCTGCCCTTTAAATGTGGGGTCTCAAGTGGCCAGTAACCATATTATCAGGTATCAGGAGGGTGTATTGTTTCAATTTTTACAAGAACTAATTTCTTGGTCGGGCGCTGTGTCTCACACCTGTAATCCCAGCACTCTGGGAGGCCAAGGTGGCCAGATCACCCGAGCTCAGGAGTTTGAGACCAGCCTGGGCAACACGGTGAACAACAGTCTCTACAAAAAAATACAAAAATTAGCAGGGCGCAGTGGTGTGCGCCTGTAGTCTCGACTATTTGGGAGGCTGACATGGGAAGATCACTTGAGCCAGGAGGCAGAGGTTGCAGTGAGCCATGACTGCACCACTGCACTCCAGTCAGCCTGGGCAACAAAGTGAGGCACTCTCTCAAACAAACAAACAAACAAAAAAAAACTAGTATCTTTAAAACACCAATATAAGCAACTTTAAAGGATGACATTGATGAGAACCTGTTACCAGGGTCAATATCTGTATATAATCTGCTTCTGGAGCCTCCATTAAAAAAGGTAATTTGAGGATTATAAAATTAAAAATAAGGCTTTTATTTTAATTTTATTGATTGGATTTCTTAGATGGCTAGACTCTGCAGCCTTCACAGTAGCCGTCAAGAACCCCATGTCTACAAAACTAGGCAGAGGTAACAGAATATCTAGACAAATCAGTGCAAGGAGAGGAAGAGTGATTTATCTGCATTTCTCTTTGAACTATAATTATATCCCAATATATAGAGTTCTAAAAATAAAATATAAAAACAAGCTTAAATCTAACGTAACTGTCCCTAAAAAGCAAACCTTTGCAAACAATCAGCAAAGGCAACTCTAAGCAATGATCTAAAACTCTAATATCCTAAGGTTCCAAGAACCATTGCAGATCTTAAAATAACAGCTTCACCTTAGAAAAATGTAGCGTATTTCTAACTAAAAATTGAAACTTTTTGCAAAACAATATTTTTCTTATAGCATGTAGTTCCCCCAAAAGGCGATAAACTCTTTATTCTTGCTTTGTGCCTTAAGACATAATCTGCTTTTATCCGTTAGCAAAATATGAACCAGCTACTAGGCTGACAATGCCAAGAACCATGACAAAATGGATTATTAATGAGAAACTGAACTCCAGAACTCTATTAATTTATGTCTTCCTGTCGGATCCAAAAGATATATCAGCCTTCTCACTCAAAAGAAAAAAATGCCAACACTGTACTTTGTTTTAAAGTTCTCCACAGATGAAGAATTCATTATCCAAAGTACAGTTCTGTTATTTCAGGCTTTCTTGTAGAATAAAGAATCTTTATCAAATGGCTAAGAAAGCTGCTGACAAGTGCAAGTACCTTGCAAAATATATTTACGTCAAACATTCACCGAGAAAAACCAGGGGGAGGGGCAGGAAAAAGGTGAAAGCCCCTGCAACACTCCTATCCCCACTCTGTCCTTGCAGTCTTTAGAAAACTAAGCTCTTTTGATTCCAGTTGTAAAATAGTAAGCAGCATTAATACAATTTCATGTTTGTGGGCTTTTAAAATTCCTAATTACACTAATTACTCTGACATGAAGGGAAATGATCTAACAAGTGAAGAAAAGAATGTGTGATTTCTTTATGCATAAACAACAATGTTTAAGTGACATAAAATATCCTTTTAAGCTTCCACAAAAAAAAAAATCTATCTAATCTATGCTTATCATAATATTTATGAAATAAAAAAACCAGAGAGGAAAAATTGCTATAATGTACTCTGTGTGACCTCTGCTTTCCACAGAGAATGAAAACAGCCTTTTGCTTTTCAATCCCCATCAAAGTGGAGTAAAAGGAGGGACAGCGTTCCCGTGCTCACTGCCATTAATCATTGCTTTCTTCAAGCAAGTGCGTATTAATTTCTGTCATCCCAAACATCATCGAGTATTGTTACAGCACCGTTCACTCCTCATTCACCACCAGTTGTTACCAGTTTCTCTACACTGAGCAGAGACAGGGTGAATCGTGTGGATTTCAGTGTTAGAGGCCTTTATCCCTGGGGTGCTGACACCAATTAAGCCATTTCAAGAAGAAATGAGAACAGGCCCAACCCTTCCATGTAACAAGAGCTTGCACCTAGCTTTGGCAGGTTGCCATTTTCTCTGGCTTCACGCTATAGAAATACTCTTCTCCATATCCCTTTGAATGATTCAGGCTGTTTACATGTAATCGGTAACAATATCTTTTTGTTCATTTCTGCAGGTTCAAACTTAATGCCCAACACAACCTCACACAAAAAGATGGTAATCTAGAAAGATTAATGCTATTATTAGAAAATCATTAAATTCAGGTTATCAAATAAAAACATATATTCCTTGTAATCCTGTGACAGTTTTTTCCTCCCACAAACAGCATTTCAAAGAAAAATTAGACTGCAAAAGCTATTGCTTTTCTCAAACTGGGCTAATTGAAGATAAAATATTTTATGCCATTGGCTCAATTTCAGCACTGTATTTGCTGAAAGACTGCATATACAAAGGAATATAAACCAGATACTTCCAATATAAATGGCACAGTTTGTGTCCAGTTTAAAGAGGCTTACTACCAACGCTGTATTGACATTTGCTTTCTTTCCAAGTCTTTGGCCAGGCACTAAAGGCTATGCTTTGTAAAAGGTTATCTCTAAGTCCAAAAAAAATCTACTCAAGTGAGTTTAATTAATATCATTTTTGCATCACTAAATATAGAGATCCATCAAACTCTTTCACAATATTGTTGATTTTTTTGACCGCTTTAGATCTAATCATTCTCCTTGTTTTAGACATTTACATCTGCTTTTAAGTTTTTATGGTTGCCTGTTGGCAGGCAGCAAAGTGGATCTGTCGATGCTACTGCAGAATAATGCAAGGTTTGTTATGAATTAAATATTAGAAACCTTAACACAGCGGCCAATAAGAATTATTTGCCTTATTAAAGCAGCAGAAGACGCTGATTAAATTTTCATTGCATTGCAGTCTTTTTCCCATTTCTGCTTTCAATTTATCATTCTAATGTATGAAAGTCTCACCAAATAATGGCAGGGGGACTTAATTTCTAGAATGCAAATATAGCAAAGAAAATACCATAAATACCCTCCCAGAAAACATTAAACAGTCAGTTCTAATTAAGTGAATACTAAGTAAATATTCTCTTAAAGGGAAAAAAATAACTCAATCATCAAGAATTTGAGAAGGAAAGCACAATTACCTATATTACAAATATATACAGATACACATAGTGGGTGGACTATATTTTTGGGGGAACTACACTTCTTGCAATCAATTAACTCTCTTAAAGGCCTTACAGCACTCCAAAGAAAGGGAATAGTTATGATTGTACGCAGCTTTGCACAGTTTCTGAAAATTTAGTAATTTTTACATGAAAAAAATTCCAAGAAGGGTAATAAAACAATGTACATAAAATAGCATTCGGCCAGAATAGCAACTAATATTTCTGAATCTCTACATTATGTTTTAAATTTACAACATTTACTATTGCAAATATATTTAGAATATAAACTGCCCCTGCAAAAATACTGTAATCGTATGTCCTATACTGAAGGTTGTTCACATTTCTGCCTTAATGTGAGGAAGAAAATGAACTTCAAGTATCCATTTCCCCTAGAGAAAATCTCTTCCTTGAAACTCTGCAACTAATGAAATGGGGATCTATAAATAGCAGCATCATTACCATGAGAGCCTCTGCTCGGTACCAGTCTCTGCAGCTGACCCTCTTTATACTAATAACTACCAGACTTCAGTCTCATTCCTCTATAAGGTGATCAATATTGGGACAGTTAAAAATGTGATGGAAATTTAACCTACAGAAATGGTATTTACTTAGCAAGTTTCCTAAAAACACATAGTGCTGCCTGTACTTAGTATCTTTCTGTTCACACTTTACTAGAAAAGTAGGGGTTTTGTGTTATTGTTTTGACTTTTTAAAATTATTATTATTATTAACTG
>NC_045447.1:12778455-12795179 GCF_002776525.5 Piliocolobus tephrosceles
AAGATATGGTTTACTGGGTCCAGAGTCACAGCTACGGTGGTGGAATTCAGACACTACAACTAAACCCCAGTAGGAATGCCTTACCCAAACCCTCTTCCTTCTAACCATACCCAGCAAATATAGTTAGGCCAGGGTTTTGCAATTTCGTCCTCTATGGATGGTTTGTAGACAGAAGTTCCATGTTTGAGGAAACCTTAACCTTCTCATAGGCACAGAAGTTCTGTCTTCCCCCCTTTCCCCAAAGGCATCCTAGTATTCATTCATGTATTTCTCCCCAGAATATAAGAAATATCACAAAATGGCTTTATAGAGAAAAATTCAGAGGCCTGGCTTAGGCCACAAAAGTCAACAAAATCTGAATCAAGTATGAAATTCCATCTTCCACACAAAATACATCAGTAATCTTACCTATAAGATATATGCTGAAATATAAATTCCACAGGTTGTATAATGCGCAGTTTAACCATGAATTATAATTGTTACAGCTTTTATGGATTCAAGTCACAATGTTAATACTCATTTAATATATAATTTTCTGAAGCCCAATTCAACTTCTTCCTTCCTTCCCTAGTGAAGAAAATATCCTTGTGAAGTTCAATTTAGTGACACTGGTGCACAAGCCCATACACAGAAGTTTATGCTTCTGAAAAGAGATAAGTGATAAACAGTTCATTAGCCATGTTAATGAAATTAGATTTTAGGAAAAAAAAAGACTAGGTGACACAAAAAATTTTAGTTGATTTTTCCGTAGAGATAGTACAATAAAAACTTTATATTCAGTATCTCCAATTAGGTCAATTAATATTCAGAAAAATCCTGTAACATTTCGTTTAAATAATCATAGGAGGGGGAAAAAAAGAATCCACCAATGTTCTGGAAGCTTCTCTAGACCTTTCAATCAATTTTATTTATATGCAAAACCAAGAGAAACTCAAAAAAAAAAAAAAAAAAAAAAAAAAAACAAAGCTCCTCCTGATGCTAAAGCTCTCAATTTACTGACAGGCAAATGGCTTCATGCTGCCACTTAATCTCATTTCTTGCATAATGCCCTCTAATTAGCATATCAAAGTGAATTAATACTTCTAGGGCATTAGCAATGGGGAAATCTGCTCCAGGCTCACAATAGCAGTTAAGAGAGAGCCAAGAAATCCTCAAAAACACCACAAACCACTTTGCATTGCAAAACTGTTCAATTTATTTATCCTCTCTTTCTAAACACTTTTACCGCACACTGTTTTACTACTATTCACCAAACAAAATGATAATTGCCAAAGTTACCAGCATCTGTAATGCCTGTTTAGAATCTTAATTTAGACTATGTTGCAGATAATTTCTATATGCAACCATTTGTTCTATTATAAATGTTAATATAGAGACACTGAAAATATTGACATTCTCAATTAGTTAATTTGAATTTGAAATAAAATTTTATGGGATTTTAAATTTATGAATTTTTTAATGTAAAAAGCCACCTGCTGGACTCTGATGCCTAAGAAATATGCTTTGAAAACTGAATGTGTCATATAAAAGAAAACAAAACAAACAAAAAATCATTTTGCCATAACATATGTTCAGTCTCACAAATAATGGTTTAAACATCCTGAGGAATCATCAGCATTAAAAGGATTACATTGTATACCAAGTCCTCATTAATATGATCACAAAAAAAGAGTTCTTGTCTAAACAGTTTAACATTTTTAAAGCACTTAAGTTGAAAGAAGTAGAAAACTTTTAACAATACTTTATCCATAAATATTTTTAGCTGCTTTCATACTAACCTGTTACTATTATGTAGACAGAGTTATGCAAAAAAAAGTTATGCCAATTCAGTTTGATACATTCTATCACACCAATTTTTTTGCTAGATATACACTCAAATTTAGTGCCAAAGTAAACTAGTTACCATTAAAACCTACAAACATATTATACTATGGAATATATCTATGAAAGAATAATACAGAAGAAATTCTTGTTGCAATTCTGCCTACAAAAGGGATAATTAGAATCAAGTGTTGAAGATTAATAAAATTTATTTTTTAATAAGTTCTGAGTTCGAAGGCATAAAAAAGTGGTTTATTTTTTCAGTAGCTTATTCAAGAATTACTTATTAATTTATTGGCTAAATATAGCACTGCCACCTAGATGTGATAGCAATTTGTTTGTCTGATTAACTTCGGTAACTTTGTAAAAAATCTGATAACCAGTTCTGAAAAACTTTTACCAATTTACACTACATAGTGATATAAATTATTTACTCTCTTCATACTTAAAGATTCAAATAGCCTACTGAAGTAGAGCAAATGCTTGAAAAGGTCAACACGGGCTTGAGGGGGAGGTGGTGGATATGTGTAAGCTTTGTTAGTTAATACCTAAATCATGCTGATCACACTGATAAATGGCTAAAACACAAGCCTGCTGAGAAAACAAATAAAACATTTTTTCTCATAATGTCAATATTGAACTAATAAATATCTAAAGATGTTCACATACACAAATAGGGAAAAGATAATCGGAAACCTTGTATAACTTGAAGTGTTAGTGCTGATGTGTTAAGTATTTATTCTGAATAGATACCTCATGGTAGAGTATAAAATAAAGTGATGACTGAGTTAGGGTGTGGTTCATGAAATGCAGTTTCAATTCTTATAGTCCCACTTCATATAATGTAACTTCATCCTATACCACACCACTATAAAGTATCAAAATATAAATAATCCAACTAAGACGTTAATTTAAATTTGCCTCGGAAGTAATCTTTTACAAAATTTATAAACTGTGATGGAAATATACAGGCAAAATTAATTAAAAGGAAAAGCATCACAGTATGAAAAATGTAGACAGGTACATTTTATGAAAGCCGATCAACCAGTGTGCTCTTTGGGGCAAGTCGGGGCCCTATGCTAGTGTATTAATAGACTTCTGTTTCAGAATAAAATTATGTAAATGTAAAAAATAACATAGTAAAGTCCCAAATAAAATACCAAAACTACACAAATCTGTAATAAAATGAGGGTCATTAAAACTAAGGCACAAACGAATTACTTGCACAGATCAAGTTACTATTGACAAGAGAGTTCAATATATTTTTATTGGGAAGGAAAAAAATAAAGAACAGGATTGGAAAATGTCCCAACATTTTAAAGATAATATCCACATGATACTTTAGATCATGAAGTTCTAAACCAGCTTGGCAATGAGACTTTTCTCCAGGTTTTCTACAAATACATTATATGTGTTATTTTGTTAGGATGGAAGTGAAAGAATAAAAGTTGGAAAAATCCCTTTCTTTTACAACTTCTCTGAAAACCTCCTACAAAAGCTCCAGTAAGATATCAAATCTATAAAAATAGGGGGAAAAAGGTAAAATATTAAGTTGCTTTAAGAAAAATATATTGATAAAGCAATATAATTTATAACATTTCCAAGATACTCTTTGTATTTTTCCTGTTTAATCACTTACTATTTCCAATGTAAACAGACCTAATGCCTAAAATTGACATGAAATTTAAAACATTAACGCTCCATTAAAATTTGCTTCAAAATAATTTTGGAATGGTGGGAATTACAGAGAAAACAAGACTGGCCAAATATTGCTAATTGCTGAAGATGGGCACTGAGTTCATGGGAGGTTCAAGAGTCTCTTCTCTCTGCATATATTTATGTTCCAAAGGTGTCCACAATAAAAAGTTGTTAAAATCTAGAAAATAAGTTCATTAAAACAAAATGTGTTTCATGAAAACACAAAAAGGAATCGTGTATGGAACAAGCATTTGTTTTTAAAACTTGAAACAAACAATGATAATTATATTGGAAATACTGCAAGAGCAACTTAAAACATATGCAAACATATAATAACATTTAGACGTTATAACAATTTTCACCTTGCTAAATTTTCACTTTAAAATATTGATTTTTACACATGTAGAATTAAAAGAATCACACAGCACTGTACAAAGAAAAATGTAACAGATTTTTATACTAAAACCTTAAAAAGAGAAACACACCAGAAAAAGACTCCAAAGAGTCTCTAAACCTGTAGGTTCAGAATTAAACAGAGAGGGTCGAATGACAGTACTGCCTTGTCTCTTTGAAAGCTAGCCACACTTATAGCAATAAAGACAAAAGGTTTAATCTCACATCATATACTAAATGCATATAAAATCTCACTTGTAAACTATACTCTTGATCTAGTTTTAATATCTAAAATTCTTATGACTCTTTCTAGGGAGGGTTCCTTTAAAAGCAAAGCATTTTTACTAGTCATTTTCTTCTCCTTAAACATAAAAAATACTTCAACCAGCCCAACCAGCCAAGCAGGCCTTTCTCTTCCCCTGCGGACACCTCCTGCAGTAGAGAAGTTCATTAAGTTTTATGATCTTCCCAAGTCAGTCCTGCTTATAAGCCTCACAAAGGCTACAAATCTGGCAAACCATCATGTATGCCATTAGACATTACTAGTAAATGAACGCTATTTAGGGTTTGTGGTGGCAATAAATCAGAGTTTGGTTGGCAGCCATCAACATGGAGTATTTTAACCTATCATTTAAAAAGGAAAAGGCTGTTTTTTTTTTTTTCATGCATAACATTTTTCACAATAATATGATTCATATTATCTACTAAAATGTGGGATTTCATTTAAAAAATAAGTATTTTTTTCTTGAAAAAGAACTATTTCCTTCACTTAAACTCGCATAATTAAGGACTTTGGAAAAAAGGCAGATTTTTGAGGATAAAATATTTCACAAAGGAAAGCACTTCAACAATTAAGATTAAGATGACCAAAAAGAGGTGGGGGCATACACCAAAAGAGGTATGCAGGTGAACAGACCTTGTGGCATCAGGGATATTTAATAAGAGACAGATGATAAAATATGGCTTTAAAAATCAGGAGAAAAATCTTAACATATCAACAATTATCTCATTGGTTACTTAGTTTAAAATAACTATTTTTATTTTAAAGCCTATAACTTTTTGGATGCTCTCAAAATGCACAAATATCACAATTCAACAATGAGAGACATTTCTGCCCAAAAATAATGGTATGATCAATTTTACAAAAGAATACATTCTCAAGAAAAAGCAGCATCTTATAGTAAAACTATACTTTCCTTACCTCTCAACAAGAAAATAATATAATTGTAGTAGATCACCCATTTATCTGTCGGAAGGCAAAAAATACTTTTTCATATATGGTGGCTGGGTAGGGGGAACAGATGTTTTCTAAACTAAATCCCCCATGTGCATCAGAATTGGCAGTGTTCACTGCCTGATCAGAAACCTTAAAATCTACTGGCAGATCTATAAATAAACTGATTTTTTTAAATGATTTTGTCTTATTTTAGAAGAAAAGCACAACTGAAATGACATTATCCACTGAAGTGACAGTTCACCCTCAACCCCCCATTATGCAGAATAGAGTCATCAACATAATGTTCCTGGTTTCTATTCATAAATGACTAGGTAAACTTCCTCTAGATTACAAAGAATTAATCTTTAGGTATTATTAGATTAAATAAAATGATTTTTTAAAAAAAACCTATATGCAATATACATATATTCTACAATGTTTCTTTTATAAGTTCATGTTTCTGAAGCATGACTGACTATGGAAGCAGGAGTGGTGGCGGGGGGACTTGGAATTTGCAGCCCTGCTTTCTTTGCTTTGGTAACACTACTGTCTACACAGATGTTTTATTTCAAATTGAGGATTCTGAGTCCCCGTCTCATTCTAAGACTAGTTTTGGAGTGAGGTGAAGCTATGGGTAGTAGGGGAGAAAGGCGAGAAGAGAAAGAGCTTCACCCCCATCAATCACTCAGTACTTAAATCCCATTCCTCTCCAGCTTAGAGAGGCTGGCAGGAAGATGTCTCTGCCCAGACAGCCGCCTTTACTCTTTGTCGGCTGTTGGCGTTTTACAAAAGAGATAATGTGCAAATGTGGATCCACTGGCCAAAGCACAAAAAGAGGATCTAATTTACAAGTTATCACTGAAAGCCCCAGAAACAATTTTAAAACACAAAAATTTCTTTTGTCAGCTGCCTCTTCATTTTTAAATAGCAATAGCCCTACCAAAGCTCTCTCTGCCAGTAATTCCAGACTTTGAAAAGACTTGTTTCTTTTTCGTAACTCACCTTTGACATGTGGTTGACTATACTTTCCTTTCAGAATGGTGTAACTAAGTCCTGTGCAAATAAGCAACTAAAGGACTTATGCTTCCTAATTGAATTCTGCCTGCTGCTAAATGTCTCAACATGAAAAGCAGTTTGCTGGGTTTAGTTCTCAAGCTAGCTAGGCCAAAACTTTAAAAAGGCAAAAATAAATAAATAAATAAATACAAATAATGAGAAGGGGATGAGAAGCAATAAGTATCCATCCCCTCTCCCTAGTAATACAAGGCTGTATAAAGTCGAATCAATCTTAATATTCACAACACAGTCAATACCCCAGTGCTTAGCTGTCAGCAGAAACTGAAGTGGAGCCCTGATAGCAGGAAAACCCTTGGACATTAAGAAACAGAATTTACTGAGAATTGCATACTTTTAAGCTTCTAAACTAAGAATCTTCAAGACTTAATGCTAGATGTCTTATTTTACAGTCAGATAAAAATTATCTACTGTTTTAAATCACAACGCTTTCTAAAGGTAGCTAAAAATCAACACAAAATAAAAGTTAGTAATTCAAAAAAGGATCACTGAGCATTAAGAAACCAGCCATAATATGTGAATGAAAACCAGGAAAAGTACTATTTGGCCTCCCTTATTATTTGCTGCTTATTACGGTTTAGCATATATATTTAATAGACAGCAATAACTCATTATCTTTTGTTGATTACTTTTAGGATCAGAATAGTATTGTCAAGCCAAAAACCTGTTTCAAAGAAGGCTGACTCACTTATCAACCTAACAATTATTTGCACTGTGCTATTTGTACACTCAATTTAAACACAATCACATGTAACCTTTTAAATAGCATCCCTTGGACAGTGCTATATCCTGGACTTCAACTTTTTCTCCTTTGCCTCAACTTTCAAAATGGCAACTTTAAAATACCATACATCCAACACACACCAAAAAAAAAAAAAGAAAGAAAAGAACAGGAAAAAAATAAACAGCAGAGCTTGTTTAATGTACTTGTTTGCCACATACAGGGAAGATAATGCCAAACACAAACTAAAACATCCAAATCTCTGTTTCAATTTGAGCAGTTACCTCACTTCAAGACTGAAAGACCTTCAATTAACAAATAAAGTCTGACAAGAAAGTTAAACTGAAACGAATTACCAAAAATTTGCCAAATATGTACCTGTAGTTTTCATTCCAGCACTTCTGCAAAACCTATCTTCTTACATATTCCCTGACTTGGACACTTCAAAATTGTTTAACCTGCATCTGTGGATCTTTTTATACTTTATATATTAAGCAGTTACAAGTGTAATGACTTCAGGATACAAAATAAGACAAGTATTAACAGATGTAATACATTGTATACGTCTACACATCATTACCCTTCCTCGATTCTCTATAGTCTTCCCACCTAAAACACTAATTCAAGCATGCTACTGGGGTCTGTTCAATTGCATCTATTCTTCTATCCGTGCAGCTGAAGCTTAAGACTGTCTAAGTAAAACAAAGTTCGGGCGATGCTTCTCCCGGGGACTCGATCCTGGCATCCAGTCTCCCGTTGCTCCTTTTAAAAACTGACACACAAACAAGGCGAAAGGACAGGGGAGAGGACGGCTGGCGCTCCGGGCCCCCTCCCCGCCTGCAGCCAGGGGCGGCCGCCGAGGGACGGCGATCCAACCCAGTCCGCACCTACACTTCATTTTACACCAGGAGCAGAACTGAGAAATCGACTCCAGATTTATTGCAGTTTTTTCTCAAGATCAGGACGTGGGAAGGAGAGAATGATCAAAGATGGCGGTGCCCAAAAGCAGCAGCTCTCAACTGGAGAGTCGAAGTAGCAGCTCCGACCCCCACCTCGGGGGTCTCCAGGCCCACTGTGGGGCGCAGCGTCTTACCTGTTTTCTCTTTGATCTCACACAGGACGCTGAAGAGCGCTGGTTTCATTCTGTGACAGTTCAGGGCATGTTTCCTAAAGAACAAGTAACAAAACACAAAGGTATTAGCATCACCTATGGAATAATATGGCGCCTTCCTTTAAGTTAGACCCAAGATTTAATTTCCAGCCCCTCTTTCTGGAAGGCCCTTTTGAACCGTGGGAAGTCAACAAAAACTCCAGTTGACTAGTTCCCGACAGCCAGCAAGCCCCGGCGGCGAAAGCTGCAGCCGGAACAAGGCGGACCCATCTGCCCGGCAGGCAGCAGCCTCGGCCACCGCAGACGCGAACCCGCGCGGGGAGCCTCGCCCCAGGGGCAGGCGAAGGCGACCCGGGGGAGGGGACGAGAGCGGAGGGGCTCCCGCGTCCGCTCCTGTGCAGAGGGAGCCAGCGCGACGAAGCCAGCCGGCCGACTGCGGCCAGCGGGAGGGTGACAGCTCGGCAAAGTTTGCAAGGCGGCCCTCCCTCCCCGAGAACTTGGCCGTCCGCACCCCGACCCGCCAGGAAACCGCCCATCTCCCTGCGCCGGGCCCCGGTGGCCGCCCGCATCGCGAGGTCGTCCCGCGGCCACGGGACCCAGCGCCTGGACTCCCGGCCGGAGAAGAAAGTTGCACTTCCCGGCGGCAGGGCCCGCACGGGGGTCGGGGCGGGAGGTTTAAATCCGTGGGAGGGGGCGGGCTGCGAGGGGCAGGACGGAGAAAAGGACGCCACGGATTCCGCGCCGCCCCGAGTCCGTCCCAAGCCCCCCAGAGCAACTTTGCCGACTCCCGCCCGCTTCGAGGGGCGCGGGCAAGTCCCCCCGAGGCCGGGGCGGGCGGCCGGCTTTCGGAGAAAGTTCCCCGCCGGGGGCTGCGGCCCTGGCCCCGGGCGCCACCCCGGGCCCCGACTCCGCCGCGGGCCCGGCTCCCGCACACACACAAAAGATGCTTAATGAGACGACACCAACTTTGCTTGCGCCTCGTCCAAGCTCTGGTCGGTGATGGTCATGATCTGGTGGAGGATGTCGCCGATGTCCTGCTTCCTGCCGTCGCCGTCCGCCCCTTCGTGGCCGTGCGGTGGAGGAGGCAGGGCCATGCCCCCCTGCACCGAGTGGCCGGCCAGGTTCACCCCGGCCAGAGTCTGCAGCATCCTGGATTGATCGTCCATCCCGCCGCGCGCGGGCGGGAGCGGGCGGCGGCTGAGGCGAAGGCTGAGGCGGCGGCGGCGGCGGCGGCGACGAGGGAGGAGAAGAAAGAGGGGGAGGGGGGGGGGGAGGCGGCCGCGCGCTCCCCGCCCGCGCGGGGAGGGGGCGGCCCGGCCGGCAGGGCCCGCGGCTGAGGCGATGCGGACGGGCGCCCGGCTCCGGCTTCCGCCGCCGCCGAGGCTGAGGAGAAGCGGCGGGCGGAAGCGCCGGGCTCCGCGGCGGTGGCGGAGGCGGAGGCGGCGGCGCCCGCTGCCCTCACGCGGCAGCTGCGCCGCCTCCTCGCCGCCGTGCGCCCCGCCGGGCGGCCCCGCGCAACTTGCTCCTCAGCGCCCGCCGAGTTGCCGGGACGCCCGCCGCCCCCCGCGCCAGCCTGCGCACTGCCCTCCTCGGCCGCCGCCGCCGCCTCGGCCGGGCGGGATCCGAACCCCGGCGGCCCCGGGGGAGGCAGCGGCGGCGGCGGGCGGCGGCGGAGGAGGAGGCCTGCGGGCGGGCCGCGGGGAGCGAGGGGGGCGGAGGAGGAAAGTTTGGGAGCAGGCGGGCAGAGGCGGCGGGGACGCGGCGCCCGGAGGAGGGCCCTGGCGGGCCGTGCGCTGGGCGGACAGCGGATGGATAGGGCGGGAGAAGTCGCCGCCGCCGCCGCCGCCGCCGCCGCCGGAGCCGCACACCCAGCCACCAGCCGCCGCGGACCGGGCTGGAAGGCCGCTGGGCCGAGGGATTGACAGGCTGCCAGTGCCACTCACTCACTGCGGCCAGGCGCCGGGGGGAGGGGCGGGGGCCGGCAAGGGCGGGGGAGCGCTCCTTAGGCCCCGCCCCGAGGGCGGCGCGCGCGCTCATTGGGTCCTGCGCCTCCCGCCGCCGCCGCCGGCACCGCCCCCGGGGCCCGGACCGTTCCCTCTGGCCTCTGATGCTCCGCACACCAAAGTGCGCCGCTGGATCCTTGCTCTAGCCTCGTCACGTCCTAACACCCCGGGATAGACCGGGCTGGCCCACAAACGCTGTGCCCGCACCCCGACTCCTGCTCCATGCTTTTGGCAGTCCTGGGAGCGGGGGGTTGTATATGGGACACGGGGCAACTCGCTCCAAAGCCAACCGTATGCTCCCCCGGCGTACCCGTGAGCTTCACGCCTTGGACAGCGCCTGGTGCACTTTCCCGCTCTTCCTGTCAGGAGGTGGTGCCCTCTGGGTACCAGGCCGCTCGTCCCGGGCCAATCGCAAAGAGCTTAGAGCCGAATGGGGCGGGACAGAGGCAAGAAAGGGTTGTCCCAATTGGAGCTTTCGAAAGGTCCTGGGCAGAGGCGGGGAAGCGGCGAGTGGGGGCCTAGCCCCGCCTGCGGTCGCCACGGTAACCGAGAGGGCGCCGCTCAGCGTTGGCGCCAGCACCGGGGCCTTGCGCTGTCCCGCAATGGGTGACCAGTTGAGGTGGGAACCTGTGATCTCACGTGCTTGAAGTCTGAGCTGAGTGGACCTGAGTGCCATAGACTTTCTCTTGCAAGGGGAAATGTGTCAGAGGGAAGCGAGTCTAGGAGGAGGGAAAGTGCCTTCAGTCCAGGACTAATTTCAAGGTTTACAACACTTTACGCACTCTGCAACTCCTGATAATCCAGGGACTACTCCTTTGGCAGCGTTTGCTATTCGATGCCTCCAGATGTACCGAAGCTGCAAAAACGAGCTCTTCATTACAAAGATACATTTGTTCAGGAAGAGACTGGATTTCACTTGTCAACTTACCCCATCACCACGAGTCATTTAATGTTGGTAACGCCAGCCACGGTTTTTCGTATCTATAACACCCCTTCTTCCATTGTATTCTATCTACAAATAACTGAAGGCTCACATTATTTTGGAATATGGACCTACGCCTCTTGTGGAGACTTGAGATTGCTCTTAAGCTGATTTCCCAAATAGGGGCTTCAGTGTGTGTTCCCCATTTTAGATTCATGGAGCTCACACTGGATGAGTCCTTTGGTTCGGTGGTTCGGAAAAGTCTCCTTGTTCCTTCCCCAAACTCAGTATGCTGTCTTACCTGAAACCAAAAATAGGGGTATGAGGATATGAAAAATGGCTCTTACTCTGCAGGGTTTAATGTAGGACAAGCAGTTCTTTAAATGCCAGATGGATTCTTGGAATGAAGCAGGCTACTCGGTTCCAGGTTCTTTCCTTCATATGTTGTGTGTACTTTTAAATACTCCCCACTGCAAAGCTAATAGCTAAGCTTACAGTTAGGCAAGCTAAAATCCTTACAAACTGCACAGCTGCTGAGGAGGGAGTTCCAAAAACTCCACTCTGCTTACTCACCTCCAAAGAATAACCCCCTTCATGTTCATTAATATTCCCTGCTCTTCTCTACCCCATTGATATGTCAAGTTTCCAATTCTTCTTTCAAGCCCCCATTATGGGTTACTCATAGTCGTCATTGATTGGGTTTTTTCTTTATTCTTAATTTGTTTTTTAAAGCTGTCACCAAATCCTTAGGCATTTTTGCCAAAAGGCGCAGGAGCAAGCGGTCAACCTTTCATAATTCTCCAACGCTGAAGATGCAAAACCACAGAATTCTAACTGAAAGATGCCTTAAATTCTAAGATTCCTTCCAGCTCTAAAATGCAATGATCCTGTGACTCACTATTAGGACTCCTCTCTGCCCTCCTTCTAGACTCATAATCTTGACTAATCAGTCATGAGGATGAGGCTAATTAGCAATGAGGATTTATGGTTATTTCTAGCCCACTCCAAATAATGAGTTATGTAAGTAAAGCAACATATATAAAAATGTAAATAGGTTGGTGGCTCATGCCTGTAATCCCAGCGCGTTGGGAGGCCGAGGAGGGCAGATCACAAAGTCAGGAGTTTGAGAGGTCTAGACCACTCCAAACAATGAGTTATGTAAGGAAAGCAACATATATAAAAATGTAAATAGGCCAGTGGCTCATGCCTGTAATCTCAGCACTTTGGGAGGCCGAGGCAGATGGATCACGAGGTCAGGAGTTTGAGACCAGCCTGGCCAACATGGTGAAACCCCATCTCTACTAAAAATACAAAAAAATTATCTGGGCTTGGTGGCAGACGCCTGTAATCTCAGCTACTCAGGAGGCTGAGGCAGAAGAATCACTTGTACCCAGGAGGCAGAGGTTACGGTGAACCGAGATCGTGCCACTGCCCTCCAGCCTGGGCGACAGAGTGAGACTTCGTCTCAAAAAAAAAAAAAAGTAAGTAAAATTAAAGAAACACTTAAGCAAATAAAGGCAAATGGGACCTATGGGCTATGTAAACAAACTAGAACATAAAAATATAAATTAGAATTAAGAAAACAGTTAGGAAAATGCCAGCAATTAGGAATAAAACAACTTGTTAAATGTCTAACACCTGCAGTTATTTTATGGTACACACCTATAGACCCATGGTCATTCAGTGATGTGGAAACTTGATACCATAATTCTGCCCTAAGTGATTGAATTTGACTGACCTTCTGCTTGGGAGGCTTCTCTTTTTGTTGTTATCAGTATGAGTTGCAGTAGAAGCCTAAGGACCCTAGCAAGGATACCCTCACAGGCTCATTGACAACTGCCATTGATTTAAAGCATAACTTTCTTTAGATTGGTTTCCAAGCCTCAATATAAATGTCAACTAATTGCAGATGCTCCAAGATTCTCTTGTGCTTGTGCCAGTGTCTCATGTAGAATATTGCCTGACCTCTGCTCAACAATCTGAGTCACAAGGTTGATGCCTTCACAGATGATAGAATAGA
This sequence comes from Piliocolobus tephrosceles, assembly GCF_002776525.5. Lineage (NCBI taxonomy): Eukaryota > Metazoa > Chordata > Mammalia > Primates > Cercopithecidae > Piliocolobus > Piliocolobus tephrosceles. The sequence continues at coordinate 12,791,435 of NC_045447.1, forward strand.
AGTTCCCTGAGTACCTGGGTCTGTCTTTGCTGTTTCTAAGGTAGTGATTACTAAAATGTCAAGGGAAATGAAATTGACTTTTGGTGAGCAGACATTCATGTAAAGTTAACAGTGACAAAGTGGTGAAAACCAAGTAGGTGTTCCTTCATGGCCATCCCTTTCTATGAGTTTATATTAACATCACCATTGCCTCTGTCATCAATATGGTGACTATCACAGCACATGCCATTATTGAACACTTTCTTTGGGGGTACACTATCCTCTGTGTCCCCTTGCTTCATCTTATTACAGTCTCACAACAGTCTGGTTGGGACTGTTATTAAATAAGAAATAGAATGAGACAGAGTAAGAAATTTCCACAAGACCACAAAGCCAGTAAGTACTAGAGCTTGAATTCAAATATTGATCTATGTGGCTGCAAAGAGTACCATATAAAACACTGTGCAAAAAAGTAATTTAGCCAGGCTGGTGGCATACAGCTGTAGTCACAGCTACTTTAGAGGCAGAGACAGGAGAGCTGCTTGAGTGCAGTAGTTTGAGGCTGCAGTATGCTACGATCACACTTGTGAATAGCCACTGCACTCTAGCTTGAGCAACGTGGTGCTACCCTTTCTCCTAAAAATTTTTTTAAAAGTTATTTAATTATGAAGTATAAATCACATGACCTTAACAGATAAACTGAAAAATTAATGAAAATAAGTAACTAAGTGCTTAACAAAGAGAGAATAAACAGCTATATTAGAGGAATCCAGGTCTCAAGGCAGGGGAGGAGGGAAGTTAAGGACAGTTAGACCATTCTTCAAAGCCACATTGGGTCGCACCTCTCCGAAGCTTTTCTGCGATGCCTGTCTTCTCTGATCTTTGTCGCCTCTAAACTCCCTCAGAAGGTTGCAGTAAGATCATGTCATTGCACTCTAGCCTGGGCAACAGAGTGAGACTCTGTCTTATAAATAAATAAATAAATAAATAAATAAATAAATAAATAAACAAACTCCCTCAGTATATGTTGCCTGTAATACATAACCTACCACCATCCTAGATAGTCTTGTGCTGTTTGCTCTCCATCCACCTCTGCTAGTTTCTTCATCTAGGTCATAAACATGTCAAGGGCAAGGTATTGTAAGATGTGACTATAATATGACAGATTTGATTTTTTTTTAAATCATAGACACCTAAGAAAAGGTAACACTCTCCAACTTGTCACTTTGGGGAAACTGACTAAATGCTTATTCTCAAAATGTATCATTGCTCCATTGCTTTAGGAATGACTATTTATTTGTTTATCTGTTTGTTCCTTTATTTGTTTCTCTAGAGAGTGAGACTTGCTCTGTCACCCAGGCTGGAGTATGGTGGTGCGATCATAGCTCACTGTAACTTTGAACTCCTGGGCAATCCTCTTGCCTCAAGGCTCCTGAGTAGCTGAGACTGTAGGTTCATGCCACTACACCCAGCTAATGTTTTGTATTTTTTTTGTACGGACAAGGTCTTGCTATGGTGCTCAGGCTGAATTCAAACTCCTGGCCTCAAGGGATCATCCCACCTCAGCCTCTCAAAGTACAGGGATTATAGGCATGAGCCACTGCACCCAGACAGGAATGACTCTTTAGAACTGGTCTTTACAATTGATAGCACATGTGACATATGACCAACGTTTATCTTCTAAGGATGGATTTGATTGAGTAACCAAAGATTTAGTGGGATGACAGTCCATCCTTCTACAGTGAGGCCTTTAAAAGAGAATATTTATCAGAATGTATAATTTCTAGAAAAATCTGATAGAATGCTCCCTCTCTTATGTACTTTCATAGCACCCAGTACAGTGCAGTTTCATACAGAATAGACAGTTGGGGCCGACATGACCAGTTGTAGGCCTGCCATCCGTTGACTTACTTCCTTCTACACCAATAGAAGCCTGATTTTATTCTGAAGACAATGTGCTCAGAACCAATCAGGGTCTAAAATAAGTATGAGCATCCTGTCCCCTGCCTTCTGAGCCTATCAGGAGGAGGGGTTACCTTGCTGATTTTTTTAAAAGGGGACAGACAGGCCAGGCATGCTGGCTCATGCCTGTAATCCCAGCACTTTGGCCACTGCACTCCAGCCTGGGCAACAGGGCGAGACCCTGTCTCAGAAAAAGGAAAAAAAAACGGGATAGACATGGCTCTTATCTCCTTCATTTATCTCTCTCTTTCCATCTTTGAATGTAGTCCTGAATCTGGAGTGCTCACAGCAGCCACCTATGATAATGAAATGAAAATGTGAAGACAAAATCAACATGGTTTCGTGATTTATCTCTGTGGTCTTCCTCCCAAAGCCGGTAATCTCAGACTAATAATTAGAAAAATATTACACAAATACAGGGCCGGGCTCGGTGGCTCATGCCTGTAATCCCAGCACTTTGGGAGGCTGAGGCAGGTGGATCACGAGGTCAGGAGATCAAGACCGTCCTGGTTAACACAGTGAAACCCCGTCTCTACTAAAAATAACAAAAAATTAGCCGGGTGTGGTGGCGGATGCCTATAGTCCCAGCTACTTGGGAGGCTGAGGCAGGAGAATGGCGTGACCCCGGGAGGTGGAGCTGCAGTGACCTGAGATCTTGCCATTGCACTCCAGCCTGGGTGACAGAGTGAGACACCATCTCCAAAAAAAAAAAAAGAAAAATATTACGCAAATACTGATTGAAGGACATTCTACAAAATACCTGATCAGTAATTTGTCTGGTCTTTGTGCGCCTTGTAACTGTCAAGGTCATAAAAAGTAAGAAAAGCTGAAAAACTGTCACAGGCAAGAAGAGCCTAAGGAGAAATGAGGACTGGATGTAATCTGGCATTCTGGACGGGATCCTGGAACAGAAAAGGAATATTAGGTAAAAACTACAGAAATTTGAATAAAGTATAAACTTCAGTTAGTGATAACATATCCATTGGTTCATTAATTTCAAAACAGTACCATATTAATGTGAGGTGTCAATAATAGAGGAAACAGTATATGGGATATTAGGGAATTCACTGTACTACGTTCTAATTTTTATCTGTAAATACTTTAAAATAAAACATTCAGGGCCAGGAGTGGTGGCTCACGCCTGTAATCCCAGCACTTTGGGAGGCTGAGGCGGGAGAATCACAAGGTAAGGATATTGAGACCATCCTGGCTAACATGGTGAAACCCCGTCTCTACTGAAAATACAAAAAAATTAGCTGGGCATGGTGGTGGGTGCCTGTAGTCCCAGCTACTCGGGAGGCTGAGGCAGGAGAATGGCGTGAATCCAGGAGGCGGAGCTTGCAGTGAGTCAAGATTGCGCCACTGCCCTCCAGCCTGGGCGACAGAGCAAGACTCTGTCTAAAAAAAAAAAAAAAAAAAAAAAGAATAAGTAAATAAAATAAAATAAAACATTCATTCAAAACAAAAATAAACATGCTAAGTAGGGCAGAAAGATAGGGAGAGTCTAGGTGTCTGCAGACATTGTCCAACATCTGAACCAAAGAAGCAACTGCTTTCCTTTGGATTTCTAGGTTTGTGAGTAAATTCATCTCCTATTTCAAAATCCTGTTGGCTGGGTTTTCTGTATCTTGCAGGAAAGCTGATATAGCACCATAAACACTTAAATGACAGATGTATGTGTGGAGGGATGGATGGATGGATGGATGGACTGATGGGTGGGTGAATGGAATAGCCTAGGACAATGCCTGACACATAGTAGGAGTTCCTAGAGCTGGGGAGATGATGTATGATTAAAAAAAAAAAA